>NW_026732342.1:2500-397500 GCF_028476545.2 Physella acuta
TTAAAGTTTGTGTCATTGATTCGTACAATTATATTTTAAAGTTCTCTGTTGTTGTTTTTTTTTTAAATCTTGTACCATCCTCCTATACCCATCCTTCTAATACATAAAAGTTCATGTGCGCACTTCTCTCTCTCTCTTCCACCCCCCCCCCCCCCTCTCTCTCTCTGTCCGTCACGTATTTTTCGACGCTATAAGTAAGATCAGTATCTTTAGCAATATTTGGAGTACTTAAAGATACGGACTTTCGTTGAAAAAAATAAAAGCATATTCTAATGTAGAAGCAGATCTTTAATTATACAACCCGAGAAGTGTTTATGGTTGTGACAAATACACTCTAGAGAACATCTATCTATCTATCTATATACTACTAAAAGTCAAGTTTGTTTACATGTTTGAATATTTATTTGTTTGTTTGTCTGATTTGGTACTGTAGAAAATCTACGCTATATAGAAAGCTGTAAAATAGTATGTAGGTAGAGAACAATTTTTCTTTTCAGACAGACTGTTAATCACACATTTATTTAAAGAAGTTAATTAATTTATTGATTTACTCATAGGTAGATTAACCACATTAATTTTAAAGTTTTAGAACAATGTCTTAACTTTGACTGAATAGTGACGTTTGCTAACTCATTTTTTGTTTGTTTGTTTTTCTGATTTGTTATTGGGGAGAATCTGCATTATGTGTAGAGCTGTATAATAGGATTTTGGGTGGTAAATATTGTTCCTTCTTAAACACACTGTTAATTACAAAATAATTTAAAGCCGTTAATTAATTTATTGATATATTCATAGGTAGATTAACCACATTAATTATAAAAGTTTAGAACAATGACTTTAGTAATAGTAAAAAGATTTTATTTCTATTTACAACATTGTTTTCAATTACTTTTCATAAGGCCTACATGTGAATGATAAGGTTGACTAGCAGGACCTCGCGGGGCACAGGGCAGGTGAAGTAAAGTTCACCTGTTTCTATGTACTCAGCGTATGAAGGGGTAGTGTGGTCAGAGCCATGCTCGGCCGGAATCGTTTTTTTTTTTTAATTCAAACATGTCTGAGACTGGGCGGGACACTGGGCAGGTGAAGTAGAGTTTAGTAGAGTTTTTAAAATATAAAGAACCTCTTTTTGAATGTGGGGTCTGGTTATTTTGGGATGATAAGTGCTGACAGACGTGATGTCATTTATGGATGATCACCGAAACCCACAGTTATCTTACTAGATAACGGGTAGTCTAGTGTAAATTATAAGTGACATAAAAGCTATCACTGGCAAAAAGAATGGCGTCACGTGAAACAAATAGAAAAATATCAATATGAAACAATGTTATTAAAAGTTTAATACCACGGAAAGTGGATATAAAATAAAATTAAAATCGAATGTCGAAAATGATACACATTGCTAATGACGTCATCTTCAATAAGATTCGCTCCCCACATCTTTAGAACATGAAGAAATGAACTTTTTTTTATTCAAACTTCATTTAGATCTATAGATATGTTATTTTAAATGTGTCGGATTTTTAGCTATTTAGTTATTTCTTTGCTTTGTCACTAATATCGTTCAACGTGTAGTAAATCACACAGCGTTTTGACCAATAATTATTATACAAAACATTTTTTCTTAATTTTAAACAAATATAACATTAAAATAAAGGCCTATTATTCACGTGTAATGGGTTCCGATGGCTAGTTGATTCTAGACATATTAAACTGTATGTATATTCAGCTTTATCTTTTTACAAGATTTTATTTATTTAATTTATTACAATTTTGATTAAGTGAGGTTTACTATGGTTTGAACAAAAAAATTGGGGCCCATAAAAATGAGTGGACCCTGGGTGCTGCCCTTTCCGCCCACACTATGTAGGTTTGAGATGAGTTTGTACACTATATCAAGTGTTGATTTTTTCCCCTTAACCATACTTAATGAGCTTGATGTAAGAACCACGTGACATCAGTTGAGTACCTGACACAATCAACATGATGAACAATGTTAGAATTCACCTGCTGCCAACCATTTAAAACACAACCACGGTGAAACACAACCACAGTGAAACGCAACCACGGTGAAACGCAACCACAGTGAAACGCAACCACGGTGAAACACAACCACGGTGAAACGCAACCACAGTGAAACACAACCACAGTGAAACACCACAAATGACACAATTAGAATACAGCAAAGAAACTCTGATGAATGGGTTCAAAGTTTATTTGGAAGTTCAGCAAAGCAGTAGATATGAAGAATTGCATCAAGCAGTAACAAGTGTAGCTGATAGCTCTGTTTGATCCCAATTTTAAAGATATGTTAACCCCAGGCCAGTAACAGAACCCAGGCCCCCAAGAGACTCGTAGGGGTCCTACATACAGCAGGACAAAGACGTATGGTCCTACATACAGCAGGACAAAGACGTATGGTCCTACATACAGCAGGACAAAGACGTATGGTCCTACATACAGCAGGACAAAGACGTACATAGAGCAGGGCCCAAGTGTTGCTCTACCTGGCCTATAATAAATGAATGAACAATGTTGAAGAGACCCAGGCCTAGGCCCAACTGAGCATTAAATCATGTTGGGTCCAAGTAACATTATGCTAAGTGAATACATTGGCTCCATATGTTGTATAGCCTACAATAAGAGAATACAGTGCTAGATTAGAACAGAGAAATCCCATACACTAGGATTATAGAATTGTATAGAGCACCCATCCCCAGTCAAACCTTGGTCAGACAACAGTCAATACTTGCTAGTGGAATGAGCACAACAGGTCAATAAACAGACAGCTAGTGACAGACAAACAGAGAGACACCCCAGGAGAGACCAGTCAAACTACAACAACCAGCCCACGTACTGGGACAGAGTCGTATATACACATTCATTTCTTCTATAGATCAACTCATTGGGTCTAATGCTGTTTGCTTGTGGCAACTACATTCATCAAAAATGTTTATAAAATTATATGCTTCCAATATTACAAGAGAAACAGAATGTAGAAATGAGTTCTGTCTAAATTGACAGCAACTCTATACAAGTTTGAACAGTACAGACTGTCCTTAGTGAATTTCTTCTACAGCTACAAACCTTTAGAAAAGATATATCACCTGCTAGTAGTAAGTTAAACAATGGAATAATGCACACATAAATATGACAAGTAACCGTACATGTATATAGACAAGACATAATTTAGCCAAGCTTTGACCAGCAAAGTGGTGTCAAACTTGGATGATGGATACACATGGATTATGTCTCAGACTGTTGCTCTTCCTGGCCGTCCTCGGATCCCTGTTCATCCAGTGTTGTATCCGACCCACCACGCAGGGTTGACATTACAGACCGGGATGAACGGGATGCAGATGGTCTGGAAATAAATTAGACCAGTAGAAAAATCATGGACTGGATAAATCTATTGGATAATTATATATATATATATATATATATATATATATATATATATATATATATATATATATATATATATATATATATATATATATATATATATATATATATATATATATATATATATATATATATATATATATATATATATATATATATATATATATTGAATGATTCTAAAAATCATTGGCTAGAAAAATAACATTCTGGGGATCAAAACTTAAAAAAGAATCAAGATACAGGACAGCATCAGGATAACTTTGATATATGTAGATTGGATTCCATTTTATCTGAGTCAATCTAAAAGAGAAATCAATTCTAAAATTTCAAAGAGAGAGCAACTTTAAAATCTAAAATCTAAAAGAGAGAGCAACTCTACAATCTAAAAGAGAAATCAATTCTAAAATCTAAAATTTAAAAGAGAGCAACCTTAAAATCTAAAAGAGAGAGCAAATCTAAAATTTAAAAGAGATAGCAACTTTAAACTCTAAAGAGCAACTCAACAATCTTTGGATTATGCTAATGAGGTGTGCCAAATGTGAAAATGTTTTTAAGTGTTTAACACTATCAGGACATCCATTTACAGAGACACTGTGATATTATAGACATCCATCCACCCATCCATTTAACAAATAGACACTGTTATACCTAAAGAAAACTAAAAAGTATGACCAAAATGGTGAATGAAGTAACTGACAATTTGTGTTGATCAAGTTATTGCATGAAGAAATTTTTATTAGAAAATTTTAAATTAAAAAAAAAAAACCAGCCATATTACATAGAATGAGAACATGCAATTAAAAACTGGATTATTTACACAAGTTTAACACACGAAAATTGCCAAGATTTTCTACTGTAAAATAAAACTGCCAAGATTATATAAAAATAAAATAACCAATATTTTAAAATGTTACATTTTCATAAGAAAATATTTTTTAAAATCATGTTAATTTAATTATCTTTATAGATATATCTGTAAATTATAACTAAAGCCATACAAATAATGATTTACACATGGAGCGTTACAGACAACAGAACTTACACAAAAGATAAACACAAAGAAACTTTACACAAAAGATAAACACAAAGAAACTTTACACAAAGATAAACACAAAGAAACTTTACACTAAAGATAAACACAAAGAAACTTTACACTAAAGATAAACATAAAGAAACTTTACACTAAAGATAAACACAAAGAAACTTTACACAAAGATAAACATATTCAACTCAACCAACACAATTTTATATGTCCTTTGAAACAAAATAAATAGCCACCAATAAGAGTCACAGGACAAATGAAATAACGACTGGATCAAATGAAACAACGACTGGGGACAAATGAAACAACGACTGGGGACAAATGAAACACGACTGGGGACAAATGAAACACGACTGGGGACAAATGAAACACGACTGGGGACAAATGAAATAACGACTGGGGACAAATGTAAAGATGACTGGGGAAAAATGTAAAGATGACTGGGGACAAATGAAAATAGGGACTGGGGACAAAATAAAGATGGTCCCTGGGAAGATAAGCACTGAGGAGATAGAATGAACAAATACAAATGAGAAAAGTAAAAATCAATCACTGTAGCAGGCGATAGAATGAACAAATACAAATGAGAAAAGTAAAAATCAACCACTGGAGCAGGAGATAGAATGAACAAATACAAATGAGAAAAGTAAAGATCAACCACTGGAGCAGGCGATAGAATGAACAAATACAAATGAGAAAAGTAAAGATCAACCACTGGAGCAGGAGATAGAATGAACAAATACAAATGAGAAAAGTAAAGATCAACCACTGGAGCAGGAGATAGAATGAACAAATACAAATGAGAAAAGTAAAGATCAACCACTGGAGCAGGAGATAGAATGAACAAATACAAATGAGAAAAGTAAAGATCAACCACTGGAGCAGGAGATAGAATGAACAAATACAAATGAGAAAAGTAAAGATCAACCACTGGAGCACAATCAACATGCTATTTCCTACTGCTCTGACTGCCCAGATAAGTGGCATCCAAATGCTGCAGTGCATTCAACAATTTATTAGTCTATAGAATTTTGATTCAGTTACACAACTCATCTTAGTGAAAATTTAATGTCAGATAACTCCTTTTAACAAGCAGTTTAGAACATAAACAGCACATTTTTATCCAAGTTTACATCGTGAGAATATGGTAGGGGAAATATATGATCCATTAAGGGTGCACGTCAAAAAGGCCTGTGACAGGAAACAGCCCCCGACAAAACGGCCCAGTCAAAAGGGCCCCAACATATAGGCTCCCATTAAATTGATGGGAGCCTATATGATGGGAGCCTATATGATGGGAGCCTATATGATGGGAGCCTATATGATGGGAGCCTATATGATGGGAGCCTATATGATGGGAGCCTATATGATGGGAGCCTATATGATGGGAGCCTATATGATGGGAGCCTATATGATGGGAGCCTATATGATGGGAGCCTATATGATGGGAGCCTATATGATGGGAGCCTATATGATGGGAGCCTATATGATGGGAGCCTATATGATGGGAGCCTATATGATGGGAGCCTATATGATGGGAGCCTATATGATGGGAGCCTATATGATGGGAGCCTATATGATGGGAGCCTATATGATGGGAGCCTATATGATGGGAGCCTATATGATGGGAGCCTATATGATGGGAGCCTATATGATGGGAGCCTATATGATGGGAGCCTATATGATGGGAGCCTATATGATGGGAGCCTATATGATGGGAGCCTATATGATGGGAGCCTATATGATGGGAGCCTATATGATGGGAGCCTATATGATGGGAGCCTATATGATGGGAGCCTATATGATGGGAGCCTATATGATGGGAGCCTATATGATGGGAGCCTATATGATGGGAGCCTATATGATGGGAGCCTATATGATGGGAGCCTATATGATGGGAGCCTATATGATGGGAGCCTATATGATGGGAGCCTATATGATGGGAGCCTATATGATGGGAGCCTATATGATGGGAGCCTATATGATGGGAGCCTATATGATGGGAGCCTATATGATGGGAGCCTATATGATGGGAGCCTATATGATGGGAGCCTATATGATGGGAGCCTATATGATGGGAGCCTATATGATGGGAGCCTATATGATGGGAGCCTATATGATGGGAGCCTATATGATGGGAGCCTATATGATGGGAGCCTATATGATGGGAGCCTATATGATGGGGTTTATTTGTAGCCTGCCCTTTTGTCGCGGCTGGTTTTTTTTGTCACTGGCCATTTTGATGCAGCACGTCCAATTAGATATGATGTTAAAGTAAGAAAGTATTAAGTGAGCAGTTTTGTTAAGTTTAATTCAATAAGCTTTACACAACATTTTAAGTTGATAAAACTTGTGTTAAAAGCTAGTTACAAAATGTTCTATTTCTTTCTTCTATCATTGACTTTAAACATTTATTATACAACTGTCATTTAAGAACCACAGTTTTTTTTAAAATACAATCTCTCTTTGCACTGGTTTAGTAACTCCATTGTGTCCCTGTTTTACAAGCAAATTATGTGACTCAAATTTGACCCTTTTTTTGAAAGCCAAATATGTTATTGAAATTTGGCATATTTTTACAAAATTAAAATACTTTTATATTTTGCACATATTATCTCAGATAACAATACAATAGTTTATTAATTTCAATTAATGATTAGATACTAAATTAACCATGAATTTTAAATAGAGGTGGATGCGAATAAAGGCTTATCAAGTGTCTAGATGGGAAATAGAAGTGGCACTAAGTTTGAACTCATTGCACAACTATGATTGTGTAAACTAAAACAAGCAAACATCAAACATTTTTGATAGTTTTAGCAAAATATCTTTGAGGGGTGTCAAGAAACATAAACCTGGCCAGGTCAATTTTTAAAAAAATTTAATATCGACTTCCATTTTTACAACGTGACGAGCCTAATTACAGCTATGTCCAGCCCTGTTTGAGCCTAATTACAGCTATGTCCAGCCCTGTTTGAGCCTAATTACAGCTATGTCCAGCCCTGTTTGAGCCTAATTACAGCTATGTCCAGCCCTGTTTGAGCCTAATTACAGCTATGTCCAGCCCTGTTTGAGCCTAATTACAGCTATGTCCAGCCCTGTTTGAGCCTAATTACAGCTATGTCCAGCCCTGTTTGAGCCTAATTACAGCTATGTCCAGCCCTGTTTGAGCCTAATTACAGCTATGTCCAGCCCTGTTTGAGCCTAATTACAGCTATGTCCAGCCCTGTTTGAGCCTAATTACAGCTATGTCCAGCCCTGTTTGAGCCTAATTACAGCTATGTCCAGCCCTGTTTGAGCCTAATTACAGCTATGTCCAGCCCTGTTTGAGCCTAATTACAGCTATGTCCAGCCCTGTTTGAGCCTAATTACAGCTATGTCCAGCCCTGTTTGAGCCTACAGCTATGTCCAGCCCTGTTTGAGCCTAATTACAGCTATGTCCAGCCCTGTTTGAGCCTAATTACAGCTATGTCCAGCCCTGTTTGAGCATAATTACAGCTATGTCCAGCCCTGTTTGAGCCTAATTACAGCTATGTCCAGCCCTGTTTGAGCATAATTACAGCTATGTCCAGCCCTGTTTGAGCCTAATTACAGCTATGTCCAGCCCTGTTTGAGCCTAATTACAGCTATGTCCAGCCATATTTGAGCCTAATTACAGCTATGTCCAGCCCTGTTTGAGCCTAATTACAGCTATGTCCAGCCCTGTTTGAGCCTAATTACAGCTATGTCCAGCCCTGTTTGAGCCTAATTACAGCTATGTCCAGCCCTGTTTGAGCCTAATTACAGCTATGTCCAGCCCTGTTTGAGCCTAATTACAGCTATGTCCAGTCCTGTTTGAGCCTAATTACAGCTATGTCCAGTCCTGTTTGAGCCTAATTACAGCTATGTCCAGCCCTGTTTGAGCCTAATTACAGCTATGTCCAGCCCTGTTTGAGCCTAATTACAGCTATGTCCAGCCCTGTTTGAGCCTAATTACAGCTATGTCCAGCCCTGTTTGAGCCTAATTACAGCTATGTCCAGCCCTGTTTGAGCCTAATTACAGCTATGTCCAGCCCTGTTTGAGCCTAATTACAGCTATGTCCAGCCCTGTTTGAGCCTAATTACAGCTATGTCCAGCCCTGTTTGAGCCTAATTACAGCTATGTCCAGCCCTGTTTGAGCCTAATTACAGCTATGTCCAGCCCTGTTTCTTCCATTATTTACACACAAACTATATATTGCTACAGTTATTGCTAGTTCATATTTTACTCTGTTATTCTAGTAGGTTCTTTGAAACTAATTCATTTTGAACATTTTTGGCCAAAAAGTAGGTTCAAGTTGTTTTGACTTGTGTTTTTACATTTTAAAAAGTCTTGTATTAAAATAAAAATTGGTTTATACATTTTAAAAAAGCTTTTTCATAAATAAGAAAAATTCAGAAATCTACATTTGGCACATTATCTTGTGATTTGATATATAGTATTGACAAGGTAAGTGACAGTTTAGTCAAACTATTATTATAGATTTTCTGCAGATTTAAAAGCTAATTATTTTAAAGAGTTAATAAATTATAATATAGATAAATTTATTTTAAAGAGTTTATAAATTATAATATAGATAAATTTATTTGAGTTTTTTGTCTCATTCCACCAAATAAAAAATCTATTTTAAGTTTGTTCAAAGTTTACAGTTTCCTATCATGTTCTGCTGATAGTGAGGCTGGTGGATTTAATGGATGTTTGTGTGGGTCAACTTGTTGGTGTAAGTCAACTTGTTGGTGTGGGTCAACTTGTTTGTGTAGGTCAACTTGTTTGTGTGGGTCAACTTGTTGGTGTGGGTCAACTTGTTTGTGTGGGTCAACTTGTTTGTGTGGGTCAACTTGTTGGTGTGGGTCAACTTGTTTGTGTGGGTCAACTTGTTTGTGTGGGTCAACTTGTTTGTGTGGGTCAACTTGTTTGTGTAGGTCAACTTGTTTGTGTGGGTCAACTTGTTTGTGTGGGTCAACTTGTTGGTGTAGGTCAATGTGTGTGGGTCAACTTGTTGGTGTGGGTCAACTTGTTTGTGTAGGTCAACTTGTTTGTGTGGGTCAACTTGTTGGTGTAAGTCAATGTGTGTGGGTCAACTTGTTGGTGTGGGTCAACTTGTTGGTGTGGGTCAATTTGTGTGGGTCAACTTGTTGGTGTAGGTCAATGTGTGTGGGTCAACTTGTTGGTGTGGGTCAATTTGTGTGGGTCAACTTGTTGGTGTGGGTCAATTTGTGTGGGTCAACTTGTTGGTGTGGGTCAACTTGTTTGTGTGGGTCAACTTGTTTGTGTGGGTCAACTTGTTGGTGTGGGTTAACTTGTTGGTGTGGGTCAATTTGTGTGGGTCAACTTGTTGGTGTGGGTCAATTTGTGTGGGTCAACTTGTTGGTGTAGGTCAATGTGTGTGGGTCAACTTGTTGGTGTGGGTCAACTTGTTGGTGTGGGTCAATTTGTGTGGGTCAACTTGTTGGTGTGGGTCAATTTGTGTGGGTCAACTTGTTGGTGTGGGTCAACTTGTTGGTGTGGGTCAACTTGTTGGTGTGGGTCAACTTGTTGGTGTGGGTCAACTTGTTGGTGTGGGTCAACTTGTTGGTGTGGGTCAACTTGTTGGTGTGGGTCAACTTGTTAGTGTGGGTCAACTTGTTAGTGTGGGTCAATGTGTGTGGGTCAACTTGTTGGTGTGGGTCAACTTGTTGGTGTGGGTCAACTTGTTGGTGTGGGTCAATTTGTGTGGGTCAACTTGTTGGTGTGGGTCAACTTGGTGTGGGTCAACTTGGTGTGGGTCAACTTGTTGGTGTGGGTCAACTTGTTGGTGTGGGTCAACTTGTTGGTGTGGGTCAACTTGTTAGTGTGGGTCAACTTGTTAGTGTGGGTCAATGTGTGTGGGTCAACTTGTTGGTGTAGGTCAACTTGTTGGTGTGGGTCAACTTGTTGGTGTGGGTCAATTTGTGTGGGTCAACTTGTTGGTGTGGGTCAACTTGGTGTGGGTCAACTTGGTGTGGGTCAACTTGTTGGTGTGGGTCAACTTGTTTGTTTGGGTCAACTTGTTGGTGTGGGTCAAACATTGTATCATGACAGTAGGTGTCATGAGAGACAAGCGGACATACAAGTTGGCATGCTTGAGGTGAGGGTTGTGTCATGCTTGCTCTGACATTAAGTAGAGCCAGAGTTTACACAGTCAAGGCAGCTTATATCAAGCAAAAACAAACTAGGCTCAAGCAAACGAGGAATTCTCTTACCAAACCATCATTTATTCTTTCTCTTTAGGTTTACTACTGTAAAAGTTAAAGACACTTATCAGGCACTAGATCAGAGATGCCTCCAGAGTTAGATATTAACATGACAGAATAATGCAAGAATTTTACCATCCTAGCTTTAGTTACCTCTCACTGAAAAAACACAGAATAAATTCATCAAATATCCAAGCCTTGAGGTGGTCAAGCATGCCATGCCTTGAGGGGAAGCTACTACTGGGGACTCAGCTAGTTCAAACATTGAGGGGAAGCTACTACTGGGGACTCAGCTAGTTCAAACATTGAGGGGAAGCTACTACTGGGGACTCAGCTAGTTCAAACATTGAGGGGAAGCTACTACTGGGGACTCAGCTAGTTCAAACATTGAGGGGAAGCTACTACTGGGGACTCAGCTAGTTCAAACATTGAGGGGAAGCTACTACTGGGGACTCAGCTAGTTCAAACATTGAGGGGAAGCTACTACTGGGGACTCAGCTAGTTCAAACATTGAGGGGAAGCTACTACTGGGGACTCAGCTAGTTCAAACATTGAGGGGAAGCTACTACTGGGGACTCAGCTAGTTCAAACATTGAGGGGAAGCTACTACTGGGGACTCAGCTAGTTCAAACATTGAGGGGAAGCTACTACTGGGGACTCAGCTAGTTCAAACATTGAGGGGAAGCTACTACTGGGGACTCAGCTAGTTCAAACATTGAGGGGAAGCTACTACTGGGGACTCAGCTAGTTCAAACAAACTCTATCATTAAGTATGCTAGGAGCAACCCTGGCTACAATCAAATCAGCAGCATCAACTCTATGGACCAATACTGACCTGCATGGACCAATACTGACCCGCATGGACCAATACTGACCCGCATGGACCAATACTGACCCGCATGGACCAATACTGACCCGCATGGACCAATACTGACCCGCATGGACCAATACTGACCCGCATGGACCAATACTGACCCGCATGGACCAATACTGACCCGCATGGACCAATACTGACCCGCATGGACCAATACTGACCCGCATGGACCAATACTGACCCGCATGGATCAATACTGACCCGCATGGGCCAATACTGACCCGCATGGAGCAATACTGACCCGCATGGACCAACACTAAGATATATGAAGCACCACTGACCTGTATTTTCTAAGAGTGGTCATCTCTCTACTCATGGCCTCGTTAGCTTCCATTTGTTCATCCAATTCTCTCTGAAGTTTTCTCTTCTGACCACTAGACCTGGCAACTTCTTCTTCAGCTTCATCCAACTGTCTCTTGAGGGCTTTCACTCTGTTGTTGATCTTATCAACCTGTAACATACAGAGTCAGTTCATCTTATCAACCTGTAACATACAGAGTCAGTTCATCTTATCAACCTGTAACATACAGAGTCAGTTCATCTTATCAACCTGTAACATACAGTCAGTTCATCTTATCAACCTGTAACATACAGAGTCAGTTGATCTTATCAACCTGTAACAGAGTCAGTTGATCTTATCAACCTGTAACATACAGAGTCAGTTCATCTTATCAACCTGTAACATACAGAGTCAGTTCATCTTATCAACCTGTAACAGAGTCAGTTGATCTTATCAACCTGTAACAGAGTCAGTTCATCTTATCAACCTGTAACAGAGTCAGTTCATCTTATCAACCTGTAACATAGTCAGTTCATCTTATCAACCTGTAACAGAGTCAGTTCATCTTATCAACCTGTAACAGAGTCAGTTCATCTTATCAACCTGTAACAGAGTCAGTTCATCTTATCAACCTGTAACAGAGTCAGTTCATCTTATCAACCTGTAACAGAGTCAGTTCATCTTATCAACCTGTAACATAGTCAGTTCATCTTATCAACCTGTAACATACATAGTCAGTTCATCTTATCAACCTGTAACAGAGTCAGTTCATCTTATCAACCTGTAACATACATAGTCAGTTCATCTTATCAACCTGTAACATACATAGTCAGTTCATCTTATCAACCTGTAACAGAGTCAGTTCATCTTATCAACCTGCAGCAGTCACATCTAGCAGTCAGTTGACCGTGTCCAGTCCACATCTAGCAGTCAGTTGACCGTCACATCTAGCAGTCAGTTGACCGTCACATCTAGCAGTCAGTTGACCGTCACATCTAGCAGTCAGTTGACCATGTCCAGTCCACATCTAGCAGTCAGTTGACCATGTCCAGTCCACATCTAGCAGTCAGTTGACCGTCACATCTAGCAGTCAGTTGACCGTCACATCTAGCAGTCAGTTGACCGTCACATCTAGCAGTCAGTTGACCATGTCCAGTCCACATCTAGCAGTCAGTTGACCATGTCCAGTCCACATCTAGCAGTCAGCTGACTGTCACATCTAGCAGTCAGCTGACCGTCACATCTAGCAGTCAGCTGACCGTCACATCTAGCAGTCAGTTGACTGTCACATCTAGCAGTCAGCTGACCGTCACATCTAGCAGTCAGCTGACCGTCACATCTAGCAGTCAGTTGACCGTGTCCAGTCCACATCTAGCAGTCAGCTGACCGTCACATCTAGCAGTCAGCTGACCGTCACATCTAGCAGTCAGCTGACCGTCACATCTAGCAGTCAGCTGACCGTGTAGCACATGTACTGACCTGGTCCTTATACTGGTCAGCACTTCGCCTCTCATCCTCCACCTGTAGAGCCAGTTCTTTCATTCTCTTCTCCATCTTCCTGTTGGCTCGCGACAGGCTCTGTCTTTCCCTAGGAGAGAGAGACCATGTTGGAAACCTTTCTCAACCAAACTACAAAGTAGAATCAAACTGTCTTTCCCTAGGAGAGAGAGACCATATCGGAAACCTTTCTCAACCTAACTACAAAGTAGAATCAAACTGGCAGTAGCTTACTTGGCCTCCTGGTCCAACTGCTCCTCTAAGTTGGCCACCTTACTCTCCAGTGCTGCAATTGTGGCCTTGGTGCGGGCCCTGTTCTGCCCCTCCAGTTCCTGCAGCTTGTCCCTCATCTCTTTGTTCTGTCTCTCCAGGGCCAGACGCTGGTTCTCCAGTTTCTGGCTCACTGACCTCTCAGACGCAAGGTCAGTGCTCATTTGTTCCAGCTGGTCAAATAAAGGACACATGTAGCAACCAAACAACACACATAGCAACCAAACAACACGCATAGCAACCAAACAACACACATAGCAACCAAACAACACACGTAGCAACCAAACAACACACATAGCAACCAAACAACACACATAGCAACCAAACAACACACATAGTAACCAAACAACCACAGGTCTATCACACAGGTGTAAAACATCTACACAGAATACACAGGTGTAAAACATCTACACAGAATACACAGGTGTAACACATCTACACAGATCACACAGATGTAACACATCTACACAGATCACACAGATGTAAACATCTACACAGGTGTAACACATCTACATAGATCACACAGGTGTAAAAAAAAGTACCTGAAGCTGAGCTTTACGAGCTTTGTCATTAGCCAGTTCAGTATTGGTGTGTTCATCTTCTACTTCATCCTCTAGCTCAGAAATTCTGGCCTCAAGACGGCGCTTCTCATCCAGTAGAGCTTGTCTAGGAGTCAAAACATTAGGTAGTTAAGAGCACCCTTAACTAATCTTAGCTAAACATTTGCCTACCACTAACCAAAAAGACTTACTTGTCACTAAAACTAACCAAAAAGACTTACTTGTCACTAACACTAACCAAAATGACTTACTTGTCACTAACACTAACCAAAAAGACTTACTTGTCACTAAAACTAACCAAAATGACTTACTTGTCACTAACACTAACCAAAAAGACTTACTTGTCACTAAAACTAACCAAAAAGACTTACTTGTCACTAACACTAACCAAAAAGACTTACTTGTCACTAACACTAACAAAAAAGACTTACTTGTCACTAAAACTAACCAAAAAGACTTACTTGTCACTAACACTAACCAAAAAGACTTACTTGTCACTAACACTAACCAAAATGACTTACTTGTCACTAACACTAACCAAAATGACTTACTTGTCACTAAAACTAACCAAAAAGACTTACTTGTCACTAACACAAACAAAAAAGACTTACTTGTCACTAAAACTAACCAAAATGACTTACTTGCCACTGGCACTATTGCCAATCTCATCAGCCAACTCATCCCTCTCTGACTCTGCATTACGACGAGCACGTTCTGCTGCAGCCAGTTCTTCTTGAATCCTCAGCAGCTCCGCCTCCAGGTATTTGACCTGAGTCATTCATCCATTGTTAGACCTACTTCATCCTCTTGCTAATTCACCTAATTAATCCACTACCTAACTTTAAACCAATTAATCCACTACCTAACTTTTATTTAATTCATTCACTACAAACCTTTACAAAATGAATTCAACAGCCAACTGTTTAACAAAGTGTTCAACTGACCTTCTTCTCATTGTCCTTGGCAGCACCAAGAGCCTCATCCCTTGAGACTCTGGCCTCGTCCACCTCCCTCTGGTAGTCCTTGAGCTGCGCTGCTATCTTCTTGTACTGCTTGACCGCGTCTTCCTTCACCTTGTTGGCCATCTCCACCTGCTGCTCTAGTCCAGCCAACGTGCCCTGCAGCTTGTTCCTGCTCTGTACAGCCACGGCCTTTTGTTTACGCTCATCCTCCAGCTCGGCTTCCATTTCCCTCAACTAAAAAACATTACACACTAAACTGACCAGTACAATTCATCCTCCAGCTCGGCTTCCATTTCCCTCAACTAAAAAACATTACACACTAAACAACTGACCAGTACATGTCACCCTCCACCAAACTGAACCGCCCATGTTGTCCACCAAACTGACCAGCCCATGTTGTCCACCAAACTGACCCGCCCATGTTGTCCACCAAACTGACCCGCCCATGTTGTCCACCAAACTGACCCGCCCATGTTGTCCACCAAACTGACCCGCCCATGTTGTCCACCAAACTGACCCGCCCAGCATCTGGCTCACTTGACGGTAAAACTGTTTACCTCCATTTTGTGCTTCCACCACCTCTACCTGTGCTATTGTTCTCCCCCTCCCTCCCTCCCTCCTCTGGTTGACTAGATTGTCCACTTAACACAGCCACCAATTTAATACATAACAGGGGATGCAACCCAAAAAAAAAGGTCTCTCTCTCTTCTGACTCTCTTACTGGCTTTGCACATGGAGTTGAGGGCCATCGGCCCTACTACTACGTGCTTGGTTTTGTATTATTTACTTAGCTCATTTTATATTGACTGTATTGTTTGTAATACATAAATATAATTATGTATGATTAATAAGTTTAAGTTTTAAAAGAATAATAACTTAAATTGTACTATTGTTGTAACTTTGTGTTTTATTTTACTATAGGCTGTAAACTGCGGGCATTGAGTTGACACAAAGTCATCAGACCTGATATTTAGTCTTATTCCCTGGCCGGAGACCCTTGCCAGAGTCAAGAGGTCATCAGACCAGGTTGTTATGTAAAAATTAATTTGCTCAATTCCCAGTAGAGAAGTGGCTCAGACTCTCCTACAGAGAGATTTCAAACAGTTTTACAGAGTATTATCAGTAATGCGGTATAGTTTACTTTTTACCATTGACCACCCCAGTGACCCACCCCAGTGACCCACCCCAGTGACCCACCCCAGTGACCCCACCCCAGTGACCCCACCCCAGTGACCCACCCACCTGTCTTAACAAAGACTTCTTGGCCTCCTCCTCTTGGTCCTCTCTGCCAGCAGCGTCCCTGTCATATTGAGCTTTCAGCGCCTGCATGTTAACTTCAAGACGAAGTTTGGCATCTTCAGCAGCTTGAAGTTCATCTTCCAGATCTTCTATCTGTTGTTTCTGTTCAGCAACTGTAGACTCCAAGGATCGTTTGGCTTTTTCCAAGTCATGAACCTTCAAATTATTAATTTAAAAACAATTTAACCTTTAAAAATGTATGTCAATGTGACACATTTTATTGAAATTATTATGGTTAATTTTTAAATTTGCCTCGAGGAGTAAACAGAAATCATTTAGTTAGTGTAAAGTGTTTACAAGCATAGTTAAGTTCATAGCTAACAACTGCAGCACTAGCAAAAATGTCCCCAGCTAACAACTGCAGCACTAGCAAAAATGTCCCCAGCTAACAACTAGAGCACTAGCCAAAATGTCCCCAGCTAACAACTAGAGCACTAGCCAAAATGTCCCCAGCTAACAACTAGAGCACTAGCCAAAATGTCCCCAGCTAACAACTAGAGCACTAGCCAAAATGTCCCCAGCCAACAACTAGAGCACTAGCCAAAATGTCCCCAGCTAACAACTAGAGCACTAGCCAAAATGTCCCCAGCTAACAACTGCAGCACTAGCTAAAATGTCCCCAGCTAACAACTAGAGCACTAGCCAAAATGTCCCCAGCTAACAACTGCAGCACTAGCCAAAATGTCCCCAGCTAACAACTAGAGCACTAGCCAAAATGACCCCAGCTAACAACTAGAGCACTAGCCAAAATGTTCCCAGCTAACAACTAGAGCACTAGCCAAAATGTCCCCAGCTAACAACTAGAGCACTAGCCAAAATGTCCCCAGCTAACAACTAGAGCACTAGCCAAAATGTCCCCAGCTAACAACTGCAGCACTAGCCAAAATGTCCCCAGCTAACAACTAGAGCACTAGCCAAAATGTCCCCAGCTAACAACTGCAGCACTAGCCAAAATGTCCCCAGCTAACAACTAGAGCACTAGCCAAAATGTCCCCAGCTGTGCTGAGACTCACATTTTTGCCCACATCATCTTTAGATGAGATAAGGTCCTCTAGCTCTCTAGCCAGCTGTTGCCTGGCTCGCTCCTGCTGGTCAGACCTCTCCTGAAGTTCATCAATGTGTCTCTGGAGGTTGAGAATCTTCGTCTCTTTTTCTCTGCTCTCTTTCTCCACTTGGTCATACTCGGCAGCCAATCTTTGGGGTGACACAGGGTTTTAGGGGTGACACAGGGTTTTAGGGGTGACACAGGGTTTTAGGGGTGACACAGGGTTTTAGGGGTGACACAGGGTTTTAGGGGTGACACAGGGTTTTAGGGGTGACACAGGGTTTTAGGGGTGACACAGGGTTTTAGGGGTGACACAGGGTTTTAGGGGTGACACAGGGTTTTAGGGGTGACACAAAGTTTTAGGGGTGACACAAGGTTTTAGGGGTGACACAGGGTTTTAGGGGTGACATGGGGCTTTAGGGGTGACACGGGGTTTTAGGGGTGACACCGGGTTTTAGGGGTGACACTGGGTTTTAGGGGTGACACAAGGTTTTAGGGGTGACACAGGTGTGGTAGAGTGGTACAGAGTTTGACTACTAAAGACAATGTAAAAGTTTCAAGTTTAGCTCCTGGTTTTGAGTCTGTACAACGCCACTGAGTCCACCCAGCTCTGACGGGTACTTGACTCACATTAGGGAAAGTAAAGATGGCTGATCATAGAGCTGACCACACTATCCCTTTATCTGACCCAGTCACTGAAAGGCTAGTTTACTTGGTTTTATTTAGTAGTACACAGTTTAAAATTTTAAGTGGGATAAAAACATGACAAGCAAATAAAAAACTTGTGTACTAGTCAGGTTACCTCTCTCTGAGAGCTTTTTCTTCAGCGAGCATCTGGTCAAACTTGCGCTGTTTCTTCTCTGCATTGGACACATTTGATCGTTGGGATTCTAACTCAACTGTCATGTCATCAACCTGAAACAACAGGTGGGGGGTTGATACAGGTAAGTAGAGAAGGTGGGGGGTTGATACAGGTGTATAGAGAAGGTGGGGGTTGATACGGGTGTATAGAGAAGGTGGGAGGTTGATACAGGTGTATAGAGAAGGTGGGGGTTGATACAGGTGTATAGAGAAGGTGGGGGTTGATACAGGTGTATAGAGAAGGTGGGGGGGGGTTGATACAGGTGTATAGAGAAGGTGGGAGGTTGATACAGGTGTATAGAGAAGGTGGGGGTTGATACAGGTGTATAGAGAAGGTGGGAGGTTGATACAGGTGTATAGAGAAGGTGGGAGGTTGATACAGGTGTATAGAGAAGGTGGGGGTTGATACAGGTGTATAGAGAAGGTGGGGGGTTGATACAGGTGAGTAGAGAAGGTGGGGGTTGATACAGGTGTGTAGAGAAGGTGGGGGTTGATACAGGTGAGTAGAGAAGGTGGGGGGTTGATACAGGTGTATAGAGAAGGTGGGGGTTGATACAGGTGAGTAGAGAAGGTGGGGGTTGATACAGGTGTATAGAGAAGGTGGGGGGGGTTGATACAGGTGTATAGAGAAGGTGGGAGGTTGATACAGGTGTATAGAGAAGGTGGGGGTTGATACAGGTGTATAGAGAAGGTGGGAGGTTGATACAGGTGTATAGAGAAGGTGGGAGGTTGATACAGGTGTATAGAGAAGGTGGGGGTTGATACAGGTGTATAGAGAAGGTGGGGGGTTGATACAGGTGAGTAGAGAAGGTGGGGGTTGATACAGGTGTGTAGAGAAGGTGGGGGTTGATACAGGTGAGTAGAGAAGGTGGGGGGTTGATACAGGTGTATAGAGAAGGTGGGGGTTGATACAGGTGTATAGAGAAGGTGGGGGGTTGATACAGGTGTATAGAGAAGGTGGGGGTTGATACAGGTGTATAGAGAAGGTGGGGGTTGATACAGGTGTATAGAGAAGGTGGGAGGTTGATACAGGTGTATAGAGAAGGTGGGGGTTGATACAGGTGTAGATAGAAGGTGGGGGGGTTGATACAGGTGTATAGAGAAGGTGGGGGTTGATACAGGTGTAGATAGAAGGTGGGGGGGTTGATACAGGTGTATAGAGAAGGTGGGAGGTTGATACAGGTGTATAGAGAAGGTGGGGGTTGATACAGGTGTAGATAGAAGGTGGGGGGGTTGATACAGGTGTATAGAGAAGGTGGGAGGTTGATACAGGTGTATAGAGAAGGTGGGGGGGTTGATACAGGTGTATAGAGAAGGTGGGGGTTGATACAGGTGTAGATAGAAGGTGGGGGGGGTTGATACAGGTGTATAGAGAAGGTGGGGGTTGATACAGGTGTATAGAGAAGGTGGGGGTTGATACAGGTGTAGATAGAAGGTGGGGGGGGGTTGATACGGGTGTATAGAGAAGGTGGGGGTTGATACAGGTGTATAGAGAAGGTGGGGGTTGATACAGGTGTATAGAGAAGGTGGGGGGTTGATACAGGTGTGTAGAGAAGGTGGGGTTGATACAGGTGTAGATAGAAGGTGGGGGTTGATACAGGTGAGTAGAGAAGGTGGGGGTTGATACAGGTGTAGATAGAAGGTGGGGGGGGTTGATACAGGTGTATAGAGAAGGTGGGGGTTGATACAGGTGTATAGAGAAGGTGGGGGTTGATACAGGTGAGTAGAGAAGGTGGGGGTTGATACAGGTGAGTAGAGAAGGTGGGGGGGTTGATACAGGTGAGTAGAGAAGGTGGGGGTTGATACAGGTGAGTAGAGAAGGTGGGGGGCTGATACAGGTGAGTAGAGAAGGTGGGGGGTTGATACAGGTGTATAGAGAAGGTGGGGGTTGATACAGGTGTAGATAGAAGGTGGGGGGGGTTGATACAGGTGTATAGAGAAGGTGGGGGTTGATACAGGTGTATAGAGAAGGTGGGGGTTGATACAGGTGTAGATAGAAGGTGGGGGGGGTTGATACAGGTGTATAGAGAAGGTGGGGGTTGATACAGGTGTATAGAGAAGGTGGGGGTTGATACAGGTGAGTAGAGAAGGTGGGGGTTGATACAGGTGTATAGAGAAGGTGGGGGTTGATACAGGTGTGTAGAGAAGGTGGGGGGGTTGATACAGGTGTATAGAGAAGGTGGGGGTTGATACAGGTGTATAGAGAAGGTGGGGGTTGATACAGGTGTATAGAGAAGGTGGGGGTTGATACAGGTGAGTAGAGAAGGTGGGGGTTGATACAGGTGTATAGAGAAGGTGGGGGTTGATACAGGTGTGTAGAGAAGGTGGGGGGGTTGATACAGGTGTATAGAGAAGGTGGGGGTTGATACAGGTGTATAGAGAAGGTGGGAGGTTGATACAGGTGTATAGAGAAGGTGGGGGTTGATACAGGTGTGTAGAGAAGGTGGGGGGTTGATACAGGTGTATAGAGAAGGTGGGGGTTGATACAGGTGAGTAGAGAAGGTGGGGGTTGATACAGGTGTGTAGAGAAGGTGGGGGTTGATACAGGTGTGTAGAGAAGGTGGGGGGTTGATACAGGTGAGTAGAGAAGGTGGGGGGTTGATACAGGTGAGTAGAGAAGGTGGGGGTTGATACAGGTGAGTAGAGAAGGTGGGGGTTGATACAGGTGAGTAGAGAAGGTGGGGGGTTGATACAGGTGAGTAGAGAAGGTGGGGGTTGATACAGGTGTGTAGAGAAGGTGGGGGTTGATACAGGTGAGTAGAGAAGGTGGGGGGGTTGATACAGGTGAGTAGAGAAGGTGGGGGTTGATACAGGTGAGTAGAGAAGGTGGGGGGTTGATACAGGTGAGTAGAGAAGGTGGGGGGTTGATACAGGTGAGTAGAGAAGGTGGGGGTTGATACAGGTGAGTAGAGAAGGTGGGGGTTGATACAGGTGAGTAGAGAAGGTGGGGGGTTGATACAGGTGAGTAGAGAAGGTGGGGGTTGATACAGGTGTGTAGAGAAGGTGGGGGTTGATACAGGTGTGTAGAGAAACTACAGGTGAGCTCAAACCCACAAACCAACAGACAGGGCATATGATAAAATGTTGCTGATGAGATACTGACCTCAGCCTGAAGTTTTCGTCTGGACTTCTCCAACTTGTCATTCTGTGACCTCATTTCTTCCAGCTGATTGACCATTTGTTCCATGTCCCTGGCAGATTTCTTCTTGTACTCCTCCAGCTGTTCATTGTTAGCCAGATCCTCCTCCGCTTTCTTTTTTATTTCAATTATCTAGGGAAAATTACAAGACATAATTTGATCTCAGTTATTAAAGGAATATTTACAAATTGAAGTCTAGGATTAGCAACAACATCCAGTCTTAAAATTTTTTTATCGCGTTAGTTTAGACAAAGTGAAAAGAACTCAATTTGTACACATTCATAATTTTATTATTGTATTTTTTTTATACATATATGTTAACGCTATCCCTTTTATAAAAGTAAATTTTTATATAAACAAATAAAGTTTTGCACCCCACCAACAAAACAAACAACAATTTTCCATCATGGCCAAGTAGGTGAGCAATGTTACCTTCTGGTTGAGATCTTGAATCTGTTTCTCGTACACTCTTTTGTTTTCTTCCTCCTCCTCTAGTCTGTCTTCTAGGCTTGTCTTTTCATCTTCAATAGCACGTAATTTAGACTGCAGGGAGAGCTTCTGTTTTGTTTCATCTTGAAGGGTTTCCTGCACAAAATATGGCACACTGTAGCCAACATCCCAACACACAGGTCATCCAACATCCCAACAACACACTGGTCACCCAACACACTGGTCACCCAACACACTGGTCACCCAACACACTGGTCACCCAACACACTGGTCACCCAACACACTGGTCACCCAACACACTGGTCACCCAACACACTGGTCACCCAACACACTGGTCACCCATAACACAGGTTACCCAACATCCCATCACACTGGTCAACCAACACACTGGTCAACCAACACACTGGTCACCCAACACACAGGTCACCCAACACACTGGTCACCCAACACACAGGTCACCCAACATCCCAACACACTGGTCACCCAACACACTGGTCACCCAACACACTGGTCACCCAACACACTGGTCACCCAACACACTGGTCACCCAACACACTGGTCACCCAACACACTGGTCACCCAACACACTGGTCACCCAACATCCGACACACTGGTCACCCAACATCCCAACACACTGGTCACCCAACACACTGGTCACCCAACACACTGGTCACCCAACATCCCAACAACACACTGGTCACCCAACACACTGGTCACCCAACACACTGGTCACCCAACACACTGGTCACCCAACACACAGGTCACCCAACACACTGGTCATCCAACACACAGGTCACCCAACACACAGGTCACCCAACATATTAGTTTCTCTACCTGTAAGTCTGCAAGCTGAGCTTCAAATGAGGATGCCTTCTGCTGACCTTGAAGAGCTTTTGTTTCAGCTATCTGAAGTTGCTGACTAACTTGCTCTAGTTCAGTCTTGTAAGAAAAAAAAAACAGAATTGTATCAAAACATGACAACTTAAAACAAACAAACATGTAAACTGGTGTGGTAGTGACTTGGTTAAACTGGGTGTGGTAATAACTTGGTTAAACTGGGTGTGGTAATGACTTGTTTAAACTGGGTGTGGTAATGACTTGTTTAAATGGTGTGGTAGTGACTTGTTTAAACTGGGTGTGGTAATAACTTGGTTAAACTGGGTGTGGTAGTGACTTGGTTAAACTGGGTGTGGTAGTGACTTGGTTAAACTGGGTGTGATAATGACTTGTTTAAACTGGGTGTGGTAATGACTTGTTTAAACTGGGTGTGGTAATGACTTGTTTAAATGGTGTGGTAGTGACTTGTTTAAACTGGGTGTGGTAATGACTTGTTTAAACTGGGTGTGGTAATGACTTGTTTAAATGGTGTGGTAGTGACTTGTTTAAACTGGGTGTGGTAATGACTTGTTTAAATGGTGTGGTAATGACTTGTTTAAACTGGGTGTGGTATTGACTTATTAAACTGGGTGTGGTAATGACTTGTTTAAACTGGGTGTGGTAATGACTTGTTTAAACTAGTGGTACCTGCAACTTTTTGGACTTGTCTGTTGAGTCCCCAGACATGCGCTCCAGTTCAGCCAGTTTGATGCTCATCTCTGCCAGCTGAGTCTCAGCCTGCTTACGTTTGCGCTCTGATTCTTGTTTGGCCATCTGAACACTTTTTAGGTCATTCTCTAGGTCTTTGTTTTCTGCTTCTAGGGTAGTCTTCACTTTTTCAAGGTTGATTTTTATCTGATAAACATCAGTCAAAATTTTTTTATCTGGCTCTGATCAAACATGGAATGAGTTTCAACCAAACAGAGACATTTGTCAGTCAAAAATTAATTTGTTCTACTTGTTGAGTAAATTACCTTCTTAGCATTCTCTAATTCTTCATTAATTTGTTCTACTTGTTGAGTAAATTACCTTCTTAGCATTCTCTAATTCTTCATTAATTTGTTCTACTTGTTGAGTAAATTACCTTCTTAGCATTCTCTAATTCTTCATTAATTTGTTCTACTTGTTGAGTAAATTACCTTCTTAGCATTCTCTAATTCTTCATTAATTTGTTCAACTTGTTGAGTATATTTTTGTCTAAGCTCCTGCACACCCTCCTCGTGTGCCTTCTGTGCCCCCTCCACCATCCTCTTCAACTCTGACACCTCCTGTTCTCTCTTTGTCCTCAACTCTTGTACAGCAGCTGTTGTGTCCAGTGAGTCTTCTAGTTCACCCCTCAAAGCTTCCAATTCCTGAAACAAGGCGTTAAACATGACACATCAACACAACTTCTAAAACATGACACATCAGCACAAGTTAAGTCCTGAAACATGACTTATCAACACAAGTTAAGTCCTGAAACATGACTTATCAACACAAGTTAAACCCTGAAACATGACTTATCAACACAAGTTAAACCCTAAAACATGACTTATCAACACAAGTTAAGTCCTGAAACATGACTTATCAACACAAGTTAAACCCTGAAACATGACTTATCAACACAAGTTAAACCCTAAAACATGACTTATCAACACAAGTTAAACCCTGAAACATGACTTATCAACACAAGTTAAACCCTGAAACATGACTTATCAACACAAGTTAAACCCTGAAACATGACTTATCAACACAAGTTAAACCCTGAAACATGACTTATCAACACAAGTTAAACCCTGAAACATGACTTATCAACACAAGTTAAACCCTGAAAGATAACAGATGTAAAGTATCTCTTTATTAAACTACATTTTGGGAAGATGTTGACAAACTAGTCTTAAAACTTACCTCATTTAGGTCTTTCTTTTGCTTTTCAGCTTTAAGGCGCTGCTCTTTTTCTAAATCAAAGTCTTCCTGCATTTCTTGGAGCTGAATTTGCAACTCTCTCATCTGCTTTTGTAGGGTTGTTTTACTCACTTGCTCTTCATCAGCCCTGGTCAATTTAAACTTCAAAGTTAGAATATAATAATATAATAAGTTAACTCTTAAACCAACATTTGTAATAGAATAATTGTTGCACATATCAGTACAAGATTTCCAGGGCTGCCAATATTTTTTAATGTAAATCCTGAAATTTTAATGTCACACAGAATTTAAAAAAAAAAAGACAGTTATTTCTTTTTGAGACAAAAGATTCATTTTATTATAATTAAATATAATTTTTATGTCCAAACTAAGTCTTATTAATACATTTAATTTAGATCTAGATAAGCTCTAGACAACAGGCAAGATCAGGTCACATTAAGTTTACACATAGCCTAAGAAAAAAGATCAAAGGTCGTAGTGACCCATATGTTCCTGAAGTTGGTAGACAAAAGCTAGTAATGGTCACAGACTCATTTATAAATGCTAGTATTTAGTCTCGCTAGATTGTAGTCTGCTAAAATTAATGTCTATTGGAGAAGGACTATTGTATACAAACATAAAATTTTATACCAATTTGTTTTTGTATTTACTAAGTATCAGGGTCAGTTAAGAAAACAAGAAATGGTTCTTGATTCTAGGCTTGTTTAGCAGTGGCTATTGTACTGCACCACCTATGCATGAACAAAGGGGCATAAGCGCTATATATGCTCTGAAGTATTCTACACACAAAAAAAGATTTCTAGAAAGCAAAACCTTTCAAGTTCAAACAGTCTGAATTTTTTTAAACCCCCAAGCCAGGAAATTGTAAAACTCAAATTTAGCAACTTTGGAAAAATATGATGGACAAATTTGGCAATCCAGGATATTCCAGAAAAGTGGCAACCCTGCATTTTAAATACAATAATTGTTGTACATACCAGTCCAACATTTGTAATACAACAATTGTTGTACATACCAGTCCAACATTTGTAATACAACAATTGTTGTACATACCAGTCCAAGATTGTAATACAATAATTGTTGTACATACCAGTCCAAGATTGTAATACAATAATTGTTGTACATACCAGTCCAAGATTGTAATACAATAATTGTTGTACATACCAGTCCAAGATTGTAATACAATAATTGTTGTACATACCAGTCCAAGATTGTAATACAATAAGTGCAAGAAGAAACCAATGGACCAGCATTACTTACTTCTGCAAGGCTCCCTGTACCTCCTCCTCACGTTTAGAGAGCTGTGCCTGGAGTTCCTCCACCTGTTGCCTCTTCTCATTTAACTGGTCTCTTAAGTCAGCCAACTCCGTTTCCAGTCTACGGCGAATTTTTTCAAGTTCCTGTCGAGCCTAACAGACAAAGGTACACTAGTTTATCAAAACTTTTCAACAAATACATTTAAATGTTAAACCATGAAAATTTAAATTGAAAGCAAAAGATTACAAATACTGAGAAAATGTTTAAACATACCTGCTGTTCTTTCCTGAGCCTTTCCTCCAGGTCAGCAATAATGGCTTCGTATTTATTCTTCAGTTTGCCAAGCTGCTTTGATTTCTCCTCCTCTTCAGCCATATTAAGCTGGGCCTCTGCAAGCCTCTCCTCCATCAGCTTCTTCTCTTTCAAGAGCTTCTGGTTCATGTCATCTAGAGCTGCAGCTTCCTCCTCCAGTTTTTTCATCTTACCCTCAGCTGTTACTTTTTCTAACTGCAACTTCTGGCGCGTCTGCTCCTCTTCTTCAAGCCTGGACACATTTTATCAAAGGTCAATGACTGCAACAACATTTAGGGGATTATCTAGCACTAGGTAATATAGGGGATTATCTAGCACTAGGTATTATAGGGGATTATCTAGCACTAGGTATTATAGAGGATTATCTAGCACTACGTATTGTAGGGGATTATCTAGCACTAGGTATTATAGGGAGCTAATATAGCACTAGGTATTATAGGGAGCTAATATAGCACTAGGTATTATAGGGAGCTAATATAGCACTAAGTATTATAGGGAGCTAATATAGCACTAGGTATTATAGGGAGCTAATATAGCACTAGGTATTATAGGGAGCTAATATAGCACTAGGTATTATAGGGAGCTAATATAGCACTAGGTATTATAGGGAGCTAATATAGCACTAGGTATTATAGGGAGCTAATATAGCACTAGGTATTATAGGGAGCTAATATAGCACTAAGTATTATAGGGAGCTAATATAGCACTAGGTATTATAGGGAGCTAATATAGCACTAGGTATTATAGGGAGCTAATATAGCACTAGGTATTATAGGGAGCTAATATAGCACTAGGTATTATAGGGAGCTAATATAGCACTAGGTATTATAGGGAGCTAATATAGCACTAGGTATTATAGGGAGCTAATATAGCACTAGGTATTATAGGGAGCTAATATAGCACTAGGTATTATAGGGAGCTAATATAGCACTAGGTATTATAGGGAGCTAATATAGCACTAAGTATTATAGGGAGCTAATATAGCACTAGGTATTATAGGGAGCTAATATAGCACTAGGTATTATAGGGAGCTAATATAGCACTAGGTATTATAGGGAGCTAATATAGCACTAGGTATTATAGGGAGCTAATATAGCACTAGGTATTATAGGGAGCTAATATAGCACTAGGTATTATAGGGAGCTAATATAGCACTAAGTATTATAGGGAGCTAATATAGCACTAGGTATTATAGGGAGCTAATATAGTTTGTAGTTGTATTGAGGTAAACACTTACTGTTCCTCGAGGTCCTTCAAACTTTGCTGCATTGCTTTCTTCTCCTCCATCAGCTGGGTACTCCTGTCCTCCTCCTCTTCTATCCTCAGCTCAAGTTCATGTAAAATTTCTTCTAATTCTTCTTTGCGCTTGCTCATGTGCAATCTTGCCTAAAAAATTTGTTTTACAATCAGTGCAAGCTTCAGGAATGAATACAAAAATCCATTCATAAAGTTGACCAGTCCTGACAGATGGACAAAGCAACAAGTTGACCCATGTCCTGACAGATGGACAAAGCAACAAGTTGACCCATCCTGACAGATGGACAAAGCAACAAGTTGACCCATCCTGACAGATGGACAAAGCAACAAGTTGACCCATCCTGACAGATGGACAAAGCAACAAGATGACCCATCCTGACAGATGGACAAAGCAACAAGTTGACCCATCCTGACAGATGGACAAAGCAACAAGTTGACCAATCCTGACAGATGGACAAAGCAACAAGTTGACCCATCCTGACCACTCACCTCTTCAGCCTCAGCACACAACTCTGTTTCAGCCTGCAGTTGTTCAGCCAAGATATTTTTCTCCTCGATGATTTGGGCGTAGCGCCTCTCTAGCTCCTCTGTTTCCTGCTTCTGTTTCTCATATGTGTCTTTGACTTTTTTCAGCTCTTCTTCTTTCTCATGGATTTTTTCTTCTTGGCCTGCCACAGATAACAGTGGTTTCACCTAGTGGGAGAGGAAAAATTTCAGGAGTTGTGTCTATACCATCCAGTCCTGTCTGTCTAGTCTATACCATCCAGTCCTGTATGTCTAGTCTATACCATCCAGTCTAGTCTGTCTAGTCTAAACTATCCAGTCTAGTCTGTCTAGTCTATACCATCCAGTCCTGTATGTCTAGTGACCAACCTTGGTAAAAAGCCTCCACCACTGCCAGTTTCTCAGCTTAAGATAGGCAGCACAATTCCTCTGGATAACACGGATAGCATTAATCTGCTGCAGGCGCTTCTGGTAGTTTCTACAGGAAAGTACTTTATTTATTAGCATGTCAACACAAACTATGTGTTTCACGTTATTCTCTAGCCAGATCAAGACTTACCTCCTAGCCAGCAGGCCCCTAGCTAGAGCCTGAAACTGGACGATTATATCTGTTAACTTGAGGTCCCTCTCCTCCTCTAGGTGAGCAAGCACGCCGGCACGGAAAAAGATCTTACTTTGCCCAATGCGAAAAAGATTTGAATCCAATTCTAGAACTGATATCTGAGGAGTCATAAAATATGACAATGAAATGTCTATAGCAACTTTAAATTCAAAATTTGCTCAGCATTTTTAAAAATTAAAAACAGAATATGTCCAAAAATTAGCCTAGGACACTATTTAATGAACACCTTCAACAAGCCATTGCTAGATAAAAAAGGGCGTACCATTTTTTCAACTGCCTTTTTACCATCCATGAATCCACGAGGAATGGCACCGGGAGTCAAGATCTCATAGCGCTGACGAAACTCTTGGAACAAAATCCTGTTGGGGAATCCCTGTCTGCAAATTCTGATTCCCTCCAGCACACCATTACATCTCAGCTGATCTAAGACCAATGCTGAATCAATTTTTCCAGCCTAGAGAACAAACAGGATTCAACTTATAGCCGTATAAATTCATTTTTGTGGCGATTATATAAACACTTGTTCTGAAAGTATTGTCTTTCTTACCTTCTTTTCATGATTGGGAATAATACATCGAACAAAGTTGGGGTTGGTGTTCCTGAGTGTAGCCATGAGCTTAGCCAGTTGTTCCTTGTAGAGTTGGCTGACTGTCCTGAACATGCCCTTGCGAGCACGTGAGCCAAACATTGTATCAACGGCTGCAGCTGCTCCCATACCCACTATTTCAGCTGGGGGGAGGGGAGGGAAAGAGAAACAACATTTGCTTGAGCTCACAATCCTACAGTTTCAAAATTGTAATATTTCTAGCACTTCTACAGGTTGAAAACATTTTAAGAGCTTACCATCTTTCCACATGTTGACGTAAAAAGGATCTGAAGACTGGGATAAAATAGACACAACATTCTCATTGAGTGGGTCCATGTTCTTCATCAACCATTGGTCAGCAGAGTAATCAACCTAAAATCAAAAGTATTGGTCAGCAGAGAAATCAACCTAAAATCAAAAGTATTGGTCAGCAGAGTAATCAACCAAACAACAAAAGCATTGGTCAGCAGAGAAATCAACCAAACAACAAAAGCATTGGTCAGCAGAGTAATGAGTCTACAAACTGATGAGTTGAATGACCACTGTATACCTGCTCAGTGGGATCTGATACCCCCATGACAGGCAGCCAAGTGAAGCACAAGGCAGCTATGCCAATGTTGCCCATCATTTCACTTCGGCAACTTTTATGGCCTGTCATGGGCAAAGACACAACAGGGCCCATTTTGACTGCTATTCTTGAAGATGATAATAACCCTGATCTACATGATGTCAAATAAAGCAGAAAACAAGGGCACAAATTTAGTCCCCCTCCCAACCCATCTAAAGCAAAGCTGATGTCACTCAAACCACAACTGTAGCTACATTCACTACTTGATTCATGTTTACAGTAATTGGGAATTCCCAGAAAAGTGTGCATTCTAACCAATGCCCTATAGGCATGAAAAGTCTATGTAATCAAACTGAATTTTTGAAAAATCTTTTTAAAAATTATAGTTACATTTGTAAAAATTAAAGCCATTTGGGAACAATCGATAATACTCATTTTAATATTTTTGTATAGAATATAAGCCGTTAAAAAGCTGTTCTGAATTATTTTATCAATTTAAATATTTTCAAAAACTGCCCTCGAACTCTCAGTGAAGTCAACCGCAATGGCAAAGGAGAATATAACAATAAAAGTCAGAACAATTCTTGCATTATCATCCAAGATCTACCAATGTGCCAAGGTTCAACTCATTAGGACAATGGGAAGTGGGTTCAATTAATATTCCAAGATTTGCACAGCCATACACATACAACACGTACACACATACTTAGTGAGCATACACACACACATACTTCGTGAGACAAATAAAACTTTTTAAAACTGAATTTCCTACTGAAAATTGTTTTTTAAAAAATGAAATGACCTTATCTGCATAGTGAATCAGACTAAAGTCTGCATCTGCCCTGAAATCTGGTTTCTCAAACTTGGGGTGACTGGTGTGTTGGGCCAAAAGCTTTTCTACAAAAGTTTTGTCTGTGGCCTTAGGGAAGACACATTCTTCATCTAGCAGAGCCAAGATTCCCATAGGCTGAAACAAATTAAGTTCAGTTAGTTGCTGACCTTAGGTGCAATTAAAGTCTGTCAGGTCCAATAGAGGCCAGTTTGTGACGTCAGGAGCAATTAAGGTCTGTCGTGACGTCAGGAGCAATTACGGTCTGTTGTGACGTCAGGAGCAATTAAGGTCTGTTGTGACTTATGACATTTATTATTAACTCTGTAAGACGGTAACGACGCTCCCAGCAAGTCTGCCGGCCTGCCATACCGTAACAACGCTCCCAGCGTCCAATAAAATTTTCTCTATTTAATTCGTTGTTTTTCAGAATCCAAATTTTAATAGTAAATCTAGATAACCTAGAGCGGCCATTTTTTGTTGTATTTAATTCTTGTAGTTTTCTCGTTAGGTTGATTTTGTATCTTATACAAATTTTTTGTAAAACAACTTGCAAAATGGCATTTTTTTTTAACACTGAGGAATGTCGTTTGGCGGCCTTGTCGTTTATGTCGTCGCATTATAAAATTAACCAAAATTAAAGTATTTATACTAAGACTAATCCGATCCATGATTTTTGTAGATGAATGGGTATTTTCATTTTCTATGAATAAGAACTCATGAAAAGTAATTCTTATCATTAATTTTCCAGACAGAAATGTATTTTTTACCCGAAAAAATTAACACTATTTTTTATTCTTTAAAACTAAGTAATTATCTTTCTTTAATAAATAAATAATTACTTAAACTTTATATCAGTGCGTAGGACATTCAATTACGATCAATAATGTGTGGGGTTTAAATCAACAGGTAAAAAGATATGGGTCATTTAGCCGCAGGGGTACTGAAAAAAAAACGTGAAAATAATTACGGACTTAAAGAGTTAAATCATTAAGAATATTTTAAAACTAGATACACCAGTGACCAATAAGAACTTAGACACTGGGAGAAAAAAATTTCTTTTAGGGATTTTACATAAATGGCATCACATATTTTTTAAGATGTGTGGTGTGTCATGACATTGTATTGCTATGTGTGGGTGGGTGAGGATACCTTCTCTAGTAGGTCAATGGTGGGCTGTAGGTCAAGGCCAAAGTCAATGAACTTCCACTCAATCCCCTCCCTCTGGTATTCCTCTTGCTCCAGGATGAACATGGTGTGGTTGAACAACTGCTGGAGCTTCTCATTGGTGTAGTTGATACACAGCTGCTCAAAGGAGTTCATCTGAAAAACACACATTTCTTGAGCCTCTCATTGACCTAGGGTTACCTGGGCCCATCTCATTCATCTAATGGTCTTGAGACCACTGATGACATGTGACATTCATCTAATGGTCTTGAGACCACTGATGACATGTGACATTCATCTAATGGTCTTGAGACCACTGATGACATGTGACATTCATCTAATGGTCTTGAGACCACTGATGACATGTAACATTCATCTAATGGTCTTGAGACCACTGATGACATGTGACATTCATCTAATGGTCTTGAGACCACTGATGACATGTGACATTCATCTTATGGTCTTGAGACCACTGATGACATGTGACATTCATCTTATGGTCTTGAGACCACTGATGACATGTGACATTCATCTAATGGTCTTGAGACCACTGATGACATGGCATTTAACTAAGTTCTTGTTCTTTATTTACTCGAACGTTACAATGGCTAAAATTTATTTTTAAATAGAATTTTTAAATAATTTAATAGATATTTCCAATCAAAAAATTTAAACCAATTTTTTTTAAATGTAACATTTTATATGCTTGAATAATGAAAAAAAGGTGGAAATAAAATAAGGATCTTTAAAAAAGAAATTTTTACTGCAATTGTTTTGCTATGACATTTTTCTATCAAAAAATGTCTAAATAGTTTTATAAACACCGAAAAGAAAACATTGAAGACATTTAAAAGCAGATGAAAAAACCAACTAATTTAGAAATTGAATGTACAAACATGCAAAAACAACAGCGCCTATAGAAATTGGGGCTTGAGCTAAGCTGTTGTCCAAAGCAGGACGTTACTCCTCTCAATTACCCAGCATTCAGCTACCCTGCCATTGCTCCCTATGTCAAGTTTGTGCTAGTATATTTCAAGTAGTCTATCAACATGGTAACTAAGATAACTCAATCACAATGAAATGGTACTGGCATGATGTAATCGTACTGACATGATATAATGGTACTGATATAAGTTAACGGTACTGACATGATGTAATGGTACTGATATAAGTTAATGGTACTGACATTATGTAATGGTACTGATATTATGTAATGGTACTGATATGACTAGGGTAATCGAGAGGAGAGGGTTATGTTTTAGACCTGCATTTAAAAAAAAATGTTTTTGAACGCTTTTTCTACTGAAAGTGAAATGTTTTCAAATTCATCAACAAAAATAAATACAGAATTTCTCAATTACATTTCCTCACCGCCTTCCATCTTTTAGAACCATCCCTAGGCTAGAAATAAAAGATGTAGGCAGAAGCTTGAGTGTACTGAGTTAGACAACAAAGTGTCAAACTTGGACATACTGAGTTAGACAACAAAGTGTCAAACTTGGACATACTGAGTTAGACAACAAAGTGTCAAACTTGGACATACTGAGTTAGACAACAAAGTGTCAAACTTGGACATACTGAGTTAGACAACAAAGTGTCAAACTTGGACATACTGAGTTAGACAACAAAGTGTCAAACTTGGACATACTGAGTTAGACAACAAAGTGTCAAACTTGGACATACTGAGTTAGACAACAAAGTGTCAAACTTGGACATACTGAGTTAGACAACAAAGTGTCAAACTTGGACATACTGAGTTAGACAACAAAGTGTCAAACTTGGACATACTGAGTTAGACAACAAAGTGTCAAACTTGGACATACTGAGTTAGACAACAAAGTGTCAAACTTGGACATACTGAGTTAGACAACAAAGTGTCAAACTTGGACATACTGAGTTAGACAACAAAGTGTCAAACTTGGACATACTGAGTTAGACAACAAAGTGTCAAACTTGGACATACTGAGTTAGACAACAAAGTGTCAAACTTGGACATACTGAGTTAGACAACAAAGTGTCAAACTTGGACATATCATGCTGATAGAACAACTAACATCCTGTCCACAACACCATGACAAGCGTTGCTGTACTGGAGTAACAACCAGCAGCACACAGCAGTGTGGGACAACATTCCCCATGCTTAAGTCAACTGATAAGTTATGAGGACGATGACAAACTGACACTCAAGACTGGATGGTTACCTTATCCTTGGTCTGAGGGAGGACATTAGTGAAAATAGCTTAGTCACTTCATCGTTAGTGCTAATTATTGTCACTTCATCGTTAGTACTAAATATTTTTATCACTTCAGTATTAGGTAGCTAGTTGCACACATTTTTAAAATAATTAAAATGACAAAATAACAACGAGTTTGTATTAAGGGGACTAAATGCTGCAAAATGATACCAAATTTATGTTTATAGGATAAACGGTTCTCTAGATATGACGGTTTCGGTGTAAAAATTGCAGTGACAACTAAGCCTATGGAAAATGAAAACAAAAACGCGAAGAGTATAGAAAAAATGTGAAAGGGACATAACTCTGTGTAGGCGCACAATTATAAAATTTTGAAATAAGGTTTTTTTGTAATGCATTTACAACTGCATAGAGTATCTCTAGCAAGATATTAATAAATTATTTAATTTAAAAGTGGTCTATTAAGAATTTTTTTTTTTAAATTACCATTGGATAGATTCAATTATTTAACTCAAACGTCACAGTAATAGTAAAAATAATAGAAACTGGCTGAGTAAAAAAAAAAAATAAACATTCCTAATTCCTAGGTAAACGGTATCATAGAGACAGCTCAGTACAGTACAACATATATGAGTGTTTTTGACATATTGGAAGCATGTCAGTTAAGAGATAATCTTTGGGTGTCGTTAGATAACAGAACATAGCTAGCGCGAATCAAACAGCTACGTTATCAAGAGTCGAGCATTTCACAGAGCTACGTAGACAGACATTAAACACGAGGGTTTCTGTCTGACTTTTGCCTCCAGTTTTAAATACGACATCTTGCCACCTGGTTTTGAACGTGAGGGACAGTTTGGGATGACCTACGGTCACCAGGCCGTGTACCGATATATCAGTTTAGTTAGCGAGCATACTACATACTAGACCACACTGTCCAGTTGTGATAACATTTAACAACAGCTTGGGGATACAGGGTCTCTAAAAACGTCTGGCAACAATAAAGATAAGCTATGGATGGGGGCAGGGGAATGTGTGTAAAAAAGAGTGATTTTATTTGTGTGAGTATCAAGCAAATAAATATAGGCCTTTGTTTACAAGGGTATGTTTTATTCTTTAGCAAGATAAACTTATGAGATATGAAATAAATGAAGACTATCAGTGTACACATTCAGCTTGTTACAATAGAATGAACACACTCGTAAAATGTGTTTTTAACTAATATTTCTTATATTAATAAGATTTTGGATCCCAACAGTCTACTTGGTGAATTTAATCAACCACTGTTCAATTAATAATTTCCAGCTTTGGCTTATATTAGATACATCTTTATATCGATACCGCTAATAGGGTACCTAGTTTGTGAGATATTTTGCATAGTCTGCTAAACGGATAAACCTAAAATAAATATGCTAGTTAGGAAGCGTAATAAATAATAAAGATAATCCGACTAAAAACAGAGTTAGTCTCAATGTTTTACTATTTTAAGTAAATTTTTGAAAACTCACCTTTTAAACGCAAAACAAGTAAAAAGTTGAAACAAAAATTATACAGCGGTAACGGTCAATAACCGCTGCTAATAAGGAGGGCATATATGATTGGAATCATAATCGCTTTCTATCGTTTTTTAAACGGTTAACAAAGCGATGCGAACTACTACATTTGAATTTAATTTTTTGTGTGCACGAAAGGTTTAGAGCCTGTGACGTCATATTTTATTTACTTGTGCAACTAGCTAGTATTAGGGCTAAATATTGTAGTCACTTCAAAGTTATGGCTAAATATTGTTAATTTGTAGCGCTTAACAGTCAATCTTTAGTACACTTTATTTATTTTAGTCATTCCATCTTTAATAGTAAATATTTGAGTCCCTCCATCTTTAATATTCAATATTTTAGTCACTTCATCTTTAATAGTAAATATTTTAGTCACTTCATCTTAGGTGGTAATCAATGAATGTCTAAAACTTGAGTGGTAATCAACTGATTCCCTAACCCTAACGAGGCTGCTCTAACTTGGACAGATGTGGTCAGAAAAAAAATTATAAGGGATGATAAAAACATCACTGGCCAAAATGAATTATGTATTAAATTTGTCATTTTAATTGTGGGAGATTGTCCTATATAAAGGCATATTAAGTTCTTAAAATTCCTAAGAAGGTTTTTTGAAAATAATAACTTGATCCAGACAAGTTAGCAGACACATTTTGTTTGCCGGGTATTTGAATGGGACACAGGTTGTGCTGACATTACAACACGCCTCAACATAATAGTTACTCATTTCTTTCCTAACACATTACAACACGCCTCAACATAATAGTTACTCATTTCTTTCCTAACACATTACAACACGCCTCAACTCAACATAATAGTTACTCATTTCTTTCCTAACACATTACAACACGCCCCAACATAATAGTTACTCATTTCTTTCCTAACACATTACAACACGCCTCAACTCAACATAATAGTTACTCATTTCTTTCCTAACACATTTTTTCAAAACACATTTTTTAAGGATTAAAAGTAATGTCAAGTAAAAGATGAACAAATGTAGTTTTTTATTGTTTAAGTCATCTTGAATAATGATGTTTATAATCCTAGACGCCACTGTATGATTAGTTTTAAAGAAATAATATCTTAGACGCCACAGTATGATTAGTTTTAAAGAAATAATATCTTAGACGCCACTGTATGATTAGTTTTAAAGAAATAATATCTTAGACGCCACAGTATGATTAGTTTTAAAGAAATAATATCTTAGACGCCACTGTATGATTAGTTTTAAAGAAATAATATCTTAGACGCCACAGTATGATTAGTTTTAAAGAAATAATATCTTAGACGCCACTGTATGATTAGTTTTAAAGAAATAATATCTTAGACGCCACTGTATGATTAGTTTTAAAGAAATAATATCTTAGACGCCACAGTATGATTAGTTTTAAAGAAATAATATCTTAGACGCCACAGTATGATTAGTTTTAAAGAAATAATATCTTAGACGCCACTGTATAATTAGTTTTAAAGAAATAATATCTTAGACGCCACAGTATGATTAGTTTTAAAGAAATAATATCTTAGACGCCACTGTATAATTAGTTTTAAAGAAATAATATCTTAGACGCCACAGTATGATTAGTTTTAAAGAAATAATATCTTAGACGCCACTGTATAATTAGTTTTAAAGAAATAATATCTTAGACGCCACTGTATGATTAGTTTTAAAGAAATAATATCTTAGACGCCACTGTATGATTAGTTTAAAGAAATAATATCTTAGACGCCACTGTATGATTAGTTTTAAAGCCCTGACTAAAACAACTTGGTCCAAGTTTGAGCAGTCTACCCTTAGGTATGGTCATGTATGCTTCAAGTATGACATGGTCATGTATGCTCTAAGTATGACATGGTCATGTATGCTGTAAGTATGACATGGTCATGTATGCTTCAAGTATGACATGGTCATGTATGCTCTAAGTATGACATGGTCATGTATGCTGTAAGTATGACATGGTCATGTATGCTTCAAGTATGACATGGTCATGTATGCTCTAAGTATGACGTGGTCATGTATGCTTCAAGTATGACATGGTCATGTATGCTTCAAGTATGACATGGTCATGTATGCTTCAAGTATGACATGGTCATGTATGCTCTAAGTATGACGTGGTCATGTATGCTCTAAGTATGACATGGTCATGTATGCTTCAAGTATGACATGGTCATGTATGCTTCAAGTATGACATGGTCATGTATGCTTCAAGTATGACATGGTCATGTATGCTTCAAGTATGACATGGTCATGTATGCTTCAAGTATGACATGGTCATGTATGCTCTAAGTATGACATGGTCATGTATGCTTCAAGTATGACATGGTCATGTATGCTCTAAGTATGACATGGTCATGTATGCTCTAAGTATGACATGGTCATGTATGCTTCACGTATGACATGGTCATGTACAGCCATGTAAGAAACATCAAACAGAAAGCCGTGCAGCTTGTTGATTACCTTAAAGATCTCAAAGCCGGCAATGTCCAAGATACCAATGAAGCTGGCACCTTGTCTTTTGGTCCTGTCCAGAGATTTGTTGATGCGTGTGACAATCCATTTGAAGAGCCTCTCATACAGAGCTTTAGAGATGGCTTCCACAGCGAACTCAACCTGTCAGTTCAAACAGCTTGCTCAATCAGTTTTCTAATGCTTTCTATAGAAAAAACTAAGAGCCTATACTATCAAACAGTTTGCTTAATCAGTTTTCAAGAAAAAACTAACAGCCTATACTATCTCTTAAAGAGCTAATGCTTTCTATACTAGTGACATAGACTTTTATTTTGGTCTCATGGTTGAGTGATGTAATGAGTTTGGTCTATTTGGTCAACCCTACTTTTTATTTTGGTCTCATGGTTGAGTGATGTAATGAGTTTGGTAAATTTGGTCAACCCTACTTTTACTTTGGTCAAAGCATCGCAGCGATTTTAAAACAAATCCGTTTGATATTTAAAATTGATATCAAATTAAAGGTAAATTAATGTAGTTTTTAATTGTTTAATTCATCTTGACCAATAATGAAGTTTAAAATCGAGGCGCAGCACTATATAATGGTTGAGTGATGTAGTGAGTTTGGTAAAAGGTAGACGAGTTGAGTGATGTAGTGAGTTTGGTAAAAGGTAGACAAGTTGAGTGATGTAGTGAGTTTGGTAAAAGGTAGACGAGTGATGTAGTGAGTTTGGTAAAAGGTAGACGAGTGATGTAGTGAATTTGGTAAAAGGTAGACGAGTGATGTAGTGGGTTTGGTAAAAGGTAGACGAGTGATGTAGTGAGTTTGGTAGACGAGTGATGTAGTGGGTACCTGAGCTTTAGTTTGAGCCTTGGTAACAAAATCTCTGCCGACCTTGATCTTGGGCTTAAGGAATGCTTGTGTGAGGGCAGTGACAGGGACACCTAACAAGTGACACGCCTTCTGGGCAACTAGAGAACAGGGGAGGTTCATATCAGACAAGTGGCTCATGGGGAGGTTCAAATGTTATATTAGACAAGTGTGTTAATGGGAGGTTTAAGGGAGGTTCAAGAGTGTCAAAGGGAGGTTCAAATGTTATATCAGACAAGTGTGTCAATGGGAGGTTTAAGGGAGGTTCAAGTGTGTCAATGGGAGGTTTAAGTGTTATATCAGACAAGTGTGTCAATGGGAGGTTTAAGGGAGGTTCAAGTGTGTCAATGGGAGGTTTAAGTGTTATATCAGACAAGTGTGTCAATGGGAGGTTTAAGGGAGGTTCAAGTGTGTCAAAGGGAGGTTTAAGTGTTATATCAGACAAGTGTGTCAATGGGAGGTTTAAGGGAGGTTCAAGTGTGTCAATGGGAGGTTTAAGTGAGGTTCAAGTGTGTCAAAGGGAGGTTTAATAGTGTCAAGGGGAGGTTCAAGAGTGTCAAGGGAGGTTTAAGGGGAGGTTTAAGGGGAGGTTTAAGGGGAGGTTTAAGGGGAGGTTTAAGGGGAGGTTACCAGTGTTGTCTGGCAGAGTAGCTTGATCTGAATTCCTGTCTTGTTTGAACTGCATGTTTCCCAGAAGTAAAACTGCAGAGACTGTGCGAAGAACAGCTGAAAAAGGCATTTATGTTCTGGTCAGTCAAACATCAGACATAGTTACAGATTGGTCAGTCAAACATCAGACATAGTTACAGATTGGTCAGTCAAACATCAGACGTAGTTACAGATTGGTCAGTCAAACATCAGACATAGTTACAGATTGGTCAGTCAAACATCAGACATAGTTACAGATTGGTCAGTCAAACATCAGACATAGTTACAGATTGGTCAGTCAAACATCAGACATAGTTACAGATTCGTCAGTCAAACATCAGACAAGTTCACATGTGTTGTAAGTCAGCCCTGCTGTCAGGTAGCCCTCCTGTAACCCAGCAGTCAGTCAGCCTAGTGTCAGGTAGCCCTGCTGTCAGGTAGCCCTGCTGTCAGGTAGCCCAGCTGTCAGGTAGCCCAGCTGTCAGGTAGCCCTGCTGTCAGGTAGCCCTGCTGTCAGGTAGCCCAGCTGTCAGGTAGCCCAGCTGTCAGGTAGCCCAGCTGTCAGGTAGCCCAGCTGTCAGGTAGCCTAGCTGTCAGGTAGCCCTGCTGTCAGGTAGCCCTCCTGTTAGATAGCCCAGCTGTTAGGTAGCCCAGCTGTCAGGTAGCCCTGCTGTCAGGTAGCCCAGCTGTCAGGTAGCCCAGCTGTCAGGTAGCCCAGCTGTCAGGTAGCCCTGCTGTCAGGTAGCCCAGCTGTCAGGTAGCCCAGCTGTCAGGTAGCCTAGCTGTCAGGTAGCCCTGCTGTCAGGTAGCCCTCCTGTTAGATAGCCCAGCTGTCAGGTAGCCCAGCTGTTAGGTAGCCCAGCTGTCAGGTAGCCCTGCTGTCAGGTAGCCCTGCTGTCAGGTAGCCCAGCTGTCAGGTAGCCCAGCTGTCAGGTAGCCCAGCTGTCAGGTAGCCTAGCTGTCAGGTAGCCCTGCTGTCAGGTAGCCCTCCTGTTAGATAGCCCAGCTGTCAGGTAGCCCAGCTGTTAGGTAGCCCAGCTGTCAGGTAGCCCAGCTGTCAGGTAGCCCTGCTGTCAGGTAGCCCAGCTGTCAGGTAGCCCAGCTGTCAGGTAGCCCTGCTGTCAGGTAGCCCAGCTGTCAGGTAGCCCTCCTGTTAGATAGCCCTGCTGTCAGGTAACCTACCAGACTGGTTGTCAGGGGAGATCCCCATGATGCTCATGGACTCTGTCAGGTTCTTGAACTCTGCAGCATCATCCACCCCAGTGACCAGGATCTTGCCGTGTGTCATGTACAAATACTTGCCCCAGTCCTCCAGCAGGAACTCCTCTGAGAAAAACAATAAGAAACAGCTGAGCTATTCAGACACCATTTCAGGTGTAACTTGTTACAAGTCTGAGAAAAACAATAAGAAACAGCTGAGCTATTCAGACACCATTTCAGGTGTAACTTGTTACAAGTCCATATACCAGTTATATGTGGATTAAGTCTATTGGCACACCCCTTCTATGTGTAACTTGTATCAAGTCTATTCACACACCAGTTCTTTGTGGTAACAAGACTATTGGCTCACCCCTTCTATGTGTAACAAGACTTGACACACCAGTTCTGTGTAATACAAGTCTATTAACACATCTCCTCTATGTGTAACTTGTAACACCAGTTCTATGTGTAACAAGACTAGCGATAGACCACTTCCATGTGTAACTAGTTACAAGTCTATTCACACATGGTACTTGAGGATGAGTGTTGTCAGGTTAGTATTACTTTGTTTGAAAGATACTAGCAAGCAATGAAAAGTTCAGCCACTTGATGTGGATACAAAGATTAGACACATACGTTTCTGTTGCGCGTTGGCTCCCTGGAGAAACTGATAAAAAATGTGGAAGGACCTCTCACTCTCCGCCTGGCGCACAGCTCTGGATTTCTCAAGAAGATCTTTCATTGGTTAAGGCTTTCTTGACACAACACTAGCTTAGCATTGTAGAATTCATTTGTAAAAAAGTAGGAAAATTGAATTTTTTAAAAGCAAACATTACAAAACGTGTCATGTTATATAATCTATAACACATACTTTTTAGGTGTAAAAAAAGATACAGGTTTCAATGTTGGCACCAGAAATGTATCCTGATGAATCAAAGTTGATTCGGATGAATTTACCCTGAGAAGTGAGCAAAATTAGCCAGGTTAGAAGCAAAGGCTAAATATGTAAGCTATTTTAAACAGTTTTACAAGAATCATAAATCCAGAGAATCAAGGCATGACTTACAAATCTGGAGGAGTTATCATTCTTGATTGTCTTGGCATTTCCAAAAGCTTCTAGAATTGGATTGGCCTGAAGCAATTGGTTTTCCAGCTCTCCCTATATCAGGAACAAATGGTTTGATTACAACAATCCAATCCAACTATCCCTCCCACCATACCCCCTAAACCCCCCCCCTACACCCAAACTGCCCTACTACCACTCTAAAAGGTAGCCTTAAATGAATGAGGTTGTATGAGCAAATGCACAAATTATCTTTCAACATGCATCCACACATGTCAGATGTTAACTTTGAAATACTTGTTATTTTACTTGACTGCTAAAACTACATTAAGAGGAAAATAGGTATGTGCTAGGGACAAATAAAAACTAAATACACCAAGTGAAACTTATCTAAACAATAAATGTGTGAATAATGTAAAGGGGAAAATGATCAAACTCTAATCAGAAGAAAAATGTTAGCCAACAACAAGCCACCAAATGTTAACATATAACAATATTCAACACCTAGTTGCTAATTACAAATGAGACTCTATAAGGGTTGATCATGAAGGTTTGGATTAAGTATACAATGAGGATTATGGATTAAGGCTGTACTAAGTATGTTTGAGATGTGGGTTACAGATGAAGGCTGAATTAATTATATGATGAGGATTATGGATTAATACTGGATTAAGCATGTTTGTGATGTGGGTTATGGATAAAGGCTGGATTAAGTATATGAGGATTATGGATTAAGACTGGATTAAGCATGTTTGTGATGTGGATTATGGATGAAGACTGGATTAAGTATATGATGAGGATTATGGATTAAGACTGGATTAAGCATGTTTGTGATGTGGGTTATGGATAAAGGCTGGATTAAGTATATGAGGATTATGGATTAAGACTGGATTAAGCATGTTTGTGATGTGGATTATGGATGAAGACTGGATTAAGTATATGATGAGGATTATGGATTAAGACTGGATTAAGCATGTTTGTGATGTGGATTATGGATGAAGACTGGATTAAGTATATGATGAGGATTATGGATTAAGACTGGATTAAGCATGTTTGTGATGTGGGTTATGGATAAAGGCTGGATTAAATATATGATGAGAATTATGGATTAAGGCTGGATTAATCATTTTTGTGAAGTGGTTTATGGATGAGTGGAATGATCAAGTTGATGACTGTACTTACAAGGTTGAAATCCTTGTTCTAGCAGAGGGTAGGGTCCACACACAAACACAGAGGAAAGAAGAGAGAACAATTTAATACATGCTGCTCAAAGATAACCCATCATTTATCCTAAAATTTAGCCCTATGAGTAGTTCAATATCCCCAGCTTCAAATAAATCTACTAATTAAGTACTAAATTGCAAAAATATTTTTTTTTCTAAAGCAAAGCGTGAATAAGCTAATTGGTTTTGGTAATGTAAGATTAGAAAGCTGATAGCCAGTGGTTTAGCTGGTAAGCCTTACATAACATTATTCAGACAGCTGCTACTCTTTAATTAAACTGTGGTTAGTGTTGTCTCTGACTCATACCAAAAGAATGCAAGCTGGATATATTGTTACACATTGCTCTAAAGCTGAATATATTGTTACACATTGCTCTAAAGCTGGATATATTGTTACACATTGCTCTAAAGCTAAAGGTACATATGCTGATAGAAACAGACTATAAGCAGTTTTAATTTCTTGGTCCTGTTAGTAAATACATCTGTAAGTATAGATGTATGGTAAGCAAATGGTAGCTGGACATATCTCTAGAGAAGCTACATGAGTAGTGGTTTGGTGGGTGGGTGGTTGGGTGGGTGGGTGGTTAGGTGAGTGGTTTGGTGAGTGGTTGGGTGGGTAGGTGAGTGGTTTGGTGGGTGGGTGGTTAGGTGAGTGGTCGGGTGGGTAGGTACAAGCATACAGACTGTGCTCTCTAGTTTGGTGAAGAAGATGCTTTAACACTACAACAAATCAAAAGTGTCAAAAGCTGTTTACTTTGCTTCTAGTTTTAAATGTGTAGCACATAAAACATAAGAAATAAAAAGTGAGAAGAAACAATAGTTTCTGGGAGGTGATCCCTACTATCAGACAACACAAGATGGGTGGGTGGGACACCAAGGCAGCTACCTGTTTGAGATCAACTATTTTTCCTGCATCCTGGTGGGCACGGTGGAGAAAAGAAACAATCTTATCAACATAGCATCATCAATCAACAGGGTAGATAAGATTACATACATAAAAATATAATCAATAAGATCAGCTGACATCAACACGTATAAACACAGAATGACATTAAATTGTTGTTTTCATTACGACTTGTCTATTCAATAACAAAACAGACAATAAAAACATCTGATGTGACAAACTCTACTTGCATTCACGTCAGACAAGTTTCACATCATAACAAGCACATTTCAACAGGTTATCCTCAAGTTTTTATAATGTCTAGATGACAGTTTTTATAGAGTTTTTTATAGCGTCCTGTAATAGTTTTTATAGCGTTTCTTATAGTGTCTAAATGTAATACTTTTTATAGCGTCTAAGTGTAATAGTTTTTATAGCGTCTAGATGTAATAGTTTTTATAGTGTCTAGATCAGTGGTTCCCCAACTTTTTCAAGTGGCGACCCTTTTATAAAAAAGTAAGTGACCCGTGACCCCCATATAATTAAAAAGAGGAAATTAGTAAGAAAATTAATAATTGCTAAAATACAATTTTCTAGTACACTTTCAATGTGAATTATTCTAGTTTTAATGTGATGGATGAAATTGCATGCCATTAACTAGCCTCAACATCCGCGGTTGAATATTTGTTAACGCCAACCTCATGTCTTCTTCTTCTTCTTCGTTCTTAATTTTTGAATATGGTGGAGGATTCAGACAACAAGTCCAACTTCGTGGACAAACCGGACTGTGGTTTCCAGTTTGTCAGGTGTCCCATATAATTTTTCCCTGAGTCGGGTGGGCTGGGGCCAGTGTCTGACTCTTGCCTGGCCATACAGAGTACATTCCTGGAGTACGTGCTCTGTGTTTTCCGGGGCCTTGCCACAAGGGCACATTTCGCTACACCCAACCTTCAGTTTTTTGTGCATGTGTTGATTTAGTCTGTTGTGGCCTGTTCTAAGTCGAAAGATTATGTATTGTTGTTTTCGTGTTAAATTGTAATAGCCGTCGTCTTTAATGTAGTGAGGGTGTGTGACAGACCACATTTGCGTTTGTTTGTTTTTAATTATTCTTTTTATTTCTTTTGGGTGTAGCGAAATTACCGGTTGTGGTTTCTTTCCCCCAATTTTTGCCAGCTGGTCTGCGATCTCGTTACCCTGGATCTGGCAGTGGCCCGGGATCCACTGCAGCACAATTCTGCTGCAGGTATTTTTTAGCCTCTCTAGTGATGTCATAAGTGTTTGAATATAGGACTCCGGATTTTGTAGGGATTGCAGGACTGATTTGGCATCTGTAAGAAATACAATCTGACAACCTCATGTCATTCTCAACATTTAATTTATTTTTATGTTTTGTTTTTAATTGGAGAAGCGTTGAAAATCTATTATCGCAAAGATATGTAGACACAAAAGGCATACTACACCAAAATTGTGTGAGCAGTTTTTCATTTAACATGATACGTGACACGGAATCATTTCACAAATTTAAAAATTCCTCTTGTAATTCATCGGGAATGCTGACAACATCAAGGGAATCAATGACTTTTGTTATCAATGGAGTTGAAGAGTCTTGCTGGCGAGGGCATACCTTATCAATGGAGTTGGAAGAGTCTTGCTGGCGAGGGCATACCTTATCAATGGAGTTGGAAGAGTCTTGCTGGCGAGGGCATACCTTATCAATGGAGTCGGAAGAGTCTTGCTGGCGAGGGCATACCTTATCAATGGAGTTGGAAGAGTCTTGCTGGCGAGGGCATACCTTATCAATGGAGTTGGAAGAGTCTTGCTGGCGAGGGCATACCTTATCAATGGAGTTGGAAGAGTCTTGCTGGCGAGGGCATACCTTATCAATGGAGTTGGAAGAGTCTTGCTGGCGAGGGCATACCTTATCAATGGAGTTGGAAGAGTCTTGCTGGCGAGGGCATACCTTATCAATGGAGTTGGAAGAGTCTTGCTGGCGAGGGCATACCTTATCAATGGAGTTGGAAGAGTCTTGCTGGCGAGGGCATACCTTATCAATGGAGTTGGAAGAGTCTTGCTGGCGAGGGCATACCTTATCAATGGAGTTGGAAGAGTCTTGCTGGCGAGGGCATACCTTATCAATGGAGTTGGAAGAGTCTTGCTGGCGAGGGCATACCTTATCAATGGAGTCGGAAGAGTCTTGCTGGCGAGGGCATACCTTATCAATGGAGTTGGAAGAGTCTTGCTGGCGAGGGCATACCTTATCAATGGAGTTGGAAGAGTCTTGCTGGCGAGGGCATACCTTATCAATGGAGTTGGAAGAGTCTTGCTGGCGAGGGCATACCTTATCAATGGAGTCGGAAGAGTCTTGCTGGCGAGGGCATACCAGTAAATCATGCAATGGATTCCCCTTGGTTAGGGAGCTAAATCTGTTTCCTTTTTTTATAAGAGCCTGATTTTGACCAAAAGATGGATCACCATCCATACAAAGCCCACAGCCATTTTCCCATGATAATCATCCAGTTTCAAAAAACTTATTTATTTTCTCCATGATATCTTTATAAAATAGCAAAACTTCTTTGCTATCATCTTAATGAATATATTTCACAAAGACAATAAACTGCCAACACGAACTCGTCTGTGGGTTCATCAAGTTGAAAATAAACAATGGTGAAAGCTTGATTTCACTCAATATTTGTTCTTTAACATCTTTGGTCATGTCTGCTATAAGCCGCTGAATAGTATTATTAGACAGAGATATTTGTTCCATCTTGACTGCACTGGAATCCCCAAGAATTAATTTCACCATCCTCAACACGCAGGGGTTGATAAGATTTACTCCTATTGTGTGAGATTTTTTTTTCTTGGCAATTTCTAATGCAACTTTATATGATGTTTGCACTAATGTTTTCTTGGTGAAGAAGTCCTGTTCGATTAAGTCTCTGACGTTCACAACTAGCTTCATACAGACGAAAGAACTCAATATCTTTTTTGGTGTGTTCCAAATGACTCGTCTAAAAATGACATTTTAGTTTTGAAGGTTTCATAGACTGATGTGCAAGGTACGCATCGTTTCTTCTCTATTCCATTTCCAGTGATGTAAAGCCGAATTTCAGATATTATTCTAAATATTAATGTTTTTTTTTCATAGCTAGGGTTTAGTCTACCAGTTGGTGACACCCCCCCCCCCCCCAAAGCCCTTCGCGACCCCAAGTCGCAACCCACAGTTTGGGAACCCATGGTCTAGATGTACTAGTTTTTATATCGTCAAGATGTAGTACTTTTTATGGCGTTAGTATCGAGCCTAGATGTAATAGTTTTTATAGCGTCATATGTAGTAGTTTTTATTGAGTCTAGATGTAGTAGTTTTTATTGAGTCTAGATGTAATAGTTTTTATAGCGTCATATGTAGTAGTTTTTATTGAGTCTAGATGTAATAGTTTTTATTGAGTCTAGATGTAGTAGTTTTTATTGAGTCTAGATGTAATAGTTTTTATAGTGTCATATGTAGTAGTTTTTATTGAGTCTAGATGTAGTAGTTTTTATTGAGTCTAGATGTAGTAGTTTTTATTGAGTCTAGATGTAGTAGTTTTTATTGAGTCTAGATGTAGTAGTTTTTATTGAGTCTAGATGTAGTAGTTTTTATTGAGTCTAGATGTAGTAGTTTTTATTGAGTCTAGATGTAGTAGTTTTTATTGAGTCTAGATGTAATAGTTTTTATAGTGTCATATGTAGTAGTTTTTATTGAGTCTAGATGTAGTAGTTTTTATAGTGTCAAAAAGTAAGTTTTTATAGCATCAAGATGAGGCAGGTTATAGTATTAAAATGTAACAAAACACATTAAAGTAATGGTTAGTTTGACACCCTCTCCCCTATCCCTGGGTGTAACAATAATGGAGGTCAATAAATAAAAGCAAAAACAGCAAAAACGTCAGGAAAAGGGGATTAGCTATAAGCAGAGGCTATGACATACTCTAGCAAACTAAGTGAGGTCAACTGCTTGTAAATATTCTATTTATATCCTGAATATGACAAGATGTTAATGAAGGTGGTTAATAGAGCTGTGGGTGATACTAACTTTAACCTCAACCAAAGCTAATCCTAATCCACTGGCTCTATCACTAAGCTTGAAGGTAAGACATGGGCCAACCTATGGTAGCTTAGAATGGCTCTTGGTTCACATTAAATTTATCATTTGATTACAAGTCAATCTAAATACTCTCTAAATGCTAACACTTTTGCAGCACAGGTGATGGGGAAATAAAGGGTAAGAGAAACAATTTCAGGCAAACTGTGAAAATGAGTTATGAATAAAGAATTAGACATGCCACTAATTGAAGTGAAAACTATTCATGCCACTAGACATACTACACATGCCAATAGCCTATATCTAAAATGGTAGCAGTTAAAAAAATATAAGTAAAAAGAATGCCTTAATTTAATTCAAGTAACACATTTTTAAGAAAAAATTATACTTGATAATAACACTAAATCATAAAATATTTTTACTTAAGTTTATTAATCTTAATCAAGAAATAACCCTGACATAAAGTGTGGTGTACAGTGAACCCTCCCTACATTGGTGTACTAGTTGTGGTGTACAGTGAACTCTCCCTACTATGGTGTACAGTGAACCCTCCTTACACTGGTGTACAATGAACCCTCCCTAAGCTGGTGTACAATGAACCCTCCCTACATAGGTGTACAGTGAACCCTCCCTACATTGGTGTACTAGTTGAGATGTACAGTGAACCCTCCATAGATTGGTGTACAGTGAACGCTCCCTGCATTGGTGTACTAGTTGTGTACAGTGAACCCTCCCTAGATTGGTGTACAATGAACCCTCCCTACATTGGTGTAAAGTGAACCCTCCCTACATTGGTGTACATTGAACCCTTCCTAGATTGGTGTACATTGAACCCTCCCTAGATTGGTGTACAGTGAACCCTCCCTACATTGGTGTACTAGATTGGTGTACAGTGAACCCTCCCTAGATTGGTGTACATTGAACCCTCCCTACATTGGTGCACTAGTTGTGTACATTGAACCCTCCTATGCTGGTGTACATTGAACCCTCCCTACATTGGTGTACTAGTTGTGGTGTACAGTGAACCCTCCCTAGATTGGTGTACAGTGAACCCTCCTATGCTGGTGTACAGTGAACCCTCCCTAGATTGGTGTACAGTGAACCCTCCTACGCTGGTGTACAGTGAACCCTCCCTAGATTGGTGTACAGTGAACCCTCCCTAGATTGGTGTACATTGAACCCTCCTTAGATTGGTGTACATTGAACCCTCCCTAGATTGGTGTACCAGTTGTGGTGTGAACAGACCTGGTTATGGGCTGCACCTATGGACTGCCTGTTGGTTCTGTTGGAGGCTGCAACAAAGGCCAAGTACTGGATGACTTTCTTGGTGTTTTCTGTTTTACCAGCTCCAGACTCACCACTGAAACACATGGGGACAGTCTACATTCTCTTACACATTACACAATGTCTACATTCTCTTACACAATGTCTACATTCTCTTACACATTACACAATGTCTACATTCTCTTACACATTACACAATGTCTACATTCTCTTACACACAGGGTTCGTACTACTTTTTCAAAATGAAATTCCAGACTTTTTCCAGACATTTTCCAGACTTTTTTGGAAAAATTCCAGACTTTATACAGATAATGTGTTCGCGGATAATTTATAAAATGATGCACCATTTGTACTCTCATAATTACTTGTACTAAATTGACATTTATTTTAGGCAGTTGAGATATATTTATATTGAACTTTCTCTAGCCAAATTGACAGAAAATCACTTTTCTAAGTTTGCCTACTCAACTCCACCTAAAGTTTTAACAATTAAAATAATTGATTAAAACGATGCAGCTATTTTGTTTTAAACATTAGACTTATGTAATCTGTTCATGATCAAAATGCTTATGTTTTTAATTAAACTATTATTAAAATGGTATTGCATAATAGTGAGAGTTAATTACTTTAAAGAATACTAACGTAATGTATTAATTTAGGTCTGCTCTTGTTAAGTAGCCTAATATAGGCTACTAGTAAAGAAAAAAATTGGAGCAAAAAAAAAAAAAACATTCTGCAGGCTGTAACCACATCACTCACTGTTTATGCTTATACACTTATACTACTTACAGCTGAGGAACGGGTCTGCAATAAAAAAAAATTGCCGGTATCCTTCCCCCCCCCCCCTTCCCCCCACAACCACAAGACACGGTGAATGGGTCATTGTGATGTCATAGTAGTCTAGGCTTCAGTATGCCTGTTTAATACGTCATAACATGAACTGAGATGTGACTTATACCCCCCCCACCCTCCTTACCAAGCAGTACCAACTACAAACTTGGGGTCACGGTGAGTTCACACAAGTGACCGTAGTTACAAGGAGGGGCGGGGTAGTCTAGCTTTAATCGTCATCATTGAAATCTATGCTTGTGTTTTAAAAACCATCCCAGCGTGTAAACAAAACACTGTATTTATATCACCATAACATTATTGCAAGAGCGTGTCGTCACACTTTATAAAACCCTCCTTCCGACTTTTCCGAGTGTGACGTCATTTATGGACGACTCCTAAATAAAATTAGTACGTCTTTGGTAAGCGACCGCTGAAGTAAACAGAAATACGGGTATGAACCCAAGGAGGCCTCGCGACTTATTAATCTTATAAATGTTAATATTAACCCAAAGTAAGTGAACGCGTGTGGAAGGGGGGGGGGGTTAAATCCGAAAAATTTGTGGATGTCATAAACGGATGACCCTCAGAGACAAATAAATTATTTCTAAACTACCATTCATACACCTCCCACATAATTTTTTTGTTATGACTGTCTGCGTGAAAAACTTAAAAAATGAAAAATAGCGGGTAAAATCGAGAGCCTAACAATTCTGAAGGCGATCATTCTTTCATTAAATTTAATTTTAAATACTTGTAACACATTCACACGGTCAGTCGCAACACAAAATATCTCTTCCCTCCCTTCCCCTCCTCTTCCAATGACGTAGCAACTGAGCATCCGTTTTTTTTCTGCGAACCAGCGAAAAAAGTCACAACAGTGTAAACCCGCGCGAAAGCGCGGGGAAAAAATTGGAGTAATTTCACCTAAAAATAGCAATTTTTTAACTTGGAAAATATGGACTTCGAAGTTTTGTTTCTAAAACTGGATTCCAGACTTTTTCCAGACTTTTAAAAAATCCAGCCCAAAAACTAGCGATTTTCCAGACTTTTTTAAGTCTTAAATTCACTTTTCTAAATTCAAGACTTTTTCCAGACTTTCCAGACAGCGTACGAACCCTGTACACATTACACAATGTCTACATTCTCTTACACATTACACAATGTCTACACTCTCTTACACATTACACAATGTCTACATTCTCTTACACAATGTCTACATTCTCTTACACATTACATTATGTCTACATTCTCTTACACATTACACAATGTCTACATTCTCTTACACATTACACAATGTCTACACTCTCTTACACATTACACAATGTCTACATTCTCTTACACATTACACAATGTCTACATTCTCCTACACATTACACAATGTCTACATTCTCTTACACATTACACAATGTCTACATTCTCTTACACATTACACAATGTCTACATTCTCTTACACATTACACAATGTCTACATTCTCTTACACATTACACAATGTATACATTCTCTTACACAATGTATACATTCTCTTACACAATGTCTACACTCTCTTACACATTACACAATGTCTACATTCTCTTACACAATGTCTACATTCTCTTACACATTACACAATGTATACATTCTCTTACACATTACACAATGTCTACATTCTCTTACACATTACACAATGTATACATTCTCTTACACATTACACAATGTCTACACTCTTACACATTACACAATGTCTACATTCTCTTAGACATTACAAAACATGCTCATGTGTAAGTACACTGTTATACATTGTTTTATATAAATGTAATTTAGTAAATATAGAATAGCTTTGTTTGGGGGTAAATGTGCAACTCTACATGTCATGTTTTCAATGAACAACAGTTCAACTCAAAAGTTTCAAGAGTTTTAAATTAAAAGAACGTCTGGATTGTGCCTTGTTTACACTAGAACTATGTACAGCACCACAGCAGGCGGGCAGAGACGTGCCTCTATTTCAAACTATGACCTAACTCCACACGGAAACCTTATTAATAAATGATCTGCAGGGGAGACAAATATTCGCCACGTTGACACAATTTGCGTGGTGGGGGGGGGGGGGGGGGGGGGGTACTTCAGCAATCCTTGATACGTTTTAAATAGCTGTCACGTTGACACAATTTGCGTGGTAGGGGGGGGGAATACTTCAGCAATCCTTGATACGTTTTAAATAGTTGTTTTTGTTGTTTAGTTTAATCAAAGGTGGCTGTTGGTCGTTGACCCTACACTCAGAACACGTCTGCCCCACGTCTGCCCGATGTCGGGCGTCACTGGTTGAAAGGGTACAGGTAACAAGCAGACCGTATGGTACAGGTAACAAGTAGACCGTATGGTACAGGTAACAAGCAGACCGTATGGTACAGGTAACAAGTAGACCGTATGGTACAGGTAACAAGCAGACCGTATGGTACAGGTAACAAGTAGACCGTATGGTACAGGTAACAAGTAGTCCCTATGGGCAGGTAACAAGCAGAGCCTATGGTAATGTAACAAGCAGACCGTATGGCCCATTTCTAGCCGCTGTGACTGGGGACCAACCTCAGCCGTGACTCAGGAATGTGAGATACACACCAGTGACGTTGTCAACACGCGTGTTCAACTAGATCGTCAACCGTGGTAAAAGTACACGTCAGCAGTACAGGGTGTGGTGATGGTTTGGTACACATATCAACAGTACATGGTGTGGTACACAAGGACGTCAACAGTACATGGTGTGGTACACAAGGAAGTCAACAGTACACAAGACGTCAACAGTACATGGTGTACACGATGGTACAAAGTGTGTCTAAGACAACTAACGCGACCATTACTTACGTGCAGAGAATGGACTGGTCCTCGCGGTCTGAAATTTAAAAAAAGATGTCAGTCAGATATTTTAAATAACAGGTGCAAGTACATATGGGAGATGGGATGAAGATCAAAACAAAAAAAGGGATGAAGATGTCACATTGAAATTGAAGGAATGTGACCAGGTCATTAAAAAATGTTTTTACCACATTAGATGTTTATTCCCCCAACATTTAAATTAAAAAGTCTGATATTTATTACATATAATTTTAGAATAGCTTCGACTGCTGTTAAAAAAAAACTGCCGGTATCGCATTCACCCCCCCCCCCCCCCTTCAAACACACACAAGACATGGTCGAGGGGTCACGGTGAGTTCACAATAGTTTTGAAATCACTAGGCCTAGGCCTGATAGTCATAGCAGTAAGAGAGCTATTTGAGACTGACCGTGACGTCACTGTAATTTTTCCCCGAACAAGCTGTACCAACCAGGTACTTGAGGTCATGATCAGTTCACAAAAGCAGCCGTTGCTACAATGTGGGGCGGGTTAGTCTGTCCTCATAGTCAACTTTTACAAAATTATTTTGAGGTTCCGAAGGCAGACGTGAAGTCAGGGTGTACACAAGTTGTAGCGGTTAATCGTCTAGGAATGTGTCAACAAAACATGCTCAGCACATCACTCAGCACATACTGATGTGTACACACATTGATGACAGCACTAAGGGTGTGTACACACATCGAGATGCGAGTCATCGTTGTGTGGCACGTTAGTGTACCACGTGATCTGATGGACCAAGTCCTGCTAGTACCCGCAGCCTAGAACCATGGACCAAGTCCTGCTAGTACCCGCAGCCTAGAACCATGGACCAAGTCCTGCTAGTACCCGCAGCCTAGAACCATGGACTAAGTCCTGTTAGTACCCGCAGCCTAGAACCATGGACCAAGTCCTGCTAGTACCCGCAGCCTAGAACCATGGACCAAGTCCTGAGCTGCTAGTACCCGCAGCCTAGAACCATGGACCAAGTCCTGCTAGTACCCGCAGCCTAGAACCATGGACCAAGTCCTGCTAGTACCCGCAGCCTAGAACCATGGACCAAGTCCTGAGCTGCTAGTACCCGCAGCCTAGAACCATGGACCAAGTCTTGAGCTGCTAGTACCCGCAGCCTAGAACCATGGACCAAGTCCTGCTAGTACCCGCAGCCTAGAACCATGGACTAAGTCCTGTTAGTACCCGCAGCCTAGAACCATGGACTAAGTCCTGTTAGTACCCGCAGCCTAGAACCATGGACCAAGTCCTGCTAGTACCCGCAGCCTAGAACCATGGACCAAGTCCTGCTAGTACCCGCAGCCTAGAACCATGGACCAAGTCCTGCTAGTACCCGCAGCCTAGAACCATGGACCAAGTCCTGCTAGTACCCGCAGCCTAGAACCATGGACCAAGTCCTGCTAGTACCCGCAGCCTAGAACCATGGACCAAGTCCTGCTAGTACCCGCAGCCTAGAACCATGGACCAAGTCCTGCTAGTACCCGCAGCCTAGAACCATGGACCAAGTCCTGCTAGTACCCGCAGCCTAGAACCATGGACCAAGTCCTGCTAGTACCCGCAGCCAAGAACCATGGACCAAGTCCTGAGCTGCTAGTACCCGCAGCCTAGAACCATGGACCAAGTCCTGCTAGTACCCGCAGCCTAGAACCATGGACCAAGTCCTGCTAGTACCCGCAGCCTAGAACCATGGACCAAGTCCTGAGCTGCTAGTACCCGCAGCCTAGAACCATGGACCAAGTCCTGAGCTGCTAGTACCCGCAGCCTAGAACCATGGACCAAGTCCTGCTAGTACCCGCAGCCTAGAACCATGGACTAAGTCCTGTTAGTACCCGCAGCCTAGAACCATGGACCAAGTCCTGCTAGTACCCGCAGCCTAGAACCATGGACCAAGTCCTGAGCTGCTAGTACCCGCAGCCTAGAACCATGGACCAAGTCCTGCTAGTACCCGCAGCCTAGAACCATGGACCAAGTCCTGAGCTGCTAGTACCCGCAGCCTAGAACCATGGACCAAGTCCTGCTAGTACCCGCAGCCTAGAACCATGGACCAAGTCCTGCTAGTACCCGCAGCCTAGAACCATGGACCAAGTCCTGCTAGTACCCGCAGCCTAGAACCATGGACCAAGTCCTGCTAGTACCCGCAGCCTAGAACCATGGACCAAGTCCTGCTAGTACCCGCAGCCTAGAACCAAAATGCTAGAGTAACAATTGAAGATGTCAAGTTGTAGAACATAAATGAAGGCCATTTGCAGGCCCACTAATTTCAATACAAGACGTTCAACTATCGCGTGTCGTGTGGTACGAGCGGTCAAGTTCAAGGTTGCTATTCCCAGAAAAAACCCGAGTTCGAACCTCCGGGCAGATGAGGCTCGATGGTTGGAGACAGCAACCCATCTAGGAGAGACAACTCCAAAATTAAACAACCGCTGCCTTGTAGTTTGTTCTCAAATGGACAAAGGATTGGGAAGCAAATCCAGAAAGAAAAGCAGGCTGAAATCTGAGTCAACGGCACATAACAGATTGTTATGTAATACTTAAGAAGGAAGAAAATAAGAACACTCTTGATACAGTTTTAATCGCTTCTGTATGCTGCATTTAAAAATAATAATATGAAAATGTATTGACAATATATGACTCAAACTTGATTGCTGGTGACGATGTCTAGTAGGTCTAGAGGTGGAATCGGGCCAACGAAATTTCACCCCATTCTACCAAACTAATTTATTTTTAAACGTGTGTGCAATCATGGTATTAAACTGGATAGTTTGCATTTTGTCTGACTGATGTGCTGATGAAAAACTGAACGGCTTTTAAAAATTTACTACGTTACCAAAAATCGAATCCGTCTAACCTTTAGTACAGTCAGATTTATTGTCAACGGCACCAAAAGGTCAGCTGTGTCTATGATAGCCACAGTCTACTGTGTCTATGACAGCTACAGTCTACTGTGTCTATGATAGCCACAGTCTACTGTGTCTATGACAGCTACATTTATCGTGTCTATGATAGCCACAGTCTACTGTGTCTATGACAGCTACAGTCTACTGTGTCTATGACAGCTACAGTCTACCGTGTCTATGACAGCTACAGTCTATCGTGTCTATGACAGCTACTGTCTACTGTGTCTATGACAGCTACAGTCTACTGTGTCTATGACAGCTACAGTCTACTGTGTCTATGACAGCTACAGTCTACTGTGTCTATGACAGCTACTGTCTACTGTGTCTATGACAGCCACAGTCTACTGTGTCTATGACAGCTACAGTCTACTGTGTCTATGACAGCTACAGTCAACTGTGTCTATGACAGCTACAGTCTACTGTGTCTATGACAGCTACAGTCTACTGTGTCTATGACAGCTACAGTCTACCGTGTCTATGACAGCTACAGTCTATCGGGTCTATGACAGCTACAGTCTATCGGGTCTATGACAGCTAGTCTATCGTGTCTATGACAGCTAGTCTATCATGTCTATGACAGCTAGTCTATCGTGTGCTAACATTAGAGTGGGGAGTGCTGACATTGGAGTGGGGAGTGCTGACATTAGAGTGGGGAGTGCTGACATTGGAGTGGGGAGTGCTGACATTAGAGTGGGGAGTGCTGACATTAGAGTGGGGAGTGCTGACATCAGAGTGGGGAGTGCTGACATCAGAGTGGGGAGTGATGACATCAGAGTGGGGAGTGATGACATCAGAGTGGGGAGTGCTGACATTAGAGTGGGGAGTGCTGACATCAGAGTGGGGAGTGCTGACATCAGAGTGGGGAGTGCTGACATTAGAGTGGGGAGTGCTGACATCAGAGTGGGGAGTGCTGACATTAGAGTGGGGAGTGCTGACATCAGAGTGGGGAGTGCTGACATCAGAGTGGGGAGTGCTGACATTAGAGTGGGGAGTGCTGATATTAGAGTGGGGAGTGCTGACATCAGAGTGGGGAGTGCTGACATTAGAGTGGGGAGTGCTGACATTAGAGTGGGGAGTGCTGACATTAGAGTGGGGAGTGCTGACATTAGAGTGGGGAGTGCTGATATTAGAGTGGGGAGTGCTGACATCAGAGTGGGGAGTGCTGACATTAGTGGGGAGTGCTGACATTAGTGGGGAGTGCTGATATTAGTGGGGAGTGCTGACATCAGAGTTTTATCTACACTGATTGTGATGAGTTATCAACTCTAAAAACTGTATTCTTATGTAATTGTCCCACATAATGTAGCTTGAATCAGTTAAAAGGTTGACTTCATAAGTGTTATGTAACAAAAACGTCAGCTTCATCCATCTGATAGTTTTAAACAAAAATGTCAGCTTCATCCATCTGATAGTTTTAAACAAAAATGTCAGCTTCATCCATCTGATAGTTTTAAACAAAAATGTCAGCTTCATCCATCTGATAGTTTTAAACAAAAATGTCAGCTTCATCCATCTGATAGTTTTAAACAAAAATGTCAGCTTCATCCATCTGATAGTTTTAAACAAAAATGTCAGCTTCATCCATCTGATAGTTTTAAACAAAAATGTCAGCCTATTTCAATTTAGTTTTTTACAATATATGACATGTTTACTCTGCTAATGCTGGGGACTCTGATAAAACATCCTAAGTGCTGTGTGTGCTCAATCAGGGATTCTTAGACAATATATCTGCCTTCCTCCCCCCCCCCCCCAGCCATACACACACAAACAGTAAGTGCTGTGTGTGCTCAATCAGGGATTCTTAGACAATATATCTGCCTTCCTCCCCCCCAGCCATACACACACAAACAGTAGCTAGGTGCCCATGTTATAAAAGATCTAATTGTTCAATGCTTAACTTGACACCATTCCTCTTCCCCCCCCCCCCAACAGTAGCAAGGTGCCCATGTTATAAAAGATCTAATTGTGTCACCCTCCCCCCCCCCCAACAGTAGCAAGGTGCCCATGTTATAAAAAAATCTAATTGTCCCCCCCCCCCCCCCCCCCAACAGTAGCAAGGTGCCCATGTTATGTTGGCCCTTGTTAGTAAGACTAAAACATGAAGTGGTTTTTATCTCAGTTTCAAGAGGAACAGCTGAATAAAACCATTCAAACTGTAGAGCTTACACTTCCTTCTCAGCTAGCCACACTTCACTAACCAGTCAACTACAGACAAGCTGTTTCTTGAAAACATGAATCCAACAACAGTCACCTACTAGAGAGTGTGTTCCCCACTAGAGTGTGTCACCTACTAGAGTGTGTCACCTACAACAGTCACCTACTAGAGAGTGTCACCTCTAACAGTCACCTACTAGAGAGTGTGTTCCCCACTAGAGTGTGTCACCTACAACAGTCACCTACTAGAGTGTGTCACCTACTAGAGTGTGTGTTCCCCACTAGAGTGTGTCACCTACAACAGTCACCTACTAGAGAGTGTCACCTCTAACAGTCACCTACTAGAGAGTGTGTTCCCCACTAGAGTGTGTCACCTACAACAGTCACCTACTAGAGTGTGTCACCTACTAGAGTGTGTGTTCCCCACTAGAGTGTGTCACCTACAACAGTCACCTACTAGAGTTTGTCATCTACAACAGTCACCTACTAGAGTGTGTCACCTACTAGAGTGTGTGTTCCCCACTAGAGTGTGTCACCTACAACAGTCACCTACTAGAGTGTGTCACCTACAACAGTCACCTACAACAGTCACCTACTAGAGTGTCAACTACAACAGTCACCTACTAGAGTGTGTCACCTACAACAGTCACCTACTAGAGTGTGTCACCTACAACAGTCACCTACAACAGTCACCTACTAGAGTGTGTCACCTACAACAGTCACCTACTAGAGTGTGTCACCTACAACAGTCACCTACTAGAGTGTGTCACCTACAACAGTCACCTACTAGAGTGTGTCACCTACAACAGTCACCTACTAGAGTGTGTCACCTACAACAGTCACCTACTAGAGTGTCAACTACAACAGTCACCTACTAGAGAGTGTGTTCCCCACTAGAGTGTGTCACCTACTAGAGTGTGTCACCTACAACAGTCACCTACTAGAGTGTCAACTACAACAGTCACCTACTAGAGTGTGTCACCTACTAGAGTGTGTGTTCCCCACTAGAGTGTGTCACCTACAACAGTCACCTACTAGAGTTTGTCATCTACAACAGTCACCTACTAGAGTGTGTGTTCCCCACTAGAGTGTGTCACCTACAACAGTCACCTACTAGAGTGTGTGTTCCCCACTAGAGTGTGTCACCTACAACAGTCACCTACTAGAGTGTGTCACCTACAACAGTCACCTACAACAGTCACCTACTAGAGTGTCAACTACAACAGTCACCTACTAGAGTGTGTCACCTACAACAGTCACCTACTAGAGTGTGTCACCTACAACAGTCACCTACAACAGTCACCTACTAGAGTGTGTCACCTACAACAGTCACCTACTAGAGTGTGTCACCTACAACAGTCACCTACTAGAGTGTGTCACCTACAACAGTCACCTACTAGAGTGTGTCACCTACAACAGTCACCTACTAGAGTGTGTCACCTACAACAGTCACCTACTAGAGTGTGTCACCTACAACAGTCACCTACTAGAGTGTCAACTACAACAGTCACCTACTAGAGAGTGTGTTCCCCACTAGAGTGTGTCACCTACTAGAGTGTGTCACCTACAACAGTCACCTACTAGAGTGTCAACTACAACAGTCACCTACTAGAGTGTGTCACCTACTAGAGTGTGTGTTCCCCACTAGAGTGTGTCACCTACAACAGTCACCTACTAGAGTGTGTGTTCCCCACTAGAGTGTGTCACCTACAACAGTCACCTACTAGAGTTTGTCATCTACAACAGTCACCTACTAGAGTGTGTCACCTACTAGAGTGTGTGTTCCCCACTAGAGTGTGTCACCTACAACAGTCACCTACTAGAGTGTGTCACCTACAACAGTCACCTACTAGAGTGTGTCACCTACAACAGTCACCCACTAGAGTGTGTCACCTACAACAGTCACCTACTAGAGTGTGTCACCTACAACAGTCACCTACTAGAGTGTGTCACCTACAACAGTCACCTACTAGAGTGTGTCACCTACAACAGTCACCTACTAGAGTGTGTCACCTACAACAGTCACCTACTAGAGTGTGTCACCTACATGTCACCTAATAGAGTGAGGATATTTAATTAATATGTAATTGCCATAAAATGATTTTTAGTCACCAAAGAGTAATGTGGCAAATAAGTTACATTCAACATATTAACCATTAATGACCCTAAATGCCCGCAACCCATGATGACCCATAACGCCCGCTTACAATAAGCATAGAAAATTTTTTAAAATGTTCATTAAAGTTTGGCCTACAAATCCTGATTTTTAACTAATCAGGAAGTTGGATCATTTCAACATCCTTTTCAGGTTTACTAATTTCAATGGCGATTTTGAAATATACATAATATTAGTCTCTTTCCATCCCAAAACTTTACACTCATCTGTCCTATTTTTAGTTGATTTAAATTTTAAATCAAAATAGAAGCATGCCTAAAAATGTATATAGGCATGTGTATTATGAATTATATATCTTAACATAACCAAATTGATATTCAACAGTTAAATTCGATGCTTAGTTGTGTAAACAAAAATAAATAAGAGTTGACTACACAAAATGACCTATTTAGGATTTTCTCTGACATTTTTTATTTTTAAATTGTACTTTTATCGAATATATTATATCTATATAAATATTTCTCTACGTGGGGACCATGTGAGACACCACCACCAGACCTAGCCTCCCCTCCCTTGCTCTCCAGGAATATCACTACCACCCACACCCCCACCAGTCTGATGAGCCATGGCTCATGGCGAATGTTTACAATGGTAAAGCCTGGTCGAAAAAGTGACAGCTATTAGGAGCAGATAATTTAGTATTTAAATTATTTGAAACTTAGGGGAGGTTAGAATTTCTACTTGATCTTTTCATTGTCATCAGTAAACTATCGTCATGGATGGCTGCTTTCATGGGCTGGGGGTGGGGGGGACAAATTCAAATTATGAATTACCGAAAAGTAGAAAATAAATCAACTAAATAGCGATGTATGATATGCCGCAGGTCGGTCGTTCTATTTAATACTGTTGGAAAGCCAGATTTAATTACATTGGGACATCAAGGGTGGTGTTTTGGTAGACTGAATGGATCATTAATGGTTAAGATAATGAAAACATCATTTTCTAATAGAACAAAACTGAGCTATAGCAAACATTTCAAACTATTCATGTTACAAGTGGGTATGAGCAGAAGACTGGAAGAGTTATAAGTGAAGAAGAATGTGTTAGATAGGCCTGTACCTTGCAACATGCTCCTGTATGCAGTGTCAGCAATGGCAAATACATGTGGAGGGACTTCATGGCGTTTTTTCCCTTTGTACAACTCAATCACTTTCTCTGTGTAGATGGGCAGTTTTTTGTAAGGGTTCACCACCACACAGAATAGGCCGGAGTAGGTCTGCACAAATTAGAAATACATCACAATTATAATCAAACTGGCCAGTGTAGGTCTGCACAAATTAGAAATACATCACAATTTTAATCAAACTGACTGCTATTTATATCTCATATTACAACAAAATGTATTATTCAAGTACATTGCATTGAGATACAACAAAGATGTGGAGAAGTGTGATAAAAACACAAGACACAACAAAGATGTGGAGAAGTGTGATAAAAACACAAGACACAACAAAGATGTGGAGAAGTGTGATAAAAACACAAGACACAACAAAGATGTGGAGAAGTGTGATAAAAACACAAGACACAACAAAGATGTGGAGAAGTGTGATAAAAACACAAGACACAACAAAGATGTGGAGAAGTGTGATAAAAACACAAGACACAACAAAGATTTGTTGAAGTGTGATAAAAACACAAGACACAACAAAGATGTGGAGAAGTGTGATAAAAACACAAGACACAACAAAGATTTGTTGAAGTGTGATAAAAACACAAGACACAACAAAGATGTGGTGAAGTGTGATAAAAACACAAGACACAACAAAGATGTGGAGAAGTGTGATAAAAACACAAGACACAACAAAGATGTGGAGAAGTGTGATAAAAACACAAGACACAACAAAGATGTGGAGAAGTGTGATAAAAACACAAGACACAACAAAGATGTGGAGAAGTGTGGTGATAAAAACACAAGACACAACAAAGATGTGGAGAAGTGTGATAAAAACACAAGACACAACAAAGATGTGGAGAAGTGTGGTGATAAAAACACAAGACACAACAAAGATGTGGAGAAGTGTGATAAAAACACAAGACACAACAAAGATGTGGAGAAGCAGATGACAATCACATCAACTAAATTCAAATTATTCTAAACTTTGAAAACTAGCTAATATAAGTGTAAATACAAATCAAATTTAACATCTTCTTGAGAGCAGTCTAAAAGTGCATTTTTTAAAACCAATTTTAAGATTGTGGAGGGGGAGCCATCGAGATCAAGTTGCTTATTTTATTTATTTTTTCAATTGTGCAAGTTTTAAAATAAACACTTCTTTAACTAGAAAACACTATTTTTTAAAAAGAAATAGTTCTAAACATGTTTTACTACTGATCAAAAAAATAAATACAAGATTTTAACAAATAATTAATAAAATAAGAACTTGTAAAGAATTGTTACAGCCTATTTAAACTTTTTATAACAATATACCCTTGCATTTATTTAGGCCTAGTATAATTATTTTTTCAAACAATTTATTTAGTAAAATTTCTCATTAAAGGCTTGCAAAAACCAATAGCTATCAACAACAAACTGCTTTTTACTTTGCTCAGTATAAAAATGTAATGATCAAGAATAGAGATGTAAGACAGTTAAAAAATACAAAATTACAATGATCAAGAATAGAGATCACAGCTAAAAAATATAAACATACAATTACTCATTTACTGTAATAAGCACTACTTTTCTGGTAATCCATGTGTGATGGTGGGGGGGGGGGGGTTAAAAAGTGTAACCACATACTTGCGGTTTTCGGTGGGTTTTTTTTAAAAGAAATTTTCAAAATTGTAATTAAAATACTCAATGTTGACCAAGTTCTGCAAATATTTTAACATTTTAGAAAGAAATGGCTGGGTAAATAATAAAAACTGCAATACTTAGGGGCTTGATAGGCTGAAGTATGACATAATTTTAGGAAATGGTAAGGCTTTTTATGTGTGACAATGGGGTGACTGGCCATAGATTGCTCAGATATATAGGCCTAATCTTTTTTTTTTTTAAATAGATCTCAAATTTCTCTAGAACAGAAGGAATAGCACCCATTAGAAAATTTAACTCTAATTTAAAGCATATTATTTCCTGTTAAAATGATAAATATATTTAGGCCCTATTTCTTATTTATCAGTTACCAAGTTTAAAGTTGATTTAGTAAACAATTCACCATGAACAGTGGTCTGATTTTATGAAAAACTGAAAAAAAAAAAATTGAAGCTGACCATTAGGCCAACAGTTTAATTTATGCAAGTCTAAATACTAAATAGGGCCTCTCAATCTTGTACATACTAACATACTTAAACTTAAAGACTATTAAATGTTATTATTATTATTATTGAATTATAGCAGAGTAGCCTTAACAACCAGTAAAAAATTAACCAGTAAACAGGGTCAATAGAAATAGATCTATTAGTATCAGTATACTATTACACTACTTTTACACTTGCGACATTTCATACTCAGGCTACATGTCTAGAAAAAAAAACACTTTGCCTAAGTTAATTTTATCAGAACATGGATTGGGGGGGGGGGGGTACACTCACTTATTGCGAAGTTCTTTGTGATAGACTTATTGTATAGGTAAAATCACGATATAGCGTCGGAAATTATCTGGTAATGTTTGTAGAGTTTCGGTAACATTCATAACTGTAAACCATAGTTTATTTGACCGTTGAAAAAAAAATAGAGTCAGGTGCATTAAATTAATGTTTTAATTTACAGTATTTACTGTGGTTTCCGGAATGGCTTGACAGACTACGCCATGGTTTTACTTTTTTTTACTGCTGTACAGTTCCGGAATAATAACCGACGCTATATCGTGATTTTACCATATATGTCGCAAGTGTAAATGCAATGTTAGGATTAAGGCTGATTTATATTAGGCCTGGTTTATAGGCCTATATGGTGATTAATGATTATTAGGCCTAGTTTATTATCCAAAGTTTCAATTTCAAGTGACTTCTCATTTTTCTTTTATTTTTCTTTTATTAATAGGCCTAATTGTTTAAACTTACGTAAATTAAACCAGAGTAATAACGATCCTTCAGATTGTGAAGAACTGATGCTTCGTTTAGGCAAGTCAATTCAGCCATATCCTCAACTTTATTAAACTTGGGTGGATTCATTTTTTGGATGTCATCTCTGTGGATAATTATTTTTCGGCCGGTTTCGTCGACAACACATTCTACTTGATCTCCTTTTTCGCCCTTTATGGAAGCTGCAACAAAACCGTGTGTCTCGTCTGGAACCCAGACTAGTTTTTTCGATGCCCATTCTGCTTGGACAGCAGGGTCATTGATAACAGTACGGTCAATAGCAAGATACTTGAGCTCGTTAGCACTCAAATCCGAGGCACCCTCGAAATCCGCCATTTTGTTTTAAAACCTAAGCTTTTCCGGGATCACAGTACCGAAGCTGATAACATAAAAGTTCAATTAATTTAAACGTTAAAAAAATAATTAATAAGTAAAATGAATTAACGATTCCTAGACGAAAAGTCAAGCAATATCCATTTCATAGAATTGACATTTTTCACTTAAATGTTTATCATTTGTAGTTAACAGTAGACTTCCATTAGGAGGTCTACTACAAGTTATGAAGCAACACTGTCACTTACACACTGGCTGCTGTGAGTCACGTGAACAATCGGGAACTAGGCACACCTTTTTTTTCATTCGGTAGTTGAAAATAGTCTATCTAAAAATAAAGCGCGGGAGATACGTTTCTCTTTTTCTTTTTCCTCCAAAGTATTGTACAGAAAGGTGAAAATACACATTCTAAGTGATTAATTAGCATTAGTTAATGTATCAATGCTCACAGCAAAACAATTCCATTAAAATTAAATCAATGCTAGATCTAGTTAAAACAGAGCATTGTTTATAATAATGCATGTGTCACAACTGAGTCACCATTAACGGGAATTCCTGTTTCCGGTAGCATATTATTATCCTTATATGGCAAATCAGATGATACCACAACACAATCCTAAAGAAGGTTATCCTTGATTTCCACGATATGTTTTGAGAAGCAACATACGCAGGTAAAAATCATTGCGAACGCCAGGACTGATTGTTACAATTCAGGATGCCCATCCATTTTGAACACAAAAAAGTTGGAAAACAATGTTGTAGGCTTCGTCACTTCCCATATACGTCATGGCATTTGTTAAAATATTTTAATGTGTTTTATGGGGTGTTGATTTTATTAGCAAAACAAAAATCGAACAGCGTAGAGAATTACGAAACATTGTCACTTTGAAACTCGGGTGAAGCCTTTGTTCCTAAATTTTGATACTAAACAAAAATACTCGCTGTGCTTGACATAGTCGATTAAAGGAAAACAAGGAAGGCTATAATTATAAATAAAATTCATTTAGTGACATTTTTAGGCATACAAAGCAAAGTATATATTTTTTTAGCGCAATTTCCATTCTGGAGAATTGCGTTTATTAACCCGTCATTTCTGGATGTATGAATGAATGGATGGATGGATGTGTGTCCGCAGCTTTAAGTCGTATCTCCTCCTCAACGAAGCAATATCGATGACTAGTTCCAAAAGCAATTATGTTAAGCAAGTTACGAGGATGAGCATAGGCCATAAAAATTCCGGGTTTCTTTCATGTATTTCCCGGAAAAGCAAAAAAACCGAGAAAAAATGCAGTTTTTTGCCCATATCTCGGCAACCAGACCACTTAGCGACTTGAAACATGTACCAATCGATTCCTGCCATAATTTAGAACAATATGCCGAAGAAAGTTTTCAAAAATATCCTCTCGTTCGGGCACAAATTTTAAAATTACATAAATACCTACAAACCGATCGTTCTTCTAGCTTGAACGCACCCCAGCATTATACGTCAGAGCTATTTTTAGATAACATAAGGAAATTGCGCATAAATGTCACTAGACTTTTTACTTTCTCGTATATACGAAGTATAGAGAAAGTCTTGTAATCGTGCAAAAAAAAAAAATCGAGATTTTTGCAAATCTCGACGTTTTACATCTCACTGATACGGAAAAACATAATTTTGCAATCTTGTCCGTATGTCTGTGTGTCTGTGTGTGTGTCTGTGTGTGTGTGTGTCCGTGTGTAAACACGATAACTTGAGTACCGTTACAGCTAGGTTGATGAAATTTCATATACAAGTATTTTATCAAAATCGTAGATCCGTATCAACTTTTGAGCGATTTCGGATAACCGGAAGTGGTACTTTTTCTACTTTGAATTTTTCAAAAGCCTATAACTTGAGTACTATTTCAGATAGATAAATGAAATTTGATATGTAAGTAAAAGATCTAATTCTCTACCTTCTGTCAAATTTTGAGAATTTTTCGTTGACTGGAAGTACTTATTTACGCTACTTCCGATTTCTCAAAAAACTAATGTAAATTTTAAAAGTACTAATAATATTGCGCACTATTATGCGCTTTTTTATTCGCGTTCACTTGGTGTGCAATTAATTTGTCTACGAGATTTTATTCTATTTTTAAAACTTTAAGTATTTAAAATGGATTAAAAATCATGTCTATAGCCCGAGTTCCCATCCCCTGTTATTTTATATAAGAATATTCGAGAAAGTTTAGGGGAGATCACTCCCGGTTTATTTAATTAACTTGTTTTGTCTTGATCTTGAACTACATCCAAGATTTATTGGTCAATCGTCTCAAAAGCACACACGAGTGTAACGTTATAATTTATAAATGAACAACCACTTGGGGTAGGGGCGGTGGCTAAGAAAAAATGATGTCTCATTTTGGCATTAAAAAAAATTTAACAGCCTTTTAGCTGTTATTGTTTTATGTTGTTTTTTACTTTCTCGTATACGAAGTATTGTAATCGATCGAAATTGAGATTTTACACCTCCCTGAGTCGGAAAAACATAGTTTTGCAATTTTGTCCCTATGTCTGTGTGTGTGTATGTATGTATCTGTGTAGTGTATGTCTGTGAACACGATAATTTGAGTACCGTTACAGCTTGGTCGATGAAATTTGATTTACAACATATCAAATTTGTAGTTCTTTATCAACTTTTCATCAATTTCCGGTAACCGGAAGTGGAACTCATTCTACTTTTGGTTTTTCAAAGGCCTATAACTTGAGCGCTGTTTAAGATAGATACATGATATTTCACATATAATTAAAAGATCTAATTGTCTGCCTTCAGTCAAATTTTGAGTAATTTCCGTTGACCGGAAGTAGAACTTTATGCTATTTCCGATTTATCAAAAAAAACCGCATATGAATTTATAAAGTACTAATATTCCGCACTACTATACACATATTGTTTCCCATTCACTTGGTGCGTAATTTTTTTTTTTACGAGATTCTATTCTATTTTTAAAAGTTTTAGTAATTAAAAATCATGTCCATATTCTGATTTGCCATCCCCCGTAGCCTTGTACAAGTATATTCGAGAAAGTTTGGGGGAGATCACTCCCGCTTTATTTAAAGTTGAATATTAATGTACTTATGTTCTTGGCCCTGCGCAATTGATATTGTTAAACTAGATCTAAATAGCTGTAAGGTTTACACACACACACAAATAATAACATAGTTGATTAGAGGAGGTAAGGCGGAAATGTGGCGTCATTGGAGTGAACATAATCCCCCAAAAGTGTGACGTCATAGACGTGTCTGCAGCTTGACAAGCAGTTTCAGAGTTTCTTCCCGGCATTCATCCCCGAAGAGTCTACCGCCCCTACATAATTTAGATAGAAAACATATACTTTTACCAGTGTCCGCCCCACCTCCCCCCGGAGAAAAAAAGTGGAAGAAACACTGTATTTTATAGGGGCTGGGTGTAATCCACACAGTATTACCGAATGTTGTAGAGACTGTGTGTGTGTGTAATCCACACAGAGGATTAACGACTTTCAGTCGAAATTATAGACCACCATTCTGGCTAATGAATGTATCAGCAGATAAGATAGTGTGCTAAATTGGTTATTATCTGCACACTATATAATGGTACTATAAAAATAAACATGACGATGAAAATAAAGATAACGCTTGAGAATACACATGACAATGAGGTGATTATAGAAACATGACAATGATGATGTCACTTGAAGACGAGTCAAGTGTTGGAATGTCGGAGCCTGCAATCTTTACCCCAAGGCGCCAGAGCAAGTGCCGACACAGGATCTCAGGACATTCTAGCAAACATGCGCATTGATGTATTTTATATTGGCAGCGAGAACTTCGCTCATCCTACTAGTTTATAAGGTCTATGTGTGTGTGACCATCATCGGCCTAGAGAACGTGATCTGGTTGTTGTTTAGGTTGTATAGACATCCAGCACATCACACTGGCAGACGTCTAGCACATCACTGACAGACGTCCATCACATCATACTGACAGACGTCTAGCACACCACTGACAGACGTCTAGCACACCACTGACAGACGTCCAGCACATCACTGACAGACGTCCATCACATCACACTGACAGACGTCTAGCACACCACTGACAGACGTCTAGCACACCAATGACAGATGTCTAGCACACCACACTGACAGACGTCCAGCACATCACTGACAGACGTCTAGCACACCACTGACAGATGTCTAGCACACCACTGACAGACGTCCAGCACATCACACTGACAGACATCCAGCACATCACACTGACAGACATCCAGCACATCACACTGACAGACATCCAGCACATCACACTGACAGACATCCAGCACATCACACTGACAGACATCCAGCACATCACACTGACAGACATCCAGCACATCACACTGACAGACATCCAGCACATCACACTGACAGACATCCAGCACATCACACTGACAGACGTCCAGCATATCACACTGACAGACATCCAGCACATCACATTGACAGACGTCTAGCACACCACTGACAGACATCCAGCACATCACACTGACAGACGTCCAACACATCACACTGACAGACGTCCAGCACACCACTGACAGACGTCCAGCACATCACTGACAGACGTCTAGCACACCACACTGACAGACATCCAACACACCACTGACAGACGTCTAGCACATCACACTGACAGACATCCAGCACACCACTGACAGACGTCTAGCACATCACACTGACAGACATCCAGCACACCACACTGACAGACGTCCAGCACACCGCACAGACAGACGTCCAGCACATCACACTGACAGACATCCAGCACACCACACTGACAGACGTCCAGCACATCACACTGACAGACATCCAGCACACCACACTGACAGACATCCAGCACATCACACTGACAGACGTCTAGCACACCACTGACAGACGTCCAGCACACCACACTGACAGACGTCTAGCACATCACACTGACAGACGTCCAGCACATCACACTGACAGACGTCCAGCACATCACACTGACAGACGTCCAGCACATCACACTGACAGACGTCCAGCACATCACACTGACAGACGTCCAGCACATCACACTGACAGACGTCCAGCACATCACACTGACAGACGTCCAGCACATCACACTGACAGACGTCCAGCACATCACACTGACAGACGTCCAGCACATCACACTGACAGACGTCCAGCACATCACACTGACAGACGTCCAGCACATCACACTGACAGACGTCCAGCACATCACACTGACAGACGTCCAGCACATCACACTGACAGACATCCAGCACATCACACTGACAGACATCCAGCACACCACTGACAGACGTCCAGCACATCACTGACAGACGTCCAGCACACCGCACAGACAGACGTCCAGCACATCACACTGACAGACGTCCAGCACACCACTGACAGACGTCCAGCACATCACTGACAGACGTCTAGCACATCACACTGACAGACGTCTAGCACATCACACTGACAGACGTCCAGCACATCACTGACAGACGTCCAGCACATCACACTGACAGATGTCATACACATCCAGCCTGAGGACACCGCCCCCTCTCCCTTTTCATTGTGTGCATTACATATAAATGACCACTTCTAGATGTATTCTTTTAGTTCAAAGTACACTTCTTAAGTTCCATCCAGAGGCGAAGTGACTCATTTCGGCGCCCTGGGTGAACTCTTAAATTTGCGCCACCTACACTTTTCTAGATCCACCTACACTTGTCTAGTTCCGCCTACACTCGTCTAGTTCCACCTACACTCGTCTAGTTCAACTTACTCTTCTAGTTACTCTTACATTTATTCTACAATTAAATCACTTTTAAAGCATGAAAAGCAATTTTATTTCGTCTGAAAGTCACATAAATCTAATAGTACATTACACAGCATTTGTATGTTTTCAGCTTACAGTTAAAATAAATTAGGGAACATTTATAACAGTTTAGTGTATGCTAATTACAACAAGAGAAATGACTCACAATCCAAACATATTTACACATTTTTTCTCCAAATATTTACATTTGAAATCTTGTGACTAATGGAAGTCAGTTTCCCTCACAAATCCAAATAACATGATCAATAATTAAGTCAACAAAAATTTGAGAAATGCAATGGGTTCAATGAATGGAAGTATACATGGGTTTCATTGATGTAAATTATGTGTTGGTTTATGCCAGTCAAGAACTGACCCAGTAACATCATTATTTATATACAGATGGGGGTGGACCAAGCTGAGGGTTATAAAAACATGCTTCTATATTTTACACAGGAAAATATTTGAAAACTGTAACCACTCATGTTGGTTTACACTTTTTCTATTCAATTTTGAGAAAAGTAATGTATTATGATAGGTTAGGCAATGGTAAATAATTAGGCAATGTTAAATAATTCACTTCTCAACTCAAAAGTCTTCGCTTACAGAAAAAATGTTACATAAAATTTGATTTTAAAAACATGAACATTCTCTGATTAAAAAAATTTCATGCACTATTTTAGCATCATTGTCAACTAAAGATGATTACAACTGTTTGCTCTCAAATAACTATTACAACAGTCATCTTAATAAACCAACAACAATTTCTGTCCTATCAAAACTGATATGTAACCAAGGTGTAATCAAATTGATAATCTTGCACCAGGAGTCAATTCATAGACAGCACTCACTTTCCTCATGTAGGAAGTGAAGATATCAGGACATACAAATTCCCTTAGAGATAATGACAACTGTTCAGCCCCCCATACACCACGTGTCAGCCCCCCCCATACACCACGTGTCAGCCCCCCCCCCCCCCCCCCCATACACCACGTGTCCAATCATGACCAGCCCACCAGGTGTGCAAGTTCCATAGAAAAACTAAAAGAAACCTAAAAGAAAAAACTCAACTAAAAATGCCCATATAAATGTTGACAATTGTAAAGTTCTTGTTATAGCCATGCACTATAGGTGACTAAATTAACTTGGTATAAAAATTACATTCTTCTAGGACTGAAAGCAAAGTGTAGACAAGCATCTGTACATGATTTCAATGTGTAAATAAAAAAAGAATACATATCAGCATAATATCTAATCATCTACTTTAAGAGACTTTAGAATTATCTTAAAACATTAATACCCAAAAATACATCTCTTACAAATAGTTCTTACATAGAACTACTACTATAAATATAGCAAATACAGGGACACTAGTAGGGTAACACAATTACAACCAAATTTACCCCCAAAATCAGGAGAGTGTTTGTCCACTTCATCTTAAGTAACCCTTCCTATAGAATGCATAAACAATATAAACATTTTATAGCAATAATAAGTTATATTTAACACATGTATGAATATAATTATCAACTCCAAACTATAGAAAACTGTATAATTTTTTACCAAATATTGAAATAATATTTCCTTCCTATTTACAGATGGAAAATGGGAGATTCAAGAATGAGGGTACCCACTATTTTTTATTTAGAGATTTTGTGATGTTTTCACAATGCTGAGGGTACCCACTATTGAGATGATGTAATGTTCTTACAATGCTGAGGGTACCCACTATTGAGATGATGTAATGTTCTCACAATGCTGAGGGTACCCACTATTGAGATGATTTAATGTTCTCACACTGCTGTGGTGCAGATGACATGTACAAGGCAATGTGTCTGGAGATCATTCACTGTCAAGACCTTGTCGTGCAAATGTTGCTCAATCTTTTATCCTATTAAAAAAAGAATTCAACTTTTAGCAGCATCAGTGTATTCATACATAAAATATTAATTAAATGTCAAATCCAGAATAACTTAAGTATTTAGTCATTAACTGAACAGGTTCTAAAGAAGAAGCCACAACATAGATTGAGTAAAATCTAGTTATGTGATGGCTAGACTTCTAGATACTAGATGTAAATTGTGATGAATGTTACAATCATATAATGGCTAGACTTCTAGATGTAAATTATGATGATGAATGTTACAATCATATAATGGTTAGACATCTAGAGGTAAAGAATATACAATAATGTGAGGTCTAGACATCTTGGAGAAAATTGTGATGACTTACCTTGTGTTTGGGACAGAGAAGAGAAAGGTTTTCCTCATCTAAAACACAGTCTGGAACAAACAATTCTTCATGTAATCATAACATGCTCCCTAACATTTTTTAAATACATCATTTTTCTTCAGCTCAACCACCACAATGGTGTTATAACCTTTTCTAGGTGTGCAAAAAGTTTTAAACTGACCTTTATCAACAGCACAAATAAAGTGGTATTTCATGGCACACCCCTTGTGAAGACATCCTATCATAGCACCATTTGATCGGCACACAGAACACACCTAAAATGGGGCATTGGAGAATAACTATCAACATTCTAATTATCATCAAGATTTATTTTATAAAAAGTATATTTTTAATAGGCTCGAATATACATATTCTTTTAAACAGACTAACAAAACAAAAAACCTTGAGTATAATTTGAAACTAACCCAAAACTACCATAACCTTTAAAATGACAAGTGACAATTTGAAAACTAATCTAACCAGTTCTAAGAGTGAGAAAGTAAACTACGTGCAGCATACGTACAGTATCTCTGGCATCTTTGACAGCCTCATCCAGCCCATACATCTTGCTGCCAATCAAGCAAACTCCAGGTGACCACATGGCACAAGCTTCATGGACCCAGACTTCCTCCGGTGGCGGAAACTCATCTTTCCTGGCTACTAATGCTGATTTTCTTTTGTTTTTTTTTTCTGTTGATGACTTGGTACCAGATAAACTGGAATCTTTGGAAACATCGCCCTTTTCTTCTTGAGCAATACTTTCCACTCTGCTCAGGTCAGCTTCTTTAAAATATGGCCCAAACAGATCTCCTAAAAATCTGTAGCTGCTGTGATGGCCACAGAAGGCACAAACCCAGGGGTCTTGACTGATGGTACGACTTGAAGGTACCATGGCTCTTTTGTCCATGGGCAGGTTGGTCACCATGTGAACAGCTTGAGCCCCAGCAATGGACTTCCTCTTGCCAGCACTGCTTGCTCCCAGTGCTAGCTCAGAGATGGGCTGAGTAAAGATAGCCACTGTGTCTGGTGCACTCTGTTTTCCTGTCACTCGAATAAATGGACCTTGGGTAGACGAGTCCCGTTTGCGCTTTGACTTCATTAGGTCCAGGGTTCGACTAAACTTCATTGACTTGAAAGAATCTGTCACTTCATCAGTTTTTTTAACCTTTGCAACCTCTTTTTTCCCCCTCTTTTTCATCCTAAGAGACCTTTTTTTGGGCTTCCTTTTAGGTAAAACAAGAGAAAGTTTGGAGCTGGTTGCTTCAGTTTTACATACAGCTTCATCAGTTCCAGCATCCTCCCTTGTAGCCATTTTTTCAAGTTTCCCCAAACCATTTTTCTCATCTAGAAGAGGTCTCTCTGGTGATTCCTCTGTCAAATCTATCACTTCAGTTTTTTCAACTTTCACTGGAACTGGACTGCTTATAACATTGGACTTTTCCAAGACAACTACTGGATATTTGAGAGCTGATTTGTGATTTAAAAACTTCATCCTATCCAGGGGTTTTTCTTTGACATCAATATCAAATTCTTTTTTTACCTTTGAAGGTTTAGACAAAGTCTGCGTACCTTCAGTTGCAAACGTCACATAAACATCATCTTTTTCATTGAGCAGACCACTGTTAGTTCGCCTGCTGGCAGAGAGAGCTTTCAACTTTTCTTGGGCTTTTTGTCCTGACGACCTGCAAAGCCTTTTTGATGCAGGCGGAGGACTGAGATCTGGAGCTTGCTTATCTGCTTCAGGATTCTTGGCCCCACTTTTTTCTTCTTTACCATGTGCTGTAAGCTTCTCAGTATTGACTGTGTTATTAGCACTGGATGAAACACCTTCCTGTACCTCCTGGCATGAAGCTACAGATTCATCACTGCTGCAGTTATTCATGAACATGTCAGAGCTGTCCACACCTTCGTAATAACACACATCATCATCACTCATCTCATGTGTAGTGTAGGACATACAGCCATTGCTGCCACCACCAGCTGGCTGGGCAGGCCTAGGATTGCTGTCATTTGATTCATTTGAATTAGATTTTTTACACTCACTCCTTTTGTTTGAAGCCTGTCTTTTTTTGTTGCCGTCCTGAGGACTTCCAGTCACACCAAAATTACTTTCAGAAACATTTTCTAAACTTTCATCCGAGTCAGCATTTCCTGTGCTATCGCTACGGTTTCTTCCATTGCAAATAACCCTTGTGGTTCTCAAGGTTCTACAAATTCCATTTCTTCTAAATGCAAATCTTTCACACATGGCCCTCTCATCTGCACCAACAGCAATGGTACATGGAGTAACTCCGACAAGCTGTGCAGCTCTTTTGGTGCAAGCAATTTTGGCTTTGACTAGTGTACTAAAGCCATTGTGGTGCTTGACCCCATCTACCAACTCCTGGCTTGTATCTTCTAAGCCATTGAGAACCACTGGGACTTCAGCTAGGACACCTGGAGATGGGGCGATTGTTCTTTCCTCTTTAAGCTTACCATTTTTTTTCTCAGCTGAATGGAAGGGCTTGTCTGTGGTCTCTCTCAAGTCTTCACTTACTAAAATGGCACTGGACTGACTATTAGAAGGCTGTTTCATCTTTTCATTGGAATCTGGCATGAGAGGAGACTTCCTGCTGCCTGAAGTCTCTGTTTCCTTATGTTCTTTGAATTCTTCTTTGATCTCAGCAGGACTTAGTGAGTCAGCTAATTGGACATGAGCATAACCGTGTGAGTCAGCTAACTGGACCTGGGCAGGACTGTGTGAGTCAACTAACTGGGGCTGACCACTGGTGACATGCTTCTCCTGACTTGACCGAGCAGAGCCTACAGGAGGCTCATTGCCATCAGGCAAATCAGCCGTGTGTTCTCTGCTGTTTGTGTCATCAGCAGCTGAAGCCAACACACAACTGTTGCCTGAAATGCTTTGATGAGAGCTAGATTGACCTGGACACCCGACAGAATGGCTTGAGCCCTCAACAAACCGTTCTGCTGGGCCATCACCGTTTTTTGGACCCTCATCTTGTGAAGAAAGACAAGCATCACTGACGACACTTTTGGGGTCAATCACCTGTGTTTCAGGCAACATGACTAGCTTCTGCAGTGACATCAATGGATTGTTTCCCATATGTGTGGTGGAGGCTCCTGGGTATGAACTACACTGGCCACTACTTGGTTTGGGTGAATGAGTGTACGAAGGAGTTGTACTGGTGCAAGTACTGCAAGAGTTTGAGCAGTTGTAATTATTTTGCCGCACTTGATCTGAGCTGGACATATTATGATCATTGGATGGTGAGTACATAGATGTATTCCTATGACCCGGCGATGCATTATAAGGAGGATAAGTATGTGTTGGTGTCATTGCACAAGGTGAATAATGTTGAACATCTGATGGTGACATGCCATGGTGGTATGGTGATGGCTCGCCACACTGGCTTGGTGGGGCGTTTTGGCCATGACCTGTGTAAGTGGATCCCACATGGCTGGGTGAGCGCTGACATGGTGACATGCCCTGGTTGCAAGGAGATCTCAAGCCACTAATTCCTGGAGAGGGAATAGGGTTTGGGATTGGTGCCAGAACAGGTGTTGGTGATTTGACACTAGAAGATGAGGGGCTGGGGCTGGTCTGACATGTAAGTGGACTTTGCTGTTGTTGATGAGGATTAGGGGAACTGTGAGACAGCTCTGCATGAGTTACACTGTAATGTGGAGATCTTGGCACATGGTAAGGTGCAGGGCGACTCTTTAATGGAACTTGAACCTAAACAAAGTTTAAACAAGTTGTATCAGGCAACTTAAAACAGTCTTTACTCTGGCAATTAAAATATTGGACATTTGATTTTAAAGCTATGTAGACAAATGAATTGAAAGGCTACAGTGTACAGGAACCATTTACCCAAATTAAACTTAATTGCCTAAGGGATTTGCTAATCCAATGAGCTGAGCAGGAAAAGTAAAGCCTACAACTTATCTTGGGTACACTGATTACAAGATAATGAACTTTCAATATTTGGGGTGAAAATAAACTTTACCGTTTGGTTAGATGGGTATGCTGATGCCATCTGAAGAATATTGTCAGCGACTTCCTGAGGGTTTTGCTGAGCTGTTGTATGTCTCATGGGGTGTTGGGGTACATGATGGCTCCGAGGTAACATGTGAGAAGCAGACTGACTCCCATAGGTCCCACTGGATTGAACAGTGCTAAGTTGTGACATACTGTGACTGGGACTATGGACTGCTTGACCACTTGCTACATGAATTGCTGGATTGGGCATGGGGGACTCAACAGGATTTTGATTTGAACCTAGTGCTGATTGACTTGACATTCCCGAGGTATTCTGCCCAGATATCATATTTAAATGTTGTTGTTGCATGTGAGTAGTTGGTTGACTGTGGGCATAGCTTGGAGGCTGGTTGCCCATTGAGGTATGCTGGGGTGAAGCATGAGGTTCACCAGACATAACACTATTGTAATATGTGTTCATCATGTTGCCTCCACTCATTCTGCTCATATCACCCACTCTATTTCCAATCATCATTGAGGAGGGTTGACCAACACCCTGGATATTGTAGTTTCCATATGCACTCATATTATAAGGCGGAGTATTTTGATGGCTATTAAATCCACCTTGTCCATACATCCCAGACTGCTGTGGCATCACTGGATAGTGAGGGTAGCCTTCTCTTGGCTGGCCCATTCTTGCCTGAAAATGAAAAAATTCCATGAAAAATACCCTTATACTTCAATAAAGAGAAAACTAACCAAATACACCATACTATAACCTAGATAATGTGAAAGAAAATAAAATCTTTACCATAGCAGAGGGATCAGTGTATCCCCCACCTCCATAACCCATTCCTGGAATGCCAGGAGCTGTTCTGCCATATCCATAGTTATCAGGATAGTGATGATTCATCCTTCAAATAAGAACAATAAAATACATTAACTATGACAATTGTTACACTGCATATTTGATTGTTTTATATTCAAACAAACCAAGAAGACAATATGAAGCAAAACAATACATATATATATATATATATATATATATATATATATATATATATATATATATATATATATATATATATATATATATATATATATATATATACACAGCGGTAATTTGACACACAAGATTTTTTAAATACAAGCTGTCAAGCAAGCTAAAATTTACTTTGACATACAAGCAAAATTTGAGATACGATTAACACAATTCGCTGGTCTCAGTTTGTGAAAAAGAAACATTGTAATGATTGTGCATCTGAGCTATTTAATGACACTAAACTCATTTCCAAAAGCTTCTAAAAGGGAGGACAAAACAAATCTCCTTGTACTTGTACAGGTTTATTTGTACTGCCTGCATGGAAAAGTGGGGAAAGAGGAAATCAGTGACCAAAATTAAGCAAAAGTGCTGTAACGTTTAAGGATTAATTGTAGCATTAGTGTTAAGGGGTCATCCATTTATGAAGTTCACAATTTTTTTTGGATTTTGGACCCCCCCTCCACAAAAATCCACTTATTTCCCTTATAAAAGTCCATGCGCGTCCACAAAAGTCAATTTTTTTTCTGACCCCCCCCCCCCCCCTGTGTGTGTGAACGTCATAAATGCATGACCCCTAAGAGTGTACTGTGTACATGAATTCAAGTGACCGAACAAGCTTGGCATCAACTGTGGGTAAGTAACATAACTCATCCACCCTGCCACCTATAGCTTGTTTTTATACTGAAAAAACCCGCCATTTTGCTCATGGTAAACATTTTTGGTAATTTTTGGTTTTAGGTGCGTAAAATCGGCAGCGGCTAGTAATGTAAAAAAAACGTAGCCTCATTGTTAAAAGGCTTTAATAGAAATATATTGATATATTTGTGTCAAATATTATAGATAACTGAATAATAAACCAAAATCAATGGCTAAATATATTAATATAGGCCAGAAATTAACTTTAAACAGCAGTGTTTGCGAGCAAGGTTTGCTATATATACAGCTGCCACCTGTAAAATAGAGTGGCTTCCCTTGAATCTCCTGCTATAAGTTTACCAAAAAAAAACTTAAACAAGATGGCTGCTAAAGTAGTAAATTAGCTTGGTTGCATCTGATGAAAACATCGCTAGTCTTTATTTATTACTGAAAAGTTTTAATAGAATTGTTTAAAAACAGGTACATAAATGAAACTTTGAAACAATTTTGTAAATTTTAAAACAAATCCTCCTAAAAATGTGAAAAAATTACCAAAATTTAAGGAGTCACCCTTTTTTCACATTACTAGTCTCGGCCGATTTTACGTACCTAAAACGATAGATTACCACATTTTTAAAAGTAATTCTTAGAAGATCACTGGAACTAAGACGAAAATGATCAGAATTGATGCATCCAGTCTGTACGCCATATTGTTGTTAGCAACCAGCAACTCCTCCAGGGTAGCGAGTAAAACTATTAACTATGGATGTCTATTATTAAGTGATCATGTTCAAATTGAAAATTGAGTAGCATAAATTTTAGATTTAATGAGAAAATCTATGTTAAAACATTAATGCACTTGACAGTCAAATAAACTAAAAAAACTGGACTATGGTTTACAGTAAATTACAATAAGGAATGTTTACGAAAATCAACAAACATTATCTTATCAGATCATTTCTTACGTCCAACGTTATATCGTGAGATTACCGAATGGCCCTCAAAGTATGAATATTATTAATAGGCCTTACAAGCCCTACTATAAGGGCTTGTAAGTAGGTCACAACTTCTCGGTCTAGTACTATGCAGCTAGTTAGTAGATTTCGAGACCGTAGACTTACAAGCCCTATAGATCTAATTATAATTGTCATAGTGAGTCATAGTTTATAGGCCTACTGGATCTAGGTATATTAATATTAATAATTATTATTAGGGCCTAGGCCTAATTATTATAATATTGGTCTAGGCCCCTAAATTCAACTAAATTGCCCTAAAATGCTAATGATTCTAATGAATCATTAGACTATTTTTGACACATCACTGGAGACTACAATCTAGATCTAAAATCTATAGAGTAGATTCTTGATCTAGATTAGAGATTTAACATTTATGAGTGAAACTTAAGTACTTTAAGTAATAAGTTACTAATAAGTTAAGTAAGATTAGTAATATAGTATTCAGGGTAATCCCTTAGTTTAGCCTCGGTTATTATTCCGGAATCGTTTAGCAGTAAAAAAAACAGTAAAACAATGCCAAAGTCTGTCACACACTTCCAGAATTCACCGGAAGTACCGTAAACCATACTTTATTTGGCGTCTTCTTTTATTTTTATACAGAATGTTTAAAATTTGGATAGATTTATTTTTGTAATCATTTTTACATGTTGTAATCATTTTTACTATTTTCGTTATCTAGATTTTTTTACTTGGCCTAGCAGCTAGATATCTAGCTAGATCTAGATCTAATTAATTAATGGTCGCAAATCCGCTGCAAGCCAAAAACATTAAATTATTACATTTGACTTCATTAGGGCCTATTTATATTTATATTAATATAGAGTCTGTTTTTTTTTTAATTTTTAGATCTACTAATTTAAATCTACTATTATATTTTTTCTCGTTTCCTTTTGTCGATTAAACTTAAAAAATTTAAACATTAATTTACTACAATCGACTTTCAATTTATTTATATTTCAATGGTCAAATAAACCATGGTTTACCGTAACTCTAGTTACCGAAACTCAACAAACATTACCCGATAATTTCCGACGCTAAACTAAGGGATTACCGTATTCAGTAAGATTGAATCAGTGAGATTGAGATTGACGTCTTCAGTCTAAAATAGAAATAGAGATCTAGAGTCTAGAGTAGATTAGATAGAGCTATAGATACTAGATCTAGTTCTTGACTAGCTTTTTCTAGATCTCGATATAGATCTAGATATCTAGATCTAGGTAGACTATAGATTCTAGATCTACAAAAATCACAATCACACCCAATAATTTTCCATACAAATATTTTATTTGGTTAAACAAGTTACAAATACAAATCTATCAATCTACCCTAACCGCGGCCATATTGGATTCCTCGTGTAAAATCTCACCTCAACTTTAGTAAGCTTTATAATAAATAACCATGTTGTATTGTGTCAATCTTGTTTGTAGTAAGACCTATCAATCTTTAAATCGCTTTAATTTTTAAAAAAATTCTTAATCCTGTTTAACTTAGAACATCAACGATCTTCTTCTTTAAAAGCATTATGGCTGCTTAGTCACGTGACTGTATCGAGGTCGCGGGTAGCCTATCTGGTGTTCGCCAAAATCTTAGCAGAATGTTTCCAATCAGCTACTAGACAGTCTATGTCTTGATCTAGTCTAGATCTAGATTTAGTTAGGCCTAGTCATTGACTTTCGTAATACATTTAATCTAGATCTAGATTCTATCTCTAATTAATATACAGAACAGTTTTATATTAAAGTAATAATACTTTTCTAAAATCTCAGTAGAATCTATAGGCCCATAGTCTAAATGTTTTCATTCAAATATTTTGATGAATAACCCACTTTCAACATTTGGATGATTTTATTAATAAGGAATTTATTATTAACCCTAGCCTTTATAACATAAAGTTTATGTAAAGTATTTCATGTATATCTCGGATGGGGGGGGGGGAAGGTCTTGAATATATATATATATATATATATATATATATATATATATATATATATATATATATATATATATATATATATATATATATATATATATATATATATATAATCTATATATAACGCTGGTGGTAGTGTGTCAGTCTTTCCTCGTGTATAAGCTATAGATTTTGAAGGTCTCTCCCTGAGCGCGGACGGCCGGGAAAACGTGTCGTTCGGCGGCGGTTTAAATTGCGCCTTGGGTTCGGGGAGGAGAGATGTCTGGGCGGACGTTCGTGAGAGCGTTAACTCTGAATTCTTTTTTTTTACCGTAATTTTATTTTTGTGAATATCCATATTCGCGCCAGAGTGCTACCGACACCCGCGCGCAGCGCGGTGCGCTGATGGATTATCCGCCCCAATGCGGGGACCGCAATCCGCGCGAGGCGCGGTAAACTCTGAGGTAATATCCATATTCGAAACCGTGGCGATATCCACGCCGTAGCGAAGCAGGATATAAGCGCTTGTGTTTAGTTTTATTCTGTTCTCAAGTTGGTACATTAAAATAAAATTCAACGTAAATTCACCATAAATATATGTGTGTGTGTGCAGTGTTTCTTCCAGAATTTTTTCTCCGGTAGGGCGCTTGAAAGTTTCAGGGGGGGGGGGGAGAGGGGGCGGACTAAAAGTCCCGGGTCCTAACTCTATCAGTTATTAATTCAAGTGAAAAAATCATTGTATTTGTAGTAAAAAAAAATATTAAAAATGTATCACCCCAACCCCTGGCTGGGCTTAACGTTTCATATTGTCAAGAAAACCACCCGGTGATAGCTTTACACTGTCCACAGATAATAACGGTGTTCATCTATAGTCGGTTATAAATACAGCTGGATGTAGTTTTGTTTTCTATATTATTATCAGGTTAACGTCACGGTGTCACCCCCACCCCCAACCTTTGTTTGGATTTGTCAATTATGCTCTTAATTAAAAGACTTTTTAACTCTAATTAATCATTTATTTAACTGGAATGATTGGGTTATTTTTGTGTGCTATTTTTGCCTTGTTGTCACCCCCTAAATAAACCGGGAGTGATCTCCCCTAAACTTTCTCGAATATTCTTATATAACACTACGGGGGATTTTCAATCCATTTTTAATCCATTTTTAATTACATTAAACTTTTTAAAATAGAATAGAATCTCGTAAAAAATGTGCTAAACATTAGATAAAACAATGCTATATCCAACTGTATTATTAACAGACTATAGATAAACATAGTTACTATTAAGTCTGCAGTGATTAAAGCTTATACACATACATGTACGCGTATGCGGCATATATTTAAATTATAGACCAGTGTAGGCCGACATACACACACATGTATATATTTATATTGGGGGGGGGGGGCATGGATCCATACGAGTAATACTGTAGCTGTAGCAGGTCGTTTTTTTTTCAATCTTTTACCTACGCCTACGGCTGTTTGTTACTAAAGACTTTAGCAATCTTTCTTTATAATGCCAAGGTATTTTATGCAATAAACATTTGCGGTTGTTCATTTTGTATCTTTTCTTTCATTTTTTGACTGTTTGTCCATAAAGAATTTAAAAATCTGCGCATTTCACACTGCCTGCAGAGTAGAAAATATATACTTTTACCAGTGTCCAATTTACCGCCCCCCCCCCTTATTTTGAAAGAAACACTGATTGCCTGAGCAGTTCTTGTCAATCTATAAAACCCCTTGACAATTTCTATAATCCCTATGAAAAGTTGCGTTTTTTTTTCTTTGTTGTGGTTGGTTGTGGTTAGGGTTAAGTTTAGAATTAGAGTTAGGTTTAGGGTTATTTTCTCAAACGTCCATATTTGCATATAGACCAGGGGTCGGCAACCTTTTGAAGCGGAAGAGCCAAAAGTTACAATTTTCAAAATTTCTCTGGTTTTAAAGAGCCACTAACATTTTTTTATTTCAAATATTTTATATTTTTATTAAGATTATTAGTATTTGTGCAAAGAGCTGGAGAGCCACATCTTGATATCAAAAGAGCCGCATGCGGCTCGCGAGCCGCAGGTTGCCGACCCCTGATATAGACATTTAATTGGAAAAGTAACATACTTCTTTAATCCGGGCAATGCCGGGTATATCTATATATATAATTCTCTTCTTCGAGCCGTTAGAAAACAAGCTGCAAACGCCCTCCCTACCTCCCCACCCCTACATGGTTTTAGTGAGCTGTGTTCACTCTAAATGTTTACAAGCAGAGCCAACGATTTTAAACGTAGGGGGGGGGGGGGGGGGGAGGAGGGGGGGGGGGAAGGAAGGGGGGGGGTTATGGTCCTTAACGAGCTACTTATAGTGTTTTAAAGAAATATTTTCAGTGTCAGCGTTGGTACTGTCGAATTCACAAATTATGAATTATTGAAAATTAGAAACAACTAAATAGCGGCGTATGTTATGCCGCGGGCCGGCTCGTTATGTATACAATGTCACGGTTATTTGATAGGTTTTTCAAAGAGGCTTAAGGCCTGACCGGGACGGCTAGTATCTAATATATAAAGTTCAATTCTGTAAAAGAAAAATAGTAATAGACTCAGGGGCGTAGAGAGGGGGGGGAGGGGTGCGGACCGCACCGCGCGCGGGTGACACCATTTAGGGGGGGGGGGGTGACACCAAAGCAAAAAAAGCGAAATATATACAGAAAAATGATAATTCCACTTTAAAAAATGGTTAATTAGAGTGTTAAATAGTCTTTTTAGAGCAAATTTGAAAAATCCCGACAAGGGTGGGGTGACACCATGGCGTACACCTGATAATTATAGAGAAAACATGCTACATCAAGCTGTATTTATAACCGACTATAGATAAAAATCGTCGTTAGTATTATATCTGAGCACAGTTTAAAGCAAAAGCCGTGGGCGGGAAGTTACATTATCTCAACGTTGCAAAATATGGCTGAGGTAAACGGTTTGGTAGAGTATTAAATAATAATTGATCAAGTGAAATGTGCTACTGTTTACTAAATATTATTTGTAACCAATAACAGTTTAGAAACCAGCTCCTAAATGTCCTCTATGTTTACTTTTATCATCTATCTTTCCGTTTGCGAATTAGCTTGGGGTATTAAAGTCGTTCACTAAATTGAATCAGACGGTTCCGCCGGCGCCCGGTAGTGTGCGATTTGGTAACCCGGGCTAGACTGCGAGCACTATGAGTTTATGCATTTAAGTTGTGTTTATGTTATGCGTGTTGCATTTGCATTGTGTTTTTTTTTTTTGAGTTTGCGTTTGTGTTTTCGTTTGTGGTTTTTTTTTTTTGCGTTTGCGTTTGCATTGTGTTTGTGTTGTTTTCGTGTTAGCGTTTTCTTTTGTGTTTGTGTTATGTTTTCTTTTATTACTTTCTCGTATATACGAAGTATAGAGAAAGTCTTGTAATCGTGGAAAAAAAAATCAAGATTTTTGCAAATCTCGACGTTTTACACCTCACTGAGTCGGAAAAACATAGTGCAATCTTGTCCGTATGTCTATTTCCGATATATAAATAAAATTTCACATGTAATTAAAAGTTCTAACTCTCTGCCTTCTTTCAAATTTTGAGTAATTTCCGTTGACCGGAAGTAGTAATTTACGCAATTTCCGATTTCTCAAAAACGCATGTGAATTTATAAAGTACTAATAATATCCCGCACTATTATGAACATTTTATTTGTCGTTCACTTGTTGTGCAATTCTTTTTTTTTTACGAGATTCTATTCTATTTTTAAAATTTTAAGTAATTAAAAAAGTGTAAGTAATTAAAAATGGATTAAAAATATTGTCTATGTCTCGAGTTGCCAGCCCCCGTAGTGTTATAGATCTGGTTATATAAGAATATTCGAGAAAGTTTAGGGGAGATCACTACCGGTTTATTTTTGTATTTATTATTTATGTTGTGTTTGCGTTAGTGTTTAGCTTTGTTTAGCAATCAATGGAAAAATTCCTGACCATCTTTAAATTGTTTTGGGGGTCGTCCATAAATGACGTCACATTCTTATGGGGAGGGGTCATCGTGCCAAATTTGACGAGCATGCGGCGCCGGGAAGTGCCCTAACGGGCACTTGACCACTTTGCTTTATATATATAGATGAAATGGATAGCTATTATATTTAGGCGATGATGCATCCCCCTCCCCCGTTTGACAATAAATATAGATCAAATGACACAGACTTGCTGAATCTTTCAGCTGGTTGATTGGGAAACAACTTGCTATTTTCGGCAGCATCATCTTAACTTGGTTATATCCCCTTAAGGAAAAGTCAACTCATTCACTTCAGTATTCAAAAGATTTTGGGGTCCACTAGAGGCAACACTTTGGTGTACTAATGCACAAAGGACTGAGATTTTGGGGTCCACTACAGGCAGAGCCGGCGTTAGGGGTACGCGGGGCCTATGGCCAACCATCCGCGCGGGGCCTTATATTTTTTTCATTGGTGTATAATTAAATAAAACATGTACAGTGAGGCGTTTTTTTTTTTCTTCTCAACGCGAATTAATATTTATAACGATATGTATGGTATTTTTAAGCTGTTTATCAATGTCGTATTAACATTAAGACACTGATTAACAAATAATTTGTTTACTTAGAAGTGCTTTTGAAACGTTGCTTGTTTCTGTTAAGGCTTTTTGTTTGAAAAGTAAAAAATAAAACAGATATAAGTTTGATACACGCATTAAAGAGACGATGAACGTCAGCTTCAAACCTGATTTTTTTACATTAATGTTTATTTAAGAAAATCTTACCAGAAAGTTCACAAACGAAGATCTACTTTTCTTGCCTTTCGTGACTGGAACTGTTAGCAAGATTCTGTAGGCGATCGCCGTATTGGGAAAGGAATCCCGAATACTCCAAATGTACTGAAGGCACTGTTTGGCTGACTTAATACCTTCGGGCACTTTGAAGCAACGTTAAGGGGGAAGGCTCCGGTAAAAAAAACTTTTTTAATACTCGTTAGAAAACAGTTATTTCTATACAGCTTTATTAAGATACATCCGCATATGCATTTCCACTTAAAAAAATTGGTGAAAAAATCTTGGTAACTATGACAACAGCGGCCATCTTGAAAAATTAACCCCTTCGTAGGTTTTCCACCATTCATAAAATATTACATTTTAAGCCCAATAAACAATCAATTCATAATCTTCTTCCATATTTTGGGGTAATCAGCTAAAAATTTTAAGTGCATATCTTCAAACTAATTTTTTATGAATTTTCAAAATTTGTGTCCGTTCAAAACACTTAACTTTGGGGAATTTTGGGGCATCATGTATCAAACATTATAGACTTTATAATTTGTTTAGTGTGCCTACACTATTTTAAAACAAGAATCACTATGGCCTTAACTATTTAATGAATATCCCTACACAGAGGCGTAGCGGGGGCGGGGGGGGGGGGGTTGCGGATCGCACCGGGTGACACCTTTTAGAGGGGTGACACCAAAGCAAAAATAGCAAAATATATAGAGAAAAACTTGAGGGGGGTGCAAATAGAAAGTTTGAGGTGTGGGGGGGGGGGGGGGCGCAAATCGAAAACTTGAGGGGGGTGCAAATCAAAAGTTTGAGGAGGGGGGGGGTGTACAAATCGAAAATTTGAAAAAATTTTCCCGGGAAGGGTCGCTACGCCTCGGGAAGGGGGGGGGGGGGTGACACCATTAAGTGCCGCACCGGGTGACACCCGACCTCGCTACGCCACTGTCCCTACAATTAATTAAAATAAACATGTGCTTAATCACTTTACGAATACCGTTAAATGAAAATGGACATAATTACTGTATAAATGCCCTTCAAAAATATAAAAATAAATACAAGTATAATGTATTTAAAGATGACCTGGCAATATATAAAATAAATATGAACATAATTACTGTATGGATGCCTATCAAACGTATCGTGGTGAATATGCATAAAAGATGTTACACAAAAGATGCCCATACAGTGTATAAATTATGATTTTAGGGATAAATACTCTGGATTTTCGGGGCATGTCCCCATCCGCTCCCCCCCCCATCCTCCTCTGCAAGCCATCATCAGGTCACTGACTGTTTACTACAGGCACCCCCGACTGCTCACTAAAAAAACGTCTTCAACGGTCCGCAAACAATAGGGTATCTTTTTACGTTTTTCCCGATTTTACTTCCCATGTCAGGTCGGGGGCTAATTCGCGACCGCCATCTCTAGTCACCTCAGGACAATAGCGAGTCGACCGTGCCAGCGATGTGTGACACTAATGTCTTCGTATCGAATAACGGTCTGTACCAGTCCATGCAGAGGATAACTCACTAACAACAGCCGTGGCCTCAGTTTTAACATCCAACAATTTCGGCCATTTAGTTTTTTTTTTTTTTTTTTAAATTTAATTCAGCAAAGATTATTTAAGTTTACAAACTAATTCAGGCAACAATGGCGTTGCTGAAGCGCGGGGCCCCTTCAAGCGCGGGGCCTATGGCGACCGCCCCGTTTGCCACCCCCTAACGCCGGCTCTGACTACAGGCAACACTTTGGTGTACTAATGCACAAAGGACTGATATACATTCATTCATTCTATAGAAGCCTATATAATTTGTCAGCTTAAAATGCTTGATCTTAACCTTAACTAGGCTAGAGAGGTGCTTGGCAGAACAGTTTGCTTCCGGTTTGTATGTTGTTTCAAAATAACGTCTGTGGTCATACACAATAACATTTTTAATAGTTAAAGGCTTTTATAATTTAATAGCCTCCTCACAAATGAAAAACAAATGCACTTCTTCTTTCTTCTTAATTTTTAGTGTTCGAAGGGAGCGAGCCATATCTGCCAGAGGGTTTGAACTCGATACTTTTTTCGAATGTATCAACCATGAGCTTTTGCCAACTCGACCATGCTTCCATCACAAAATTAAGGATATGTGTCAACTGGTTATGCGCCATTGACTCAGATTTCAGCCTGCTTTTCTTTTTGGATTTGCTTCCATAGCCTTTGTCCAACCAAGTACAAACTACAAGGCAGAAGTTGTTTGATTTTGGAGTTGTCTCTCCTAGAAGAGTGGCTGTCCCCAGCTAACGAGCCTCATCTGCCCGGGACTAATGCACTAAAAAGTAAACTTAATGTAACCTTACTAAAGCTTTATGATGGTATGGCTAAAAAGTAAAGCCTAGACGCCCAATGATGAAAATTCAACAAAGGTCTTATAATAATAATATTATAGAACATATCAATGAACTCCCTTTGAATGGGAAAATATAGTCCATATTTTTCAGTCATACCAGAATTGTTTTAGTAAGGTTACAAACTAAATTCATTTTTTTTTTTACTTTTTATTGCATTTTTTTAATTTGTGATTTTTCTTTTAACATAATAAAAAAATCTTTTCCTGAACTTAAAGTGTTTATTTTTTATGTGAGATGTATTAAACACCTTTTATTTTAGTCATTTGTTTAAAAAGAACTTTACCTAGTCTAAGACCAAATGTGGTGTTAAATCTGTCCAATGGCTTGTGATCTCTGGAGTTGAGTTACCTACCTTTAATTAGTTTGTGGTCAACAAAATCTGTCAACTGAAAAAAATTGGCACAGAACAAAAACAAGACAGTCTGTAGTCATATAGATAGAACAAGACAGTCTGTGGTGGATAGGCTATTGGTATTTAATAGCTTGAATAGAATTAAAATAATAATACAGTTATAATACATGCATGTATTCAGTTCATTCAAACAACAGAATAACAGCACACAATCATCACATAAGACTTCTTGACATTTACTTCTTGACAATCTGAATGACATCTTCATCTGCCATAAAATGGCTTAGGCCGACTCTCTGGGGGCTGTACTTGGCACTTTGGCCCTGGCATGGTGAGAAAGATTTTGATGTCAGTCATGTAATAGTTACAGTTTAGCATCAAGATAAACTACAAATAGTTACAGTTTAGCATCAAGATAAACTACAAATAGTTACAGTTTAGCATCAAGATAAACTACAAATAGTTACAGTTTAGCATCAAGATAAACTACAATCTTGATTATTGCATTTTTAAAAAGCAGGTTTTGAATGAACCCACAATTATGGTGTTGATTATAACAATAAAGAATCTGAATATACAAAAAAACAGTTTTCTAGTTAGTGTCATTTTTGACCAGCAATGTTTTCAAATTAACACTAAATATTGGGGGAATACGGTTAGGTTTAGATAAGTTTTACCCTAACCCTCTAGACCAGGGGTCGACAGCCTGCCGCTCGCAAGATGCAAGCAACTCATTTAATGTCAAGATGCAGCTCTCCAGTTCCATGCACAAATATTAAGAACGAGCCGTCCCGCGGCATAACATATGCCGCTATTTAGTTGTTGTTTTTTTTCTACTTTTCAGTAATTCATAATTTGTGAATTCGAAAATATTTCTTTAAAACACTATATGTAGCAAGATAAGAACCATAACCCCCCCACCTTCCCACCCCCCCCCCCTATGTTTAAAATCGTTTCAAACTAAATTATCTGCCCCTAATAGTCGTCACTAAACCCGGCTCTGCTTGTAAACATTTAGAGTGAACACAACTCACTAAGACCATGTAGGGGTGGGGGTGGTAGGGAGCTTGTTTTTACAGCTTGTTTTCTAGCGTCTCCCAGAAGAGAATTATATATATAGATTATAATACACATTCACTATAATACAAGTGGACAGCTCTAAAAGAAATGGAGTGCTGACGGTCTTAGGGTCAACATATTCACGCGAGCAAGGTTTTTTTTTGCATGAATATAATAAAACATTCATGTAATTATTGTAAATATTATACAATAATAATAGTTATATCATTTTATTATTCTAGCAGAGGTAGCTAAAATACGTTAATATGTTTTGTATGAAACATTTGTAAGTTTGTAGATGAATAAATATTATTTCATTTTTAAAGCTATTTATTTTAAATAAAAAATCAAATTCATGTACCTAAACTAAATCAAATAACATAATATTGAAATAAATAAGTGGCTTTTTTTAAATCTGACAAATTTTGTAAACTTTAACTTTTGGCTTATCTGTCTCAAAAGATTGTCGAATTCTGCTCTAGACTTTTTGTTTCTTAAATTAGTTGGGTACAAGTCAATAGGACTACAGCCAAATTATTCAAGAGTATAAAATATCTACCCAACATAACTAGACAATAGAGAAACTAAACCATTCAACTGTATAAAATATCTACCCAACATAACTAGACAATAGAGAAACTAAACCATTCAACAGTATAAAATATCTACCCAACATAACTAAACAATAGAGAAACTAAACCATTCAACAGTATAAAATATCTACCCAACATAACTAAACAATAGAGAAACTAAATCGTTCAACTGTATAAAATATCTACCCAACATAACTAAACAATAGAGAAACTAAATCGTTCAACTGTATAAAATATATACTCAACATAACAACAGAGAAACTAAATAAACAACTTCAGCAATATAACCTACTTACCCAAACCAAAGCATATTTAAAAGTTTCTGCTATGGATCTGTGTATCACATGGCACTGAAAATTGTGACATATGTAGACAATCATGACATGACAGATGTAGACAATCATGACAGATGTAGACAATCATGACACATGTAGACAATCATGAGACATGTAGACAATCATGACATATGTAGACAATCATGACATGACAGATGTAGGCAATCATGACATGACAGTTGTAGACAATCAAGACATATGAAGACAATCATGACATGACAGATGTAGACAATCATGACAGATGTAGACAATCATGACATGACAGATGCAGACAATCATGACAGATGTAGACAACCGTGACATGACAGATGCAGACAATCATGACATGACAGATGAAGACAATCAATAATCAATCGGCTGTATTACAGCAAACATATTGAATAAACTAGTTATAAAAAAAAAATAAAAAAAAATTTCAACAGACTAATGCACTCACACACATGACATGTTTGAAATTTGTTTAAATTGAAAAAAAAAAAGAATTTTTTTTTCCAAAACCAGATCAGGCGAGAAATAAGTATCCAATGTTTGAGTTCTGTGTTTGTATATATATATATATATATATATATATATATATATATATATATATATATATATATATATATATGAGGGGGGGGGGGCAGAATTTTTTTTGCGGGGTGGCCCTTTTTTTCTAGTTCCGCCACTGCTCCATGACTAGGTACAGATAAAACAGTACTAGACACCTCACCCCGGCAGTCCGTACATAAAATTGCAATATATAAAAAAAAGTACGTAACTGGTGATGTTTGGGTCATGTTAAGTTCCTGTCATGGCTGCGCCCATGAACCAAATGTTTTGGTGTGTTTACCATTTACAATTTACTATGTCTACATCTAACTATGTCTAAAAGAAGGATCAACCAACACAGGCGACCAGATTACTGAGTCAAAATATTAACGATAATTCATGTACAAATGTTAATCAAAATAATAAAATTAATCTAGTTGTTATATCCATAGTTTTTATTTCTTTATTGAGAGTCTGTTGTGTGTACATTAAACTCAGGGGGATGGGCATTTTTGGTTGAGGAGCTATGGGTTCAAAGGGTTATTGTAATGCATCAATCCTTACTCACTAATGACTTCCACACACAATAGTACCAACAATTTATTTTTGTCATGTGCTAACATGAAGGAGTAAAGGTTTCAACATTTCAATCATGTTAGAACATATTCATTATTGTGAATAAAAAAAGAATTATTTGCCACAAATTTTCTTACCACGTGCTCCACTGTTGCACCTCTTCGTAAAATTAAACCATCTTCAAAATCAGGTCGCTCTGAAAATGTTTTGAAGGTTTATGTCAATGTAGCAGCAAAATGTCAAATGCTACATAGTCATGTGGTCAGTTATGGCTCCAGCAAAATGTCAACAGCACCATCATGATTGTTCCAACAGCACCATCATGATTGTACCAACAGCACCATCATGATTGTTCCAACAGCACCATCATGATTGTACCAACAGCACCATCATGATTGTACCAACAGCACCATCATGATTGTTCCAACAGCACCATCATGATTGTTCCAACAGCACCATCATGACTGTACCAACAGCACCATCATGATTGTTCCAACAGCACCATCATGATTGTTCCAACAGCACCATCATGATTGTACTAACAGCACCATCATGATTGTTCCAACAGCACCATCATGATTGTACCAACAGCACCATCATGATTGTACCAACAGCCACAGCACCATCATGATTGTACCAACAGCACCATCATGATTGTTCCAACAGCACCATCATGATTGTTCCAACAGCACCATCATGATTGTTCCAACAGCACCATCATGATTGTACCAACAGCACCATCATGATTGTTCCAACAGCACCATCATGATTGTACCAACAGCACCATCATGATTGTTCCAACAGCACCATCATGATTGTTCCAACAGACACAGCACCATCATGACTGTACCAACAGACACAGCACCATCATGATTGTACCAACAGCACCATCATGATTGTACCAACAGCCACAGCACCATCATGATTGTACCAACAGCACCATCATGATTGTTCCAACAGCACCATCATGATTGTACCAACAGCACCATCATGATTGTACCAACAGCACCATCATGATTGTTCCAACAGCACCATCATGACTGTACCAACAGCACCATCATGACTGTACCAACAGCACCATCATGATTGTTCCAACAGCACCATCATGATTGTACCAACAGCACCATCATGATTGTACCAACAGCACCATCATGATTGTACCAACAGCACCATCATGATTGTTCCAACAGCACCATCATGATTGTACCAACAGCACCATCATGATTGTACCAACAGCACCATCATGATTGTACCAACAGCACCATCATGATTGTACCAACAGCACCATCATGATTGTACCAACAGCACCATCATGATTGTACCAACAGCACCATCATGATTGTACCAACAGCACCATCATGATTGTTCCAACAGCACCATCATGATTGTACCAACAGCACCATCATGATTGTTCCAACAGCACCATCATGATTGTACCAACAGCACCATCATGATTGTACCAACAGCACCATCATGATTGTACCAACAGCACCATCATGATTGTACCAACAGCACCATCATGATTGTACCAACAGCACCATCATGATTGTACCAACAGCACCATCATGATTGTACCAACAGCACCATCATGATTGTACCAACAGCACCATCATGATTGTACCAACAGCACCATCATGATTGTACCAATAGCACCATCATGATTGTTCCAACAGCCACAGCAACATCATGACTGTACCAACAGCCACAGCACCATCATGATTGTACCAACAGTCATGATTCTTGACTTACCCCCTCTTTTTTTTGTGTAGACTCTCAACAAGGCCAGATGTTCCCACATTTCTTCTAACAAGTAGTCCAAGTTCATTTTCATGTTACAACTGTAACATAGAGCATTGTATATTACAACTGAAACATAGAGCATTGTATATTACAACTGTAACATAGAGCATTGTATATTACAACTGAAACATAGAACATTGTATATTACAACTGTAACATAGAGCATTGTATATTACAACCAAGTTCATTTTCATGTTACAACTGAAACATAGAGCATTGTATATTACAACTGTAACATAGAGCATTGTATATTACAACCAAGTTCATTTTCATGTTACAACTGAAACATAGAGCATTGTATATTACAACTGTAACATAGAGCATTGTATATTACAACCGTGTCAGACAGCTATATAACAGCACCAACTATTGTGAGACAGCTATTAACAACTATTGTGTGAGACAGCTATATAACAACTATTGTGTGAGACAGCTATATAACAACTACTGTGTGAGACAGCTATATAACAACTATTGTGTGAGACAGCTATATAACAACTATAACAGCTCTATTACCTTACAACAACAGTGTGAGGTTGCCTGGCTAATCTGTCAACCTCTTCTATAGATATTTGATCTATCTTGTTGTAAACCTACAAGAAAAGATTTTATTAAAAAGTATTTGTCCAAAATGTGTTTATTATCATATTTGTGGGTGAAAACTAATTCTCTGGCCTTCTGATGTAGCATGCATGGGCAGAAGAAACATTGAACTATCAAACAATACTCACGTATAAGCAAGGCATATAGACCCTGTTGCCAAGGATCACATCAACAAACTCATCGGAGCTACAGTCTTCCCTAAATAAAACTTCTGCATTGAAGATTTCTGAACTAGTGTTAAAGAACATTTTACAGACTTTGTACACTTTCATCAATCACGCAAAATATTTTTCCCCACCAGTTGTCCCAAATTTCCCAACCAACTTGACCTACCAGTTGTCACTGATTTACCACCCACCAGTTGTCACAAATTTACCACCCACCTTGACCCATCAGTTGTCACTAAGTTACCACCCACCAGTTGTCACTGATTTACCACCCACAAGTTGTCACAAATTTACCACCCACCTATTGTCACAAATTTACCACCCACCAGTTGTCACAAATTTACCACCCACCTTGACCCACCAGTTGTCACAAAATATTTCTCCTGACTTGCCACCATAAAACAATGAAGTTGATTGGTTGTTTGAAAGGTGCCACCATAAAACAATGAAGTTGATAGGTTGTTTGAAAGGTGCCACCATAAAACAATGGAGTTGATTGGTTATTTGAAAGGTGCCACCATAAAACAATAAAGTTGATTGGTTGTTTGAAAGGTGCCACCATAAAACAATGAAGTTGATTGGTTGTTTGAAAGGTGCCACCATAAAACAATGAAGTTGATTGGTTGTTTGAAAGGTGCCACCATAAAACAATGAAGTTGATAGGTTGTTTGAAAGGTGCCACCATAAAACAATGAAGTTGATTGGTTGTTTGAAAGGTGCCACCATAAAACAATGAAGTTGATTGGTTGTTTGAAAGGTGCCACCATAAAACAATAAAGTTGATTGGTTGTTTGAAAGGATACTGTATTCATGCAGGATTAGCTGCACCATTTTCTCATTTGTTTTTGTAAGAGGCACCATAGAGTTAAAAGAAATTCCACCACCTTTTTTTTGCTGCAATTAGATGTTTCATTTTAGACAACATACAATATTAGAATAAACCCAGTCAAGTCAATGAATCAATACTGTACCTTGAAATATATATTTGGTTTCCTTGTATTTAGACGTATTCCAACCTCCTCTAACTCTTTTTCAAGCAGCTCCCTGCAAATACAAGTGAATACTTTCAACTGCCTACAAATACAAGTGAATACTATGTAATTTTGACAAATCTCTACATAGCTAATCATAGCCAAAAAGGTTGAGCTCTACAAAACACACTAGAGCTATAATTAGCAATTGATCACTGACCTTTTATAAATTGACTTTAGCAGGTTTTAGTTCAGTAAAAGAAATAAAAACATCTGGCTAAATAATGTACGTGGTTTGTATATATATTTGTTAAAGCTCAGTTCAATGATCTCATGCTTCAGTTGTCCACTAAATAAAACCCACCTTCAATCTGCTGCAACATTTTCTGCTCGCACAGTTTTTGTTGCAACAAAGTTGAGAGAAATAACACCAACCTTTGAATATCACCTTTTGTTGCGTCCAACATAATAATAATTAAATCTGCAGTTCTGGCTACAGCAATCACCTGCCTTCCTCGCCCCTTACCTAAAGATGGACGTACAAGTTTTAAACAGAATGCGGACATGCAGCAACATTAAACCTACTCAAATATTTTTTAATTACTTATTACAATTGTTTAACAATTAAGTGATTACACCTTATCGGGAGATGAAAACAAAGAAAGTGTGGTGGTTGTGTAATCAAACCAGTAAGTGTACATCAATGTGCTACACATATGCATCAATGCACTCCATGTGTACATCAATGCAATCCATGTGTACATCAATGTGCTACACATATGCATCAATGCACTCCATGTGTACATCAATGTGCTACACATGAGCATCAATGCACTCCATGTGTACATCAAAGTGTTACATATGTGCATCAATGCACTCAATGTGTACATCAATGCACTCCATGTGTACATCAATGTGCAACATATGTGCATCAATGCACTCCATGTGTACATCAATGTGCTACATATGTGCATCAATGCACTCCATGTGTACATCAATATGCATCAATGCACTCCATGTGTACATCAATGTGCATCAATGCACTCCATGTGTACATCAATGCACTCCATGTGTACAACATCAATGTGCATAAATGCACTCCGTGTGTACATCAATGTGCTACTGTAAAGAACGAGTGAAGGGGATGAATGGGGGTAAATATTGTTTGTACTTGGTACCCTATCCCGTTCGTCCTTGTTCACTTCTCGTACTGTGTGAGTTGTAATAGTCGGGTTTGTACCAGTTTATGAAAGGGTATATAAGGTGTGTGAAAACGTATGTGATAGCCTCAGTTTTGTCCAGATCTCCAAGGTTAATATAGGTTAGGTCTATACTAGTTTTTAGCCACTGTATCATAGTTTTACTAGCTTGTGTATATTGTGCTTAAAATAGACTGGGTTAGGTGTAGATATTATTAAATTCTTTTAGTTTTAACAAGCCTTTGTGTTCATTCAGTCTTGTTTTGTAACCCGTTTGTGGTTGTTTGTCTTATATGTTGCACTAAGCATCAGATCACCCGAACACCGTGTGTTCACAACAGCTATACATGTGCATCAATGCACTCCATGTGTACATCAATGTGGTTTGCATGTACATCAATGTACACCATGTGTACATCAATGTGGTTTGCATGTACATCAATGTACACCATGTGTACTTACCTTGTGCAGCCCCTTCAATAATTCCAGGCAAGTCAAGCAGCTGGATGTTAGCACCATTATACTGGAACATACAACATACACGTACAACTGTTAGCACCATTATACTGGAACATACAACATACACGTACAACTGTTAGCACCATTATACTGGAACATACAACATACATGTACAACTGTTAGCACCATTATACTGGAACATACAACATACACGTACAACTGTTAGCACCATTATACTGGAACATACAACATACACGTACAACTGTTAGCACCATTATACTGGAACATACAACATACACGTACAACTGTTAGCACCATTATACTGAAACATACAACATACACGTACAACTGTTAGCACCATTATACTGGAACATACAACATACACGTACAACTGTTAGCACCATTATACTGGAACATACAACATACACGTACAACTGTTAGCACCATTATACTGGAACATACAACATACAACACGTAAAACTGTACTGGAACATACAACATACACTACAATATACATGTAAAACTGTTAGCACCATTATACTGGAATGGAAAGTTGTTCAAATGTAAGATGTCATCAACTACAACATACACGTAAAACTGTCATCAACTACAACATACACGTAAAACTGCTATCAACTACAACATACACATAAACTGTCATCAACTACAACATACATGTAAAACTGCTATCAACTACAACATACACATAAACTGTCATCAACTACAACATACACGTAAAACTTTCATCAACTACAACATACATGTAAACTGTCATCAACTACAACATACATGTAAAACTGCTATCAACTACAACATACACATAAACTGTCATCAACTACAACATACACGTAAAACTTTCATCAACTACAACATACATGTAAACTGTCATCAACTACAACATACATGTAAAACTGCTATCAACTACAACATACACCTAAAACTGTCATCAACTACAACATACATGTAAAACTGCTATCAACTACAACATACACATAAACTGTCATCAACTACAACATACATGTAAAACTGCCATCAACTACAACATACATGTAAAACCATGGACAAGACACACATAGCTTATATGGACAAGACACACATAGAATATAAGATGGAGAAGAGAGTTCACGTACCTCAATAACACCAGGGATGCATGTCAATGTTGTGAATTCATAAGAGGCTGATTCACTGTGGGTTGAAGTCATTGTATTCAATAAAGTTGACTGGTCAGAGAAAGTGGCAACAGTTGAATCATACAGTACACAGATACTAAATGTACAAGGTCTTTTCTTCTTTGCAAACCCAATATACTATTTATGAGTAGTGTCACAGAAAGCTTGTAGTCAAACATGGCACAAGTGTCAAACTTACCTAACCAACTGAAGGAAATCGTATCAAAACTTACCTTACCAACTGAAGGAAATCCTATCAAAACTTACCTTACCAACTGAAGGAAATCGTATCAAAACTTACCTTACCAACTGAAGGAAATCCTATCAAAACTTACCTTACCAACTGAAGGAAATCGTATCAAAACTTACCTTACCAACTGAAGGAAATCCTATCAAAACTTACCTTACCAACTGAAGGAAATCCTATCAATGCTACACGTGCATCTCCAGATTTCATCACATCAAACCCTTCCCCCTGGTTTAGAACATTGCAGAACATGAAAACCTCTTTATAATAGAATAAATAGACCACTTTTCACTTTATAACAGAACAATAGACTAAATTTTCCTTAATACTAGAACAGTAGACTACGTTTCACTTTACAATAGAATGATAGATTACGTTTTCCTTTATTACAGAACAATAGGCTACTTTAAACATTTCTTGAAATAAAAACTTCACAAAACATATAAATCACATACAAAGAACATACATTTTACTTCAAAATCAATGCAATAAGGATAATTATATTTGAAATTATGTTTGTTTTAAAATAAAAAGAAAAAACTGAGTTCCAACCTTTTGTCCAGTTTTACCAGATGGTTCTAGCAACTGCTGTCTTAACTTGGCAATCTTGGCCTTTAGGAGACCCAAATGATATTCAGTTGCTGCAAAGTTTTGGTTTATTAATAGGCAAAAAACAACTAATGTATTTATCAAATATATTTTACCAAAGAAGATGTGACTACAACAGCTTTGGAATTGATTTCTTAGACAAAGTATAATTTTAGCTGTATATCAACACAGTATGACTAACCTTTATTCTTTTGAGTTCTTGAAATTTCCCTTTCAATTTCTTGAATTTTCTCCAGGATACCCATGATTAAATTTTAAATGAAATAAAATCTGAAAATATAAATTACATTTTGATGGCCATTATGCCAGGACCTTGAGAATTTAGTCAAGTATGATCTATTACATGTCAGTCATTTAGCTCACGTACATTGGATAGATTATCACACTCTACTACCACACATTGCATATTTAAATAAAAAATAATCAAAATGATATTGTAGGCTACCTTAAACAGACTAAACCTAAAAGTAACTAGCAGCAACACTAATTAAAAACTATAGGCGAAGTGAATTATTAATATGCCCAAGTAATCTAAATATATAATTCTTTTCATCATGGACAAGACAACGCAAGCAGACTATCTAACCCTCCTCCCGCCCCCTACTTTGTCTACAGGCATGTGCAACAGACCATGTCGCTACCATCCCCACCAGTCTGGTGAGCTGTGGTTTACCCCGATTGTTACTATCATAGAGCCGGGTCAAATTAGTGATGGCTATTAGAGGCAAATAATTTAGCTTTTTAACTATTTGAAACTAAGGAGAGGCAACAATTTCTGCTTGATCTTTTCATTGCTGTCTGTAAACTGTCATCAGGGACAGCTGCTTTCACAGGGGGAGAGGGGGTAGTGTTGAATTTACAAATTATGAAGAAGTAGAAAATAAGACAACTAAATAGTGGTGTATGTAACGCTGTGGGACGGATCAATTGTTATTATTATTAGGCCCAATTTTAATTATTTCATTGGACTAGGCCGATTTGGAATTATTAAATATTAAAATATTATAAGCCTACTAATAATATTACTATTACTAAATTAATGTAACAGTAAGATGAATAAGATTTAGGTTTTAAAAAATGTTTCATGTAGGTTTACTTGTTTGGAAGTCGCTATTCGGACCCTTGCCCTAAGTATTCATCTAAGCTATTAAAGCTATCACTAGTGTTGTATGCTTGTTTTTTTATTATTATTTTTTTATGGATTCTATATCTTTTCTAAATTTTGATTTTTTAATTAGCCACTTCTAAACGCCATTGCTCTAATGATCATCTTCTCCCTGCTGGGCCAAGTGGGTCATAAATTACATAAAATGAATCCTCTGCTTCTCTGCTATCTAAGAAAAGCAGTGGTTGTTACCTCAGAAGTAGATTAGTAGTTTTATTTGGGCTTTTGTGCTGATAGGGTCCTAATACCACACGACTCTTAGTGCCATGCTTTACGCCAGAGCCGGCATTTGGGGGTGGCAAACAGGGTCCAGCGCTTGAAGCACCGTCATTGTTGTCTGAATTAGTTTGTAAACTTTAAATGATCCGATTGATCGTTGCTGAATTCAATTGGGAAAAACTGAGACCACGGTTGGTGTTACTGAGTTTTCACCCACCTGAACTAGGACAGACTGTTATTCTAATAGAAAGACATTAGTGTCACACCTCGCTGTGTGCAGGGTATGGTCGCCTCGCATTTGACCTGAGGTGACTGGAGATGGCGAATTAGCCCCCAACCTGACATGGGATGTAAATTTCGGAAAACATGTAATGAGATACCCTATTGTATTCGGACAGATGAAGACGTTTTTTTATTGAGCTGGCGGGATACCTGTAGTAGACGGTCAGATTTTAAAAATTCAAACTGATCTGTAATTAGATTGACAGCCTCTATCCAAATACGTAACTATTATATTGTTTTACTGAAATTAAATTTTTGCATTGGCTTAGCTACTTCATTGCCCAATTTTTTTTGGCATTTGATTAAATTTTCTTTGGTGAATTTGTATCAATTATAGAAGTGGCAAAATTGATTTAATATCTCAGCAAATATTAAATAACATTGGGTAAACCGTGGGATCGGTGAACACCTGTTGTTATTAAAGTGAGAAGTTTGGTATTAGCTTATAAACTCCAAAACGTTTATGTGTTATTACGAGTGCATTTATATTGTATATATATCTATACATCTATATATATATATATATATATAATATATTAAAACACATTTTTGGAGGGGGGGGGGGGGGGGGGCTTCCGGGGTTGGCCAGGGCGACGATCTGTCCGGGATTCAAAGGGACGACTCGAAATATCATCCAATTTTTTTAATAGATCTACATGCTACATCTATTCTAACAGGGTAATGATGAGAAAACAAGTGGAAAAAATTATATCTTTACAGATTCTAGATCTATTTTTAATTAACAGATCTAGTCTAGATCTAGAAATCTAGATCTTAAATTGTACTAACAACAGGTGAGTTTTTGCTTTCGTTTCACACCAATTTCCGGCTTCGGGTAATCGATTACTTGCGCAAATGAAAGTTTCGTTCAATTAATCTTCCCAAAAACAAACCAATCTATTAAATATTAGATCTAGATTTAAATATAAATCTATTTTAATAAAGTAAACAGAATTTTAATTATTGCCACTCATTCTTTAATGACAAGAAATGTAAGATAAAGATTTAATTTGTTGGGTATCATTTTAATTGTATTCATTTGCTCTACAGTAAACAGATACTAGACTCTAGAGTCTAGATCTAATATCAGCACTAACATCTGGATATTTAATTTCGTCTAAAGACCATAATCATCGTAAACAAAGTAAACACTCTATGAAATTATTAATTAAGTCAACGTAGATTTATTTCTTTTTATTTTTCTACATTCTCTTTGGTAATAGTATAACGAAAAATTTATTACTCTAGCTAGATCTACTAGTGGGAAGCTATTGTTATTAAAATCATTGACAATTGTCAATTAGTTACTCAATTAGTATTAGGCAGAGGCGTAGCGAGGGGGGGGGCGGACCGCACCGGGTGACACCATTTAGGGGGGTGACACCAAGGCAAAAAATAGCAATGTCGATTTGCCCCCCCTCGAACTTTTGATTTGCACCCCCCTCAAACTTATGATTTGCACCCCCCTCAAACTTTTGATTTGCACCCCCCCTCTCAAACTTTCAATTTGCACCCCCCCATTCGAACTTTTGATTTGCACCCCCCATCAAACTTTCAATTTGTTTTTCCAACCCATTTTGGCGCCCTCCTAAGGTCGGCGCCCGGGGACATATGTCCCCCCCCCCCACCTCGCTACGCCTCTGCATACTTTCAGTTATAAACTTTAGGCTATAGGTCTAAACTAAAAACAATAAATTATAACTATTGTCTTCATAAAGAAAAATGTTGTAGTTAGGTATTTAGTAGATCTATTTAGTTTTTGAGTTTTAGTCTTTCGTTCCCCTCTAAAATACTAATAAATAACACTGTTCGATCTAGTTCTAGATCTAGATCTAGATCTAGAGTTAGATATATTCTAGAGGTCTAGACGCCTAAATAAATCGATAACAATGAGTGAATCAATTAGAATCTAATGTAAACAAAAACAAGGTTAAAAGAATATAGATCTAGGCTAGTTAATAGTTTGTTTAACAAATCTTACTTTTTTTTACTAATGTCCAAAATGTTAGGCCTACTTTAAACTACTTAGTACTTATTAAATTTATATATATTATTACTTATTAATATTATTTATTACTAATTAGCCTACTTACTACTTAGTACTTAAGTTATTATTACTTATTGGAGTTATTACTTAGGCCTACTTTATTTGGTAAAATCTTAGTTTAGCGTCGTAAATTCGGCCAAAACTAGAGTAATGTGGGAGAGAGTGAATTAATGAATATGTCATTAAATATGAGTATATTTTCGTATATTTTAATAAAATATTATAAATAATTGAATAATAGATCACCATTGATGGTTAAATCAATTTAAATATCCTGAAATTAATTTTTATCAACCCTGTTCGAGATAGTAAATTTGCTATTAAGAACAGCAGCCATCTTAAGAAAATGTTATTGAGAGTAGCTTCCCTTTCATTTCTATTCATATGAAAATGTATTTAAATATGATTGTCTTGTTGTATAGTCCGTATTACAAAGCATTTTTTTAAATGTGAATTTCCTAACAAACAACTTTATTAATTCTAGAAGCATTGTGAGATGCAACTTGTATCCATGTATTAAATCACCCTTCCCGGGACAAACTTTTCGATTTGCACCCCCCCCCTCGAGATTTCGATTTGCACCCCCCTCAAACTTTCAATTTGCACCCCCCCCCCTCAAACTTTCGATTTGCACTCCCCTCAACCTTTCAATTTATTTTTCCAACCCATTTTGGCGCCCCCTAAGGTCGGCGCCCGGGGACATTGTGTCCCCCCCCCCCCCCGTCCCCCTCGCTACGCTACTGATCTTACTATTACTAAATAGTTGTGAGTTTTTTCTTATTGTTTGAATGTTCACTATTTTCATTTCAGGTTTTTCTTTTCATCAGTTAGTAATTCTATCGTAACTTATGACTTTTTTTTTTACTTCTCTTTACCTTAATTAAACCCCAACCTCCGTCATATTTTTGTCGTCAATGTCACAACAAGTCATAATGTAAAAAATTACGCTTCACTCTGCCTTATCTAAGATCTCTAACCATAATTTTGACAACATTAAATGTTTGTCATCATTTACATATACAAAGAGACCAAATGTATTATCCACCAGCTTCCCTCGTAAAACATCATCTAAAACGATGAGCCCGTCCACCCCTTAAGCGCGTGTTGTCATTATGGTCGATCCCAAGTCTCCACCTGCCAGACACATTTTGGTTATCCTTTGTTGTCAAATCGTCAATATCAAGTACACAAGTGAGTGATATGGGGTTGTCCATAAATGATGGCACAATGATGTCACATATGATTTGCTACGGGAGTGAGTGAAGATTTGTGACGTCAACTCAGGCGGCTTTGCAATTTATGACGTGTCGGTCTCATGGAAGGAGGTGAACGGGGAAAAATACCTAGGTTATTGATGGAGAACCTCTATAATGCTTTGTTCAATCAAAATAACGATAAATAAGCATTAGTATACGTATACCTTGCTTAAAACACAAATGTCGCAAGCCTGCTAGTTTAAGACATTCGGCAAAACGTCCGCAACACATTATCCCCGTCAAAAAGGCTTGCCACCAAATGCCTGCCGACGAATAAGCCGTGTCTAATGCGGGGCGTTAGGAATACGGCCATTAGCATGGGCCACGTTAGAGCACCAGTAAGCTATCGCGCTTTGTAAGATGACGTAAATACTTAAATTCAATTTCGCTAAACTGCGCGAAAATTTAACATGTTCCATCGTTTGAGGAAATTTATTTTCTTGGACTTAAATTGAAATATGTTGACTGTCTGGTCTGGCTCTTAATTTCCGAATATCACTTTTAATGTATCAAGATTCAGAACTATAATTTACTTTAATATAAGTGTCATCTTATCGTTTATTGTGGTTTTTAAAAAGCGCAGAGCAGCTACAAAATCGGACGGCCATCCTGTTTTCACCAAGCTTCTTTTGGAGCTTAATATGGGTAGTCTAGTTCTATACGGTGTGAGCTTAATACATTTTTAAAGGGCCGAAAGTCTCAAGACAGCAAGCTTGCAGAAATAACTACGTACGTTTAAATGGACGAGTGATAGATGTGTTAGGGGCTGTTTAATGAACACCAACTTATGTAATCAAACTAAACGTCGCGAAAGCGTCAAAAAGGCAGTGCTTATTGTTGTTTTTTTCTATAAAATTAGCCTAACGGTCGGCGGTACCGCTACATGACGTCACGTGCGAGCGTTAACTCGGTGACGATGTGCTAAGTGGGGGAATGAAAAAGGTAGGGTTCAAGAAATGCGACTCGGCAAGCTTTTGACATTTCTTGACCTTTCTTAATAGTTCTTTCGTCCCCACTGAGAAAATGGATCACCAATGAATGACGCGTCATACTTCTACAGCTGGTCTTTCTCCCACAACCATCCCGTTTTCACGAGAAAAAAAACCTGACCAGTCTCCAAAATCACATCTCTGAGTTCTACTCAACCTCTCCCCACCACAAATCACAATTTCTATCTGAAACAATATGTTCATATGTTTGCTCTGTAATAATGCACGCTGTCATTACTATCTTAAGAGCGACGTCATTTATGAGCGATCTAATATTGATTTGCTTACTGCAAATAAAGTGTTAAAAAGTTCGACCTCCCAACAATTGTTGTGGTCTTGGATGCACACTATTAAGTCTGATATGGTCTATTAGTCATTCATGTCAACTATATTTTTAAAAAAAGAAAAATTACTATACAGGGGGTCATCCATAAATGATGTCACGCTTTTTTTTGACGATTTTTACCTCCCCCCCCCTCCCCTCCGTCAAACGTAGTCACAAAAAGCCAGACCCCCCCCCCCCTAAAATGACGTCACACCTCAGCCCTCAAAATTGCAGTTGAATTTTTTTTTAACAGCTATATTTTTCCAAAATCTTGTCTGAACTCTGTCAAAATAGAGTATTTTAATCAATTGTTATTACAATGTATTAAAACAGTTTTTTAAAACGCAAAATAACGTCTAAAATTCGTTTTGTAACATTGCTTTTTTAAAATGCAAAAGTGTGATGTCGCTCCATCTGAACCCCTCCCCCCCCCCTCACACACAACGTCACAAAATTACGGCCCCCCCTCCCCCCTACGAGTGTGACGTCATTTATGGACGACCCCCGGCATATATTAAAACAATACAAAACAATCATATTAAACCACAAAATCAACACAAAAGACATGCGAATAGACAATTTATTGTTTTTAAAACATGGCCGCTGCTTGTATTTACTCATTGTTGTCTCGAACGGGGTAGTTTAAAGTTTATTCCAGGATATTTATGACTGGTTTGGTCTTGGGTTGTGATTTGGTATTCAATTATCTGTTATATTATGTAAAATATGACATAAATATGGCCAAATGAAAGAAATATTCATTAGTTACCTTCATCGCACATTACTAGCTAAGTTGGAATTTACGACGCTAAACTAAGATTTTACCCTTTATTTTATACTTAACTACTTTTTACTTAGCCTACTTGAACTTCATTTTATTTATTCATTTAATTTTAAACTGAATTCAGAATTAATTAATAATTATTTTATGCCTAGCTAGATGTACTATTTTTTTTAAAGTTTATTTTATTGGCCTAATATTATAGTCTAGGCTAATTAGTTTATTAATATTAGTGTTATAATTAGGCCTATAGTTTAGGCTACTACTATTTTTTACTAACTAGAATCTACTACAATAACAATCTAGGGGATGATATTTTGAGTCGTCCCTTTGAATCCCGGTCAGAACGTCCCCCCGTCGTGGCCTCAACCAACTGGCGGCTTGTTGCATTGGGTTAAATATAAACTCAAAACAATAATATAAACAATCTCATTCATGACAAAAGTCGCATTTAGTGTTTCTTTCAGGCAACTCTACTTGGGAAGAGATGCATGAAAAAACTGTGCACGCTAAACACTTTTTAGATTAGACAAAGTTCCCCCTCCGGGGAGGAAAAAGTCTGAAAGAAACACTGGTGTCGCGCTTAGCCACTACCCGAAGAATTGCATGAAAGAAACTCTTTTAGGGGGAGGGATTAGACGTTCTATCAGGGGAGGGGGGGAGGTTAAATGGGCTTCGCATAAAAGAAACTCTGCAAGCAAACCACTTTTTACATTAGCCAGATGAATTAGGCTGTACCTTCATTATAGAGTATCGATCTTTCTTCTTCTTCGTTCTTAATTATTAGTGTTGAAGGGGATCGAGATTTATCTGCCAGTGGGTTTAAACTCGAGACTTTGTTCGAATTTATCAACCAGCTTTTTGCCGACTCGACCACGCCTCCAACACAAGCGTTACGTGTCAACTGGTTTATGCGCCATTGAGGCCATTGACTCCGATTTCAGCCTGCTTTTCTTTTTGGATTTGCTTCCATAGCCTTTGTCCAACCAAGAACAATCTACAAGGCAGCAGTTGTTTAATTTTGGAGTTGTCTCTCCTAGAAGAGTGGCTGTCCCCCAGCTAATGAGCCTCATCTGCCCGAGGGTTCGAACTCGAGACTTTTCGGTTTAGCAACCATGAGCTTTACCGACTCGACCACGCCGACCCAGAGTATCGATGACAACATTTCTTTTGAGTTTGGGGGGGGGGGGGGGGGGGGGGTCGGCTTTGCCCCTACCCCAAGATTTGACTGAAAGAAACTCTTAACTCAAACCACTTTTAAGATTAGACAAAATTGGCTTTTTAATTCAATGTTTACTCGAGAATCAATGACGTCATACTATTCTATGCACTTTCCCGCTTGAGACAATTTTTTGCTATATACTCAATGTGACGTCATGTTTCGTTTCCATTTTACTGTGCATGTTTTTATTTTGCTTGTGTTTTCTCTATGTCAGATAGATAGATAGATACACAGACAGATAGATACATACACAGACAGCGATACTATTAGTATTAATTATCAGCATTTGTCATAGCTTGGGCAATCGCTATTTGAATTTGTCAATTGTGGTTGTCTCAGCTTTGGAGGTCATTGTGAGTTCATTTGAGGTTATTTTAATATTATCATGCATGTGAGATACTTATAATTGTAACAATACAAAACTTTACAAACTTAACCACCTTTCAACTATGAGTTCTGTACTTGTCAAAACTTGACCCATTGCCATGAAAATCTTAACTGACACTCACATATTTTCGAGAGTAAAAAAAAAAGCTAAATCTAGATTTCTAAATATGGTCTTTCTTTAATGACATCAGTATTCTTTTGACGTTTTTATCCTCCTCCCAATCATCACAAACTATCAGACACCCCACTTACTAAAATGATGCTACATTATTCACCCTTCACTTTTTTGTGTTTAAATACAATAAATAGCAATTTATTTCTACTGATAACATTTTTAAAGTGGCAAGTTGGAAAAAAACTTTTGCCCCCCAGCCTAGCTGTACAATGGGCTGTACAATATTACTTATAGCCTTATTCCTCTAACAAAACTAACTATTGTGTGGTTGACCGGTTGCGCTTTGAGCAGATGATTAGGGGGATAGAATAGAATCTAGTATATTTAGAACTAGTAAAGATATCTACCCATCTAGTCTGTAAGTAAAGTATAACATCTTTAAAAAAAAAATTTTTATAATAGCATATTTAAATCTACTGTTTAAGTTTTTATCATGTTAATCTCATTAGGACAACTCATAGGCCTGAATAACGAACATTTAGATGACAAGAAATCCCAGGTCACTGTAACGCTGTTTAGTTAATATGCCCATGCGCATCTTCTTCCGTCTAAAATCTGCCTAAACTTTTATCACAATTAAAATAGCAACACTAATATATTTACCTATAATGAAGAAAGGCATTTAAAACTCACCTTTATAATCTAATCTAAATACTGCTCTCACTTGTAAACAAAGCTTCCATGGCTTCCATTTTATATCCATCTTTTTATATTTTTTTCAGTCTACCATTATCTACAGCAGACTACAAACCAATCAGGTCAACCTGAGCATTCAGCCTACCTACAGTGTTGTAGAGGACTACAAACCAATCAGGTCAACCTGAGCATTCAGCCTACCTACAGTGTTGTAGAGGACTACAATCAGGTCAACCTGAGCATTCAGCCTACCTACAGTGTTGTAGAGGACTACAACTACAAACCAATCACAACAACCTGAACATTCAGCCTACCTACAGTGTTGTAGAGGACTACAAACCAATCAGGTCAACCTGAGCATTCAGCCTACCTACAGTGTTGTAGAGGACTACAAACCAATCAGGTCAACCTGAGCATTCAGCCTACCTACAGTGTTGTAGAGGACTACAACTACAAACCAATCACAACAACCTGAACATTCAGCCTACCTACAGTGTTGTAGAGGACTACAAACCAATCAGGTCAACCTGAGCATTCAGCCTACCTACAGTGTTGTAGAGGACTACAATCAGGTCAACCTGAACATTCAGCCTACCTACAGTGTTGTAGAGGACTACAACTACAAACCAATCACAACAACCTGAACATTCAGCCTACCTACAGTGTTGTAGAGGACTACAAACCAATCAGGTCAACCTGAGCATTCAGCCTACCTACAGTGTTGTAGAGGACTACAATCAGGTCAACCTGAACATTCAGCCTACCTACAGTGTTGTAGAGGACTACAAACCAATCAGGTCAACCTGAGCATTCAGCCTACCTACAGTGTTGTAGAGGACTACAATCAGGTCAACCTGAACATTCAGCCTACCTACAGTGTTGTAGAGGACTACAAACCAATCAGATCAACCTGAGCATTCAGCCTACCTACAGTGTTGTAGAGGACTACAAACCAATCAGGTCAACCTGAACATTCAGCCTACCTACAGTGTTGTAGAGGACTACAAACCAATCAGATCAACCTGAGCATTCAGCCTACCTACAGTGTTGTAGAGGACTACAACTACAAACCAATCACAACAACCTGAACATTCAGCCTACCTACAGTGTTGTAGAGGACTACAAACCAATCAGATCAACCTGAGCATTCAGCCTACCTACAGTGTTGTAGAGGACTACAAACCAATCAGGTCAACCTGAGCATTCAGCCTACCTACAGTGTTGTAGAGGACTACAAACCAATCAGGTCAACCTGAGCATTCAGCCTACCTACAGTGTTGTAGAGGACTACAAACCAATCAGGTCAACCTGAGCATTCAGCCTACCTACAGTGTTGTAGAGGACTACAAACCAATCAGGTCAACCTGAGCATTCAGCCTACCTACAGTGTTGTAGAGGACTACAAACCAATCAGATCAACCTGAGCATTCAGCCTACCTACAGTGTTGTAGAGGACTACAAACCAATCAGGTCAACCTGAACATTCAGCCTACCTACAGTGTTGTAGAGGACTACAAACCAATCAGATCAACCTGAGCATTCAGCCTACCTACAGTGTTGTAGAGGACTACAACTACAAACCAATCACAACAACCTGAACATTCAGCCTACCTACAGTGTTGTAGAGGACTACAAACCAATCAGATCAACCTGAGCATTCAGCCTACCTACAGTGTTGTAGAGGACTACAAACCAATCAGGTCAACCTGAGCATTCAGCCTACCTACAGTGTTGTAGAGGACTACAAACCAATCAGGTCAACCTGAGCATTCAGCCTACCTACAGTGTTGTAGAGGACTACAAACAGAACAACCTGAGCATTCAGCCTACCTACAGTGTTGTAGAGGACTACAAACAGAACAACCTGAGCATTCAGCCTACCTACAGTGTTGTAGAGGACTACAAACAGAACAACCTGAGCATTCAGCCTACCTACAGTGTTGTAGAGGACTACAAACAGAACAACCTGAGCATTCAGCCTACCTACAGTGTTGTAGAGGACTACAAACAGAACAACCTGAGCATTCAGCCTACCTACAGTGTTGTAGAGGACTACAACTACAAACCAATCAGGTCAACCTGAGCATTCAGCCTACCTACAGTGTTGTAGAGGACTACAAACAGAACAACCTGAGCATTCAGCCTACCTACAGTGTTGTAGAGGACTACAAACAGAACAACCTGAGCATTCAGCCTACCTACAGTGTTGTAGAGGACTACAAACAGAACAACCTGAGCATTCAGCCTACCTACAGTGTTGTAGAGGACTACAACTACAAACCAATCAGATCAACCTGAGCATTCAGCCTACCTACAGTGTTGTAGAGGACTACAAACAGAACAACCTGAGCATTCAGCCTACCTACAGTGTTGTAGAGGACTACAAACAGAACAACCTGAGCATTCAGCCTACCTACAGTGTTGTAGAGGACTACAAACAGAACAACCTGAGCATTCAGCCTACCTACAGTGTTGTAGAGGACTACAACTACAAACCAATCAGGTCAACCTGAGCATTCAGCCTACCTACAGTGTTGTAGAGGACTACAAACAGAACAACCTGAGCATTCAGCCTACCTACAGTGTTGTAGAGGACTACAAACAGAACAACCTGAGCATTCAGCCTACCTACAGTGTTGTAGAGGACTACAAACAGAACAACCTGAGCATTCAGCCTACCTACAGTGTTGTAGAGGACTACAAACAGAACAACCTGAGCATTCAGCCTACCTACAGTGTTGTAGAGGACTACAAACAGAACAACCTGAGCATTCAGCCTACCTACAGTGTTGTAGAGGACTACAACTACAAACCAATCAGGTCAACCTGAGCATTCAGCCTACCTACAGTGTTGTAGAGGACTACAAACAGATCAACCTGAGCATTCAGCCTACCTACAGTGTTGTAGAGGACTACAACTACAAACCAATCAGGTCAACCTGAGCATTCAGCCTACCTACAGTGTTGTAGAGGACTACAAACAGAACAACCTGAGCATTCAGCCTACCTACAGTGTTGTAGAGGACTACAATCAGGTCAACCTGAGCATTCAGCCTACCTACAGTGTTGTAGAGGACTACAAACAGAACAACCTGAGCATTCAGCCTACCTACAGTGTTGTAGAGGACTACAACTACAAACCAGTCATATCAAGCAGCTAAAGAATGCTGTCCTGGCTGTTTGTGAAAACATCCTGTCTGTCTCTACTCAAACAGCCAGAGCCATTTGTTAGTTTATCCTCTAGATTTCTCTCATCAATAGCCAGATCCACTAAGATCCATTGCTTGTCACAAATATACAAAACCAGATTCTCTCAGGTAGACAGACACTCAGCAGTCAAGTTTTCATCTGACACAACTTTGATGAGTCCAGTATGGGGCAGGCTTGTGGTCAGGCTGGAATGTAGAACTTTCTCCAGTTCAGTCAGAAGATTTGCCCCCTCGTCTCCTTATGGGAAGTCAAACAAGACAGGTCTCATCTACATCACAGCTGTATTTATATTCATGTTGGGTGGTGCTTATGCTGGTGTACCGCTCTACAGAGTATTTTGTCAGGTATGTCATTAGGGGTACGTCATCTTCGCGATCTGCTATTTATTGTACATTATAAATAAATAAATATATATTTTTTAGATCTACATCATTTTTTCACAAATTTTGTATTGTATGATATACATCAGATTCTGGTAACTTTTGATTTGCTTCAGGCTAGTGGTCTAGGAGGTCAAGCTGTGAAAGGTCATGACACAGAAAAAATAGAAACAATGGAGAAAGTCAACCGTAAAATTTTAGTTAAATTTAATGCAGATGTTGCATCAAGTATGAGATGGAACTTTCGACCCCAACAAACTGAGGTCACGGTAGGTCTAACCAAATTTTTTTACTCCTCCACAGCAAGTGGAGATGTATGACCTGTTAGGTGTTTACATCTGACTAAATTCTTGTGTCCCACCACAGGTAAATCTTTAGATCTGACTAAATTCTTGTGTCCCCCCACAGGTAAATCTTTAGATCTGACTAAATGCTTGTGTCCCCCCACTGGTAAATCTTTAGATCTGACTAAATTCTTGTGTCCCCCCCCCCCACAGGTAAATCTTTAGATCTGACTAAATGTTTGTGTACCCCCACAGGTAAATCTTTAGATCTGACTAAATGCTTGTGTCCCCCCACAGGTAAATCTTTAGATCTGACTAAATGCTTGTGTCCCCCCACAGGTAAATCTTTAGATCTGACTAAATGCTTGTGTCCCCCCCCCACAGGTAAATCTTTAGATCTGACTAAATGTTTGTGTACCCCCACAGGTAAATCTTTAGATCTGACTAAATGCTTGTGTCCCCCCACAGGTAAATCTTTAGATCTGACTAAATTCTTGTGTCCCCCCACAGGTAAATCTTTAGATCTGACTAAATGCTTGTGTCCCCCCACAGGTAAATCTTTAGATCTGACTAAATGCTTGTGTCCCCCCCCCCCCCCCCCCACAGGTAAATCTTTAGATCTGACTAAATGTTTGTGTACCCCCACAGGTAAATCTTTAGATCTGACTAAATGCTTGTGTCCCCCCACAGGTAAATCTTTAGATCTGACTAAATGCTTGTGTACCCCCACAGGTAAATCTTTAGATCTGACTAAATGCTTGTGTCCCCCCACAGGTAAATATTTATAGATCTGACTAAATGCTTGTGTCCCCCCACAGGTAAATCTTTAGATCTGACTAAATGCTTCTATCCCCCCACAGGTTTATCCAGGTGAAACTGCTCTAGCATTTTACACTGCCAAAAATCCTACAGACAAACCTATCATAGGAATTTCTACTTATAATATCTTACCTTATGATGCTGGTCAATATTTCAATAAAATTCAGGTGAGATTTTTCAAATTCTTTAAAAAGAATTATTTTATTATTTTAAAATAAGCCAACACAGAATGATAGATTTAAAAATAACGAGCTGACCCGCGACGTAGCATACGCCGCTATTTTGTTGTTTTATTTTCTATTTTTCACTAATTCATAATTTGTGAATTCGACACAACCAATGCTGCGACTGAAAATATTTTGCTTTAAAACACTGTCAGTAGCTAGTGAAGGACAATTATCCTCACCCTCACTTTCCACTCTTCCTCCCTACCCCCCCCCCCCCGTGAAAGCAGTCGTCCGCGACACTTTACAGACAACAATGAAAAGATCAAGCAGAACTGATTACCTCCTCTTAGTTTCAAATTGTTCAAAAACTAAATTATCTGCCCCTAATAACAGTCACTAATTTGACCCGGCCCTACGATTGTAAACAGCTCACCAGACTGGTGGGGTGGGGGTGGTATCGATATGGTCTGTTGGTCTGTATGGTCTGTTGAGCATGCCTTGAGAGCAAGATAGGGGCCTGGGCGGCGTGCGTATACTTGGTGTCCCTCATGGTCCCTCCATAAAGAGAATTCTATATATATAGATAATGAGTTGTTCCCCTATGATACTTGCACGAAGCTGGTTTGCAGTATTATAGTTTGTTTTTAAATGTGATTACCTAAATAATACTAGACCCTGCACCCCTAGCACCCACCCTCTCTCCAGATGTTTGCTCTAGCTAAAAAAAAAGATGGGAATTATAAGTGATTCATTTTTTCATGAGTGACTACTGTCAGCTGATGACATGAGTGACTGGCTTGTCATTTGATGACATGAGTGTGTGGTGTGTTGGCTTATGACATGAGCATTTGGCGTGACATTTGAGGGCAGTTATAAATAGTGGCACATACAACAATATACAAAAGTAAACTGAAAATTTTCTAAATTAATAGTAAGTAAACCATTTTGAATTCTCTTTTTAATTTTCAGTGTTTTTGCTTTGAAGAACAAAGGCTGAATCCAAATGAACAGGTAAAATAGATAATTTTCACACTCCATCTAAAGCTGTGGTCAGTTAACCCTAAAGCTACACTGGCTCTCGGACATTACCCCCCCCCCCCCCCCCATCAATTACCCCATGAAAATCCCACCCCCTGTATTTACCACCCTGTCAGTTCCCCCCACCTGGGCCCAGAAAACTGGAGTAGGACATTACCCTCAGGTTGTGTCAACTTAAGATGGTTATTAGTTTAGGAGATTAAGATTGATAAGAATAGTGATACGTGCCAATGTATTAGGATTATCTTTTAAAGTGTGTACAGTAATGTTTGTAAACATTTATCTTTTAAAGTGTGTACAGTAATGTTTGTAAATGTTTATCTTTTAAAGTGTGTACAGTAATGTTTGTAAACGTTTATCTTTTAAAGTGTGTACAGTAATGTTTGGAAATGTTTATCTTTTAAAGTGTGTACAGTAATGTTTGGAAATGTTTATCTTTTAAAGTGTGTACAGTAATGTTGGTAAATGTTTATCTTTTAAAGTGTGTACAGTAATGTTTATAAATGTTTATCTTTTAAAGTGTGTACAGTAATGTTTGGAAATGTTTATCTTTTAAAGTGTGTACAGTAATGTTGGTAAATGTTTATCTTTTAAAGTGTGTACAGTAATGTTTATAAATGTTTATCTTTTAAAGTGTGTACAGTAATGTTTGTAAACGTTTATCTTTTAAAGTGTGTACAGTAATGTTTGTAAACGTTTATCTTTTAAAGTGTGTACAGTAATGTTTGTAAACGTTTATCTTTTAAAGTGTGTACAGTAATGTTTGTAAACGTTTATCTTTTAAAGTGTGTACAGTAATGTTTGTAAACATTTATCTTTTAAAGTGTGTACAGTAATGTTTGTAAACGTTTATCTTTTAAAGTGTGTACAGTAATGTTTGTAAACGTTTATCTTTTAAAGTGTGTACAGTAATGTTTGTAAACGTTTATCTTTTAAAGTGTGTACAGTAATGTTTGTAAACGTTTATCTTTTAAAGTGTGTACAGTAATGTTTGTAAACGTTTATCTTTTAAAGTGTGTACAGTAATGTTTGTAAATGTTTATCTTTTAAAGTGTGTACAGTAATGTTTGTAAACGTTTATCTTTTAAAGTGTGTACAGTAATGTTTGTAAACATTTATCTTTTAAAGTGTGTACAGTAATGTTTGTAAACGTTTATCTTTTAAAGTGTGTACAGTAATGTTTGGAAACATTTATCTTTTAAAGTGTGTACAGTAATGTTTGTAAACGTTTATCTTTTAAAGTGTGTACAGTAATGTTTGTAAACGTTTATCTTTTAAAGTGTGTACAGTAATGTTTGTAAACATTTATCTTTTAAAGTGTGTACAGTAATGTTTGTAAACGTTTATCTTTTAAAGTGTGTACAGTAATGATTGTAAACATTTATCTTTTAAAGTGTGTACAGTAATGTTTGTAAACGTTTATCTTTTAAAGTGTGTACAGTAATGTTTGTAAACATTTATCTTTTAAAGTGTGTACAGTAATGTTTGTAAATGTTTATCTTTTAAAGTGTGTACAGTAATGTTTGGAAACATTTATCTTTTAAAGTGTGTACAGTAATGTTTGTAAACGTTTATCTTTTAAAGTGTGTACAGTAATGTTTGTAAACGTTTATCTTTTAAAGTGTGTACAGTAATGTTTGTAAACATTTATCTTTTAAAGTGTGTACAGTAATGTTTGTAAACGTTTATCTTTTAAAGTGTGTACAGTAATGATTGTAAACATTTATCTTTTAAAGTGTGTACAGTAATGTTTGTAAACGTTTATCTTTTAAAGTGTGTACAGTAATGTCTGTAAACATTTATCTTTTAAAGTGTGTACAGTAATGTTTGTAAATGTTTATCTTTTAAAGTGTGTACAGTAATGTTTGGAAACATTTATCTTTTAAAGTGTGTACAGTAATGTTTGTAAACGTTTATCTTTTAAAGTGTGTACAGTAATGTTTGTAAACGTTTATCTTTTAAAGTGTGTACAGTAATGTTTGTAAACATTTATCTTTTAAAGTGTGTACAGTAATGTTTGTAAACGTTTATCTTTTAAAGTGTGTACAGTAATGTTTGTAAACATTTATCTTTTAAAGTGTGTACAGTAATGTTTGTAAACGTTTATCTTTTAAAGTGTGTACAGTAATGTTTGTAAACATTTATCTTTTAAAGTGTGTACAGTAATGTTTGTAAATGTTTATCTTTTAAAGTGTGTACAGTAATGTTTGGAAACGTTTATCTTTTAAAGTGTGTACAGTACGGTTGGTAAAGGCTTGTGAAGCAAAAGACAAAAATGTAAATCGTAAATGTGGTGCCGTTGTTTATATAATCTTTTTATGTCCAGGTGGTTTAACTTTTGAAGTTCATATAATTCTAATTTTAGTAGGCACCCTGTGTGGGGAGTGGACTTGAGTGGCAGATGAATAAAACTTGTTTGAGTGGAAGATGAATAAAACTTTGAGTGGCAGATGAATAAAACTTTAAGTGAGCCCAAATCCCCAGTGTGGATCAATCTTGTAATCAGTCAATTGAAACCATTTCTCCTGTTGATGGGCTAGTCTTGTCTGCCCCAGTCAATTGAAACCACTGTCTCCTGTTGATGTTCTAGTCTTGTCTGCCCCAGTCAATTGAAACCACTGTCTCCTGTTGATGTTCTAGTCTTGTCTGCCCCAGTCAATTGAAACCACTGTCTCCTGTTGATGTTCTAGTCTTGTCTACCCCAGTCAATTGAAACCACTGTCTCCTGTTGATGTTCTAGTCTTGTCTGCCCCAGTCAATTGAAACCACTGTCTCCTGTTGATGTTCTAGTCTTGTCTGCCCCAGTCAATTGAAACCACTGTCTCCTGTTGATGTTCTAGTCTTGTCTGCCCCAGTCAATTGAAACCACTGTCTCCTGTTGATGTTCTAGTCTTGTCTGCCCCAGTCAATTGAAACCACTGTCTCCTGTTGATGTTCTAGTCTTGTCTGCCCCAGTCAATTGAAACCACTGTCTCCTGTTGATGTTCTAGTCTTGTCTGCCCCAGTCAATTGAAACCACTGTCTCCTGTTGATGTTCTAGTCTTGTCTGCCCCAGTCAATTGAAACCACTGTCTCCTGTTGATGTTCTAGTCTTGTCTGCCCCAGTCAATTGTAACCACTGTCTCCTGTTGATGTTCTAGTCTTGTCTGCCCCAGTCAATTGAAACCACTGTCTCCTGTTGATGTTCTAGTCTTGTCTGCCCCAGTCAATTGAAACCACTGTCTCCTGTTGATGTTCTAGTCTTGTCTGCCCCAGTCAATTGAAACCACTGTCTCCTGTTGATGTTCTAGTCTTGTCTGCCCCAGTCAATTGAAACCACTGTCTCCTATTGATGTTCTAGTCTTGTCTGCCCCAGTCAATTGAAACCATTGTCTCCTGTTGATGTTCTAGTCTTGTCTGCCCCAGTCAATTGAAACCACTGTCTCCTGTTGATGGGCTAGTCTTGTCTCCCCTTAGCAAAAGTCAATTTTGTTATGTCAGCACTTTGGTTGACTGCAGATTGTGTCATTACCTCTAGTTGCAGGCATTGATTTGACATTTCCCTCAGGGCAAAGTCAGCTGTCAGAGGAGGGGGGGGGGGGGATCACAGTGGCAGACTACTAGAATGTCTGCCCTTCAGTTCCTTCTGTCTTATTGTATTGGTTCATGTGGGGTTGGGGGTGGTCTATGTAGGGTGTTGGTCTATGTAGGGTGTTGGTCTATGTAGGAGGGTGTTGGTCTATGTAGGAGGGTGTTGGTCTATGTAGGAGGGTGTTGGTCTATGTAGGGTGTTGGTCTATGTAGGAGGGTGTTGGTCTATGTAGGAAGGTGTTGGTCTATGTAGGGTGTTGGTCTATGTAGGGCGTTGGTCTATGTAGGAAGGTGTTGGTCTATGTAGGAGGGTGTTGGTCTATGTAGGAGGGTGTTGGTCTATGTAGGGTGTTGGTCTATGTAGGAGGGTGTTGGTCTATGTAGGAGGGTGTTGGTCTATGTAGGGCGTTGGTCTATGTAGGGTGTTGGTCTATGTAGGTCTATGTAGGAGGGTGTTGGTCTATGTAGGAGGGTGTTGGTCTATGTATGAGGGTGTTGGTGTATGTAGGGTGTTGGTCTATGTAGGAGGGTGTTGGTCTATGTAGGAGGGTGTTAGTCTATGTAGGAGGGTGTTGGTCTATGTAGGGTGTTGGTCTATGTAGGAAGGTGTTGGTCTATGTAGGAGGGTGTTGGTCTATGAAGGAGGGTGTTGGTCTATGTAGGAAGGTGTTGGTCTATGTAGGATGTTGGTTTATGTAGGGTGTTGGTCTATGTAGGAAGGTGTTGGTCTATGTAGGAGGGTGTTGGTCTATGTAGGAGGGTGTTGGTCTATGTAGGGTGTTGGTCTATGTAGGTCTATGTAGGAGGGTGTTGGTCTATGTAGGAGGGTGTTGGTCTATGTATGAGGGTGTTGGTGTATGTAGGGTGTTGGTCTATGTAGGAGGGTGTTGGTCTATGTAGGAGGGTGTTAGTCTATGTAGGAGGGTGTTGGTCTATGTAGGAGGGTGTTGGTCTATGTAGGAGGGTTTTGGTCTATGTAGGGTGTTGGTCTATGTAGGAGGGTGTTGGTCTATGTAGGGTGTTGGTCTATGTAGGTCTATGTAGGAGGGTGTTGGTCTATGTAGGAGGGTGTTGGTCTATGTATGAGGGTGTTGGTGTATGTAGGGTGTTGGTCTATGTAGGAGGGTGTTGGTCTATGTAGGAGGGTGTTGGTCTATGTAGGAGGGTGTTGGTCTATGTAGGAAGGTGTTAGTCTATGTAGGAGGGTGTTGGTCTATGTAGGAGGGTGTTGGTCTATGTAGGGTGTTGGTCTATGTAGGGTGTTGGTCTATGTAGGAAAGTGTTGGTCTATGTAGGGTGTTGGTCTATGTAGGAGGGTGTTGGTTTATGTAGGGTATTGGTCTATGTAGGAGGGTGTTGGTCTATGTAGGAGGGTGGTGTCTTGCGTTAGATGTCCATGATAAGGTGCGAAATACTGAGAGACATACGGTGTCGTTTATTGATGCGTGTGACGTCATGTGACACGCCCTACCTGTCAATAGAGACAGCTGCGACTGGTGCATGTCTTCATACGTCATGTGACACGCCCTACCTGTCAATAGAGACAGCTGCGACTGGTGCATGTCTTCATACGTCATGTGACACGCCCTACCTGTCAATAGAGACAGCTGCGACTGGTGCATGTCTTCATTCACAAAACGTTTGACCTCATTCTGCTCCTGCACGCGAACGTTGTCAGTCAGACATTCCGTGACGTCTAGAGCCCCGACATCGTGACGTCTAGGGCCCCGACATCGTGACGTCAAGAACCTCGACATCGTGAAGTCAAGAACCCCGACATTGTGACGTCAAGAACTCTGACATTGTGACGTCATGAACCCTTACATCGTGACGTCAAAAACCCCGACATCGTGACGTCAAGAACCCCGACATCGTGACGTCAAAAACCCCGACACCGTGACGTCAAGAACCCTGACATTGTGACGTCATGAACCCTTACATCAGGACGTCAAGAACCCCGACACCGTGACGTCAAAAACCCCGACATCGTGACGTCAAGAACCCTGACATTGTGACGTCATGAACCCTGATATCACGATGTCTAGGGCCCCGACATCGTGACGTCAAGAACCCCGACATCGTGACGTTAAGAGCCCTGACATCGTGACGTCATGAACCCTGACATCGCGATGTCTAGGGCCCCGACATCGTGACGTAAAGAACCCTGAGATCGTGACGGCAGGTTCCCTCATACCGCTCCCTTCCTACCCTTGCATGTTATCTCCCATTACCACAAATGTAGATAATATCTGCGCAGATACTACCTTCTCCCCCCCCCCCCCCTCCCCATTCTTACCGCTCAGCCAAAGAAACGATGTAGCTGATGAGTCACTCCTTGTTATCCCCTGGGATCCCTGTCTACAGGTTACTGGTCTATCGCAGGCTGGGCCGACAGGTACTGAGTGCACCGGGGCCGACCGGTACTGAGTGCACTCGGGCCGACAGGTACTGAGTGCACCGGGCCGACAGGTACTGAGTGCACCCGAGCCAACAGGTACTGAGTGCACCGGGCCAACAGGTACTGAGTGCACACTGGCCGACAGGTACTGAGTGCACCGGGCCGACAGGTACTGAGTGCACACTGGCCGACCGGTACTGAGTGCACACTGGCCGGCAGGTACTGAGTGCACACTGGCCGGCAGGTACTGAGTGCACACTGGCCGGCAGGTACTGAGTGCACACTGGCCGGCAGGTACTGAGTGCACACTGGCCGGCAGGTACTGAGTGCACCCGAGCCAACAGGTACTGAGTGCACACTGGCCGGCAGGTACTGAGTGCACACTGGCCGACCGGTACTGAGTGCACACTGGCCGGCAGGTACTGAGTGCACACTGGCCGGCAGGTACTGAGTGCACCGGGCCGGCATGTCCTGAGTGCACACTGGCCGGCAGGTACTGAGTGCACACTGGCCGGCAGTTACTGAGTGCACCGGGCCGGCATGTCCTGAGTGCACACTGGCCGGCAGGTACTGAGTGCACCCGGACCGAAAGCTACACGAGAGCTACTGATGGCACGACCACTGATTCACCAACCCTACGCTCCTTTCCATGGTAAAACCATCCCAGACTTTGACTCATCTTTTGGCTGCCAGCAACTTTTATCAGATACTCTCAGCCTTTTTTAACTGGGTCATGGCCGCGCTATTGATTTATTCTTCACCGGCAGGGTGTGCGTTTGAAGGCATGGTGACCTCAGTATTGGCTTCACTATCCATAAATCCGTTTGATCATCACCAAAGATATACATTTTAAAACATGACCGTGTTTGTTTTTTTAATGAGCCATATTTTAAACTTGTTCTATTCCAAGGTGGACATGCCCGTGTTTTTCTACATTGACCCCGAGTTTGCTGAAGACCCAAAGCTGGAGCATGTTAACACCATCATGCTGTCCTACACGTTCTTCGAGGCTAAGGAGGGGCTACAGCTACCCCTGCCTGGGTACGCCAAGCCTCACCCCGCCACATCCTAGTGGCCTGCTGTTGTTTGTATATTCTTAACACTATTAAATAAAGCCCCTACCATTCAATGAATGATTCATTGTGTCTGGCTTTTACTGCACCCATTCCGATACAAATTTCTGCTTTCTCATCCGCCATTACTCCATGCATGATCAACCACAGATATGTATAGGTGTCTGTATAGCTTTGGTTGACATGAGCCATCTGGTGGCATGACATCAAATGTATTACTTGCTGTATGTCATACCTGTCTGAATGTCATTCGTGTTCCACGTCTTTAATGATCCCTGTCATCTTCAATCATTCATGACGGCACAATGTCCAGGGTCAAGTTGTGTTTGTTACTGTCATGTTAGGGACTAGTCAGTGGCGTAGACTGGGGAATGTGTGGTGGAACACCTCAATGGTAGATTGGGGAATGTGTGGTGGGGTGGAACACCTCAATGGTAGACTGGGGAATGTGTGGTGGAACACCTCAATGGTAGACTGGGGAATGTGGGGGTGGGGTGGAACACCTCAATGGTAGACTGGGGAATGTGTGGTGGAACACCTCAATGGTAGACTGGGGAATGTGGGGGTGGGGTGGAACACCTCAATGGTAGACTGGGGAATGTGTGGTGGAACACCTCAATGGTAGACTGGGGAATGTGTGGTGGAACACCTCAATGGTAGACTGGGGAATGTGTGGTGGAACACCTCAATGGTAGACTGGGGAATGTGTGGTGGGTTGAAACACCTCAATGGTAGACTGGGGAATGTGTGGTGGAACACCTCAATGGTAGACTGGGGAATGTGTGGTGGAACACCTCAATGGTAGACTGGGGAATGTGTGGTGGGTTGAAACACCTCAATGGTAGACTGGGGAATGTGTGGTGGAACACCTCAATGGTAGACTGGGGAATGTGTGGTGGGTTGGAACACCTCAATGGTAGACTGGGGAATGTGTGGTGGAACACCTCAATGGTAGACTGGGGAATGTGTGGTGGAACACCTCAATGGTAGACTGGGGAATGTGTGGTGGAACACCTCAATGGTAGACTGGGGAATGTGTGGTGGAACACCTCAATGGTAGACTGGGGAATGTGTGGTGGAACACCTCAATGGTAGACTGGGGAATGTGTGGTGGAACACCTCAATGGTAGACTGGGGAATGTGTGGTGGAACACCTCAATGGTAGATGGGAATGTGGGGGTGGGGTGGAACACCTCAATGGTAGATGGGAATGTGTGGTGGAACACCTCAATGGTAGACTGGGGAATGTGGGGGTGGGGTGGAACACCTCAATGGTAGACTGGGGAATGTGTGGTGGAACACCTCAATGGTAGACTGGGGAATGTGTGGTGGAACACCTCAATGGTAGACTGGGGAATGTGTGGTGGAACACCTCAATGGTAGACTGGGGAATGTGTGGTGGAACACCTCAATGGTAGACTGGGGAATGTGTGGTGGAACACCTCAATGGTAGACTGGGGAATGTGTGGTGGAACACCTCAATGGTAGACTGGGGAATGTGTGGTGGAACACCTCAATGGTAGATGGGAATGTGTGGTGGAACACCTCAATGGTAGACTGGGGAATGTGTGGTGGAACACCTCAATGGTAGATGGGAATGTGTGGTGGAACACCTCAATGGTAGACTGGGGAATGTGTGGTGGAACACCTCAATGGTAGACTGGGGAATGTGTGGTGGAACACCTCAATGGTAGATGGGAATGTGTGGTGGAACACCTCAATGGTAGATGGGAATGTGTGGTGGAACACCTCAATGGTAGACTGGGGAATGTGTGGTGGAACACCTCAATGGTAGATGGGAATGTGTGGTGGAACACCTCAATGGTAGACTGGGGAATGTGTGGTGGAACACCTCAATGGTAGATGGGAATGTGTGGTGGAACACCTCAATGGTAGACTGGGGGTGGGTTGGAACACCTCAATGGTAGACTGGGGAATGTGTGGTGGGTTGGAACACCTCAATGGTAGACTGGGGAATGTGTGGTGGAACACCTCAATGGTAGATGGGAATGTGTGGTGGAACACCTCAATGGTAGATGGGAATGTGTGGTGGAACACCTCAATGGTAGACTGGGGAATGTGTGGTGGAACACCTCAATGGTAGACTGGGGAATGTGTGGTGGAACACCTCAATGGTAGACTGGGGAATGTGTGGTGGGTTGGAACACCTCAATGGTAGACTGGGGAATGTGTGGTGGAACACCTCAATGGTAGACTGGGGAATGTGTGGTGGAACACCTCAATGGTAGACTGGGGAATGTGGGGGTGGGTTGGAACACCTCAATGGTAGACTGGGGAATGTGTGGTGGAACACCTCAATGGTAGACTGGAGCATGGACCCCAATCATATAGCTGTCTCATGTTAAATTATAACTATAAGCACATGTATGTATAAATACATGAGTGCATATTTACTAGACGAGTGAAGACAGCAATGTCAAGTAGGACTCAATAGTATTCTTTCATGCTGCCCCAGACTATAAATTAATAAACAACTTACAATTAAATTGCAAAAAAGTTTATTAAAAAGACCATGTAAATCTCCTGAAAGTTATCTCTATTAGTCTAAATATACATTTTAAAATGAATAAATTACCTACTTAAGCTATCATTAGCGTTAAAATATAAATACAAGGAAAATATAAACCGTTTCAAAAAGGAAAGTAATTTAACTTGTACAATTAAATCCAGAAAATGTAAACAATTTTGTCCATTCATCTTACCTAATAGTAATACTGACATGTGTTAAGAATACAATAATATCTGAGATCAAGCTAAGGTGAATGCAAGCGATGTCAAACCCATGGGGCACCTACCCCAGGGGGTGGCAAACCCCAGGGATAGTTTACTTCAAGGCGCAGACTGTATTTACAGGCCGGCTAAACAAGAGGACAATAATTTATTCACTACAACATTCGCCCATAATGTGACTCATGTAGTGTGACACACTGACGTCACTCATGTAGTGTGACACACTGACAAATGGTGAGCAATAGGCTGGCAGATGCAGCCGTACAAATGACAAGTAAAAATTGTTTACGGCAAATAACTGTCAGATGTTAAATAGATTTACATACAAATACATGTTTAATGCAATGTCATACATGTTAAATACAATTTCATCAATTTATCAAACAATACCACATTTCTAACAACAGAACAAGGTTAGCCCCTTATATTTTCTACACAGCTCAAAATATATTTTATTGAATGAGGTTAGCAAATGTATACTACAATTCCATAAAACATGCAATTAACAAAATTAATTAGCTAATACAGTGAGTTGTAAAGAACAAAAATTCTATTTACAAATAGTATAGAAGATGTAAATTTAAAAAACATTAACTATTGTAGGCTTAGCTTGATAAATGCAAATCTAGGACTATTTGGATGGAACATTTTTTAAACAAATTTTAACATTGGAGAATCATGAATTAGTAAAAAAAAAAACTTAGTACTGTAGATTCATTGTCCTTGACAGTTTTGAGTGGACTATACCACTTTTGTGAGTGTTTGTAGGGGGAGGGTAGCGTCCATTGAATGATTGAAAGGGTGGGTGGTTTTAAACTCACAATATTTGTGGACTTCATAAAAAGTAACCCCTGTTCCAAGTGGATTTGGTTTTTCTATAAATTATAAAGTAAAACAATTTTTGAAACCATAATAAGAAAAAAATCAATGTCAAACTATTATAAAACATTTTCAAGGAAATTTTTCCTTTTTATTACAAAGTGGGTCCAAAAATCAGACAAGCTAGAACTGTCAACAGGGTGGACTCACCACACAAGACCACCATTCACTGCATTTATGGGAGGAAGGGTCATAATCCCAGCTTTGCCCCCCCCCCCCTCCCCCAAGCTAAACTATGCAACAAACAAACCTTGCTGAATGACACCAAGGACACAGCATTGAATGGTATTTGCATGCAGGAGCCAACCAATTAATGACCAAATTAAAAAAAATAGATATTTGCATGGTGAAAAGACTAATGCTGGTTTGTGTGAGATTATCTGACTTGATAAAAGTATTGAAAGATCGCTGCAGAAATGCAACTGCTGAATAAAAGCATTGGGAATGGAGTACTCTCTTCCTAGGCTTGCTGGAACTATAATACCATGGCTGACTTGATAAAAGTATTGAAAGATCGCTACAGAAATGCAACTGCTGAATAAAAGCATTGGAGATTGAGTACTCTCTTCCAAGGCTTGCTGAAACTATAATACCATGACCAAGTATTTGTCAAACAAAAGGATAATGTCCAAGAGCTTGACACGATGATGTGGTCCAACAAAGCAATATGATCATAGTTGCCATGGTTACACAGCTGAAGCCTCACGGTGGTCCCAGATATTGACTAATGCTGACGATTTAATTAACCTGATTGATCTAAGTCAAATTTAAGATTTAGTGCTGATGACTACATTAAATAGTGACACCATTGGAGCACTTCTCCAGTTGGCAAGTGAAAGAGGCAGTTAATATCTGCAAAAGGTAATCCACAGATATCTGCAAAAGGTAATCCACAGATATCTGCAAATGGTAATCCACAGATACTATCTGCAAATGGTAATCCACAGATACTATCTGCAAATGGTAATCCACAGATACTATCTGCAAATGGTAATCCACAGATACTATCTGCAAATGGTAATCCACAGATACTATCTGCAAATGGTAATCCACAGATACTATCTGAAAATGGTAATCCACAGATACTATCTGAAAATGGTAATCCACAGATACTATCTGAAAATGGTAATCCACAGATACTATCTGAAAATGGTAATCCACAGATAATATCTGCAAATGGTAATCCACAGTTACTATCTGCAAATGGTAATCCACAGTTACTATCTGCAAATGGTAATCCACAGTTACTATCTGCAAATGGTAATCCACAGATACTATCTGCAAATGGTAATCCACAGATATCTGCAAATGGTAATCCACAGATATCTGCAAATGGTAATCCACAGATATCTACAAATGGTAATCCACAGATATCTGCAAATGGTAATCCACAGATATGCAGCTGTTCAAGGCCAGATGTTGAGCAACGGTTGAGAAAACCTCACCACATAGGTGAGACAAAATTGACAACATTTCTGGAAAATTCAAAGTTTTTAAAAATGTCAATAGATAAAACAGAGCTTGATGTTAAAAATTGAGGAAATTCCTTGGTGGAATGATTGGATTAAATTGTGAAATAATAGTGTCCCATTCCTTCAAAGAGTTGAATCAAGTCCTTGCAAATGTTGACAGTTGTTAACTGGAATTAATATTCCCACAGCATTGAGGCGTCGACCTCCTGACCCACTGCCCTGAATAAACCGTTGTGTTCTCCTTTGATATAGCATCCATTAGGACCCTTAATTGTCAGGATGGCCGAGCCCTTAGGTTCTAGCAGAAATGGTACTGGTGTGTCCGCATCAGCCAGAATTGAGGCATCCTCTGAAAGTCTCCAGTACTTGTTGTTGGCTCCTGAAATTATTTAATCATTACAGGAAGTGTTTTTACATTTAAATATTGCAATCATTACGGAAAGGGTTTTTACATTTAAATATTGTAATCATTACAGAAAGGGTTTTAACATTTAAATACTGTAATCATTACAGAAAGGGTTTTTACATTTAAATATTTGATGTAAACTGTCAATTAAAAGATGAATTTTATTAATTAAAGATGTGTTATGCAGCATTGGTTTATATCTCCACCCTAACTCATTTAACAAAATGATAATCCCCTCCACTCCCAGGTACATGTGCAGATCCCATGCACTGTACCACCTGTATTTTTAAGATCTGCTTATACTTTTGACCAATTGCTAGATTACCTTTTAAGAAATAATGTCCGTCATTACTGGGCTCCAGGTAGATGATCTCATAGTTGCTCTTGCTGCACTGGACTTCTGACTTGCCTGGAGATTTGAGACCAACAAAGCCGTGCTCATTCTTCAGCAGCAAAAGTGGCCGGTTGATTATTTTAACATAGAACTTTTCCTTGTTAGTGACAGAGTCGCTGACACCTACAAGTTGTCCTGTCTGTCGGCTTTGAATGTAGTGTCCGTTACTAGATTTAACTGCAATGGTGCCATCTCCCAACCAGTCAACTACAAATCTTGTGTTAGGGTTGCTGGGAATTAAAAATACATTTGGAGTTTCAAATTACTTCTTGTTTGAAAATAGTGAAGTTTAAGTATGAATAATTAAGTTAAAAGCAAGTCAAATATTTGTGAGCAAATTCAGCTTTTCAAACCGGCTAAGTGGCCACCTGGCATACAAACAGGAAGTTAATTAGTATTTGTTGCTGATATATTCATTTCCCTTAATTAAAGGGGTGGGGGGGGGGGGGTGTCATTTGCTGTTTCATGAAATTAAAATATAAGGTCAGAGAAGTATATTTATTTAAGGCTTTGCCTGTAATTTTTTTGTTGTGAAATAAAGATCAGAAAAAAGCAAATAAGGCCCTTTACAATAATTTACAATTCTAACATTTTTCAAACCGTTTAAGACATTTTTTACATTCACATTTGAGATTAGCTTCAAACATTTTAAAGAAACACTTCGACTTAGAAAATAATGAAACTAAAAAAATACAGATGTGAAGAGAATGTTGAAATCACACATTTGAAACAAAAAAAACTTACGATTTGTCTCTTGCTGTAGCTTGGATACCCCCCAAAGGTTCTTGGGTCCAGTATGTGTTATCCACTGTTCTAAAGCCCCACTTGGCTGGCGACTCTTCTGTTGCAGGAACTAAGAGTTCCATTTGAAATATCTCTTTGTCAGTGTCCTCAGCTTCTTCCTGATTGGCCGTCACATCCACACCTAACAACAGAAGGAAATGTTAATGGACGGACAAGGCAGACTGAGGAGAAGCCAACAAATGAAAGCCAAAAAACATACGCAAACAATGATGTGTATAAATTTCCTTTATAATTAATTATTCTATTGCATATTTTACTAGATACGAAAAAAAAAAGGTGAGCTTGATGAGCATATTATCATGGTATTTTTACTTCTTATTGTTATAAACCAAAATGCTTTTACAGTTTTTTAATGTGCTACCAAAAAACCACCATTAGATCACCACTTATATCAGTGTGCACAAGCCTTCAATACTTCAGCTTAAGCTGAATTGTTAATATTTTTTTCTACCCTATTTGGTGCACAACCCCCCCCCCCCCCAATGTTGATGCTCGGGTCGGCTGCCCCACCCACCATCCCATAGCTACACCTCTGTATGGTCAGTTGTTGGACTGTCTGGTCAGTTGTTGGACTGTCTGGTCAGTTGTTGTTGGACTGTCTGGTCAGTTGTTGTTGGACTGTCTGGTCAGTTGTTGTTGGACTGTCTGGTCAGTTGTTGTTGGACTGTCTGGTCAGTTGTTGTTGGACTGTCTGGTCAGTTGTTGTTGGACTGTCTGGTCAGTTGTTGTTGGACTGTCTGGTCAGTTGTTGTTGGACTGTCTGGTCAGTTGTTGTTGGACTGTCTGGTCAGTTGTTGGACTGTCTTTTGTCTGGTCAGTTGTTGGACTGCTTTATAACCCCAACCCCCTCACACATCACTAAAACCAAATCCACACCACCTGCCTAAAATACTATCACACCTCAACCTACCACCCATCCTCCAAATTTCTATAGTTTTTAAAAATAGGGATTTTGTCGAAAATAAGATTTACAGAGCACAGTTAACATTTAGTTGGTCTATATTTCTATAGTATATAATTATATATATATATATATATATATATATATATATATATATATATATCTATATATATCTATATATATATAAATGATGGAAAAAATTTGAACCCCACCCATGAGACGATCCTGGCTACGCCACTGTGTGACGTCGTTTAGGGATGACCCCTCGAAATACAAAGTCTTGAATAAAGGTTCAAAGCTTTCTTTCCTAATCTCCCACACCCCTCCGCCCCCTGTCTGCGATGTTCTGAAACTGTCAACATACCGATCTTTGTTGTCACGTGCCAAATTTAAAGCTAGTTGGTGGCCATGATCACAGTTCAGCATCCCTTGGCCCACGAAAACAGAAGAGCTTGAACCAGCGAACGATGTTAGACTTTTTTTGTTAGTTGTCTCATGGCGGCTAGAGTTGTGGCCGATTAACGAAGGGAGAGCACTTCCATTTCCCGGTTAAACAAAGGCCGCGACAAGGTAGCATAACTAAGCAGACGTGCTGAATGTTTCAACACGAGCGTGTTAATCCCATATCAATGCAGTCTGTGATCACCAGACTGACCTCCCCAGCCCAACAGATGGTCAGGAACACGTCGTCTGCTATAGAAGCTATCGACGTGTCTGCAGCTATGGTAGGCTATGCAAGCTATTGACGACCCCCCACCCCCATCACAATCGATGAAGTTATGTTATAAGGTCTAATAAAATCTTGAGTATTCTAGGATCTAGATCTAGATTTACTACGCCCGAGAGTCTAGATTGGAGCAGTAGGCCAGTAGACTTTCTAGTAGTAGCCTCGCAGACTAGATCTAAATCTAGGTAATTTTTTAATAACGCAACCAAACATAACAGTAAGTCTACTCTTGTTCCGATGTCTGGTGTAGTGTTCTAGTATTAACATTTACCATACAATGTTATTTAGTCGATGAAGAAAAATGAAACTTTAAAAATCGTAGTCCACAATTGAGTTGAAATATATTCCGCTTGCACAACAACCTAGCCACCAGCCCAGTGTTTCTTCCAGACTTTTTTTCCCGGGGGGGGGGGGGGGGGGGGGGCACTTAATATTTTCGGGAGGGGGGTCAACATTTTTCCGGGGGGGGGGGGGGGCGGACACTGGTAAAAGTATGTGTTTTCTATATAAATTCCATTTCGTTCGGGGGGGGGGGTGTAGACTTTCTTGGAAGAGATGCCTGGAAGAAACTGTGCACCAGCCCCTCTCCCCACCAGCCCCTCCGTCCACGCATATTTTAGGCCTAGTGTTGGTTTTCTTCCTGGCTAGACCACTGCTTCACTACTAGCAACTTAAAATACTTACCCATTATTTTGAATGTGTTGAGGGGGGGGGGCAGTTCGTCCATAAATACTGTCTTACACCTTGGGGATGGGTAGGAGCTTGGATAAGCGATAGTAGGTTAAAGTTGATGGGGGGGGGGGTAATTTAAGGATTCCGTATATCGCGCATCGACATCTGGCTCTCAATAACTCACAGCAGTCGTGAAGTGCTCTCACGTCTACAGGCTGCTACAGGCTTGTCACATGGTCAGTCAGCTTCCAACACTTCATGACGTAACGAGGGTCGGTACTTAACACGTCAGTCCGTTCCACTGACCCAGTTTCTCGCAGAACCCTCTAGTAAACCTAAACTTTTGGTCATCTGACTGGACTGATGAAACATGGGTCACCTAGGCTCACCTAAACTTTTGGTCATCTGACTGGACTGATGAAACATGGGTCACCTAGGCTCACCTAAACTTTTGGTCATCTGACTGGACTGATGAAACATGGGTCACCTAGGGTCACCTAAACTTTTGGTCATCTGACTGGACTGATGAAACATGGGTCACCTAGGCTCACCTAAACTTTTGGTCATCTAACTGGACTGATGAAACGTGGGTCACCTAGGGTCACCTAAACTTTTGGTCATCTGACTGGACTGATGAAACATGGGTCACCTAGGGTCACCTAAACTTTTGGTCATCTGACTGGACTGATAAAACGTGAATGATACAATGGATTCCCGGTCTAAAGTCACTTCACTGTGTAAAGTGATCCCCCTGACATCTAGTCATCACGTGATCCCCCTGACATCTAGTCATCACGTGATCCCCCTGACATCTAGTCATCACGTGATCCCCCTGACATCTAGTCATCACGTGATCCCCCTGACATCTAGTCATCACGTGATCCCCCTGACATCTAGTCATCACGTGATCCCCCTGACATCTAGTCATCACGTGATCCCCCTGACATCTAGTCACCATCACGTGATCACCCTGACATCTAGTCACCATCACGTGATCACCCTGACTCCCGTGGATCCCTGTGCTAGGTACCATTCAAATGAAATCACTTTCACACTGTGGTGCTGGATGGTGCTGGGTGACGACAGCCCCCCCCCCCACCCCACCCCCAAGTGTTGACAAGCGTTAAATGTTAGCTAACCTCTGACCTTTTCAAAAAAAAGTTAGGTAACACAGTTCATAAAGTTTGAAATGTCTGACCTAACGACAGCTCACACAACAGCTCACACAACAGCTCACACAACAGCTCACACAACAGCTCACACAACAGCTCACACAAGGTGACCTAACGACAGCTCACACAACAGCTCACACAACAGCTCACACGACAGCTCACACAACAGCTCACACAACAGCTCACACAACAGCTCACACAAGGTGACCTAACGACAGCTCACACAACAGCTCACACAACAGCTCACACAACAGCTCACACACGGTGACCTAACGACAGCTCACACAAGGTTTAGGCGATGTGTGGTTTGGGTTTATTGCTCACTAGCATAATCTAACAGTCTAAAATGTGGGTGTGGGGGTATTTTCCTAATCAATTGTTTGTGTGGGTGTGTGTGTATGGGGGGGGGGGATCTAGAAAGGGTATAGAAAGATGTATGTATTATGATAATGTTATAGGAAGGTGTGTGTATTATGATAATGTTATATATCACTCGGATGCAGTCAAATTTATGTCAGGGTGACCTAGTAATCAGGATGTCAGGTCATGTCACAGAAAGCACGGCCACGTCACCTGGGCTACACATGTAGCCACGTGATACTTGCAGGCATGTAGCCACGTGATACCTGCAGGCATGTAGCCACGTGATACCTGCAGGCATGTAGCCACGTGATACCTGCAGGCATGTAGCCACGTGATACCTGCAGGCATGTAGCCACGTGATACTTGCAGGCAATGGGCATGTAGCCACGTGATACTTGCAGGCATGTAGCCACGTGATACTTGCAGGCATGTAGCCACGTGATACTTGCAGGCATGTAGCCACGTGATACTTGCAGGCATGTAGCCACGTGATACTTGCAGGCATGTAGCCACGTGATACCTGCAGGCATGTAGCCACGTGATACCTGCAGGCATGTAGCCACGTGATACCTGCAGGCATGTAGCCACGTGATACCTGCAGGCATGTAGCCACGTGATACCTGCAGGCACGTAGCCACGTGATACCTGCAGGCACGTAGCCACGTGATACTTGCAGGCATGTAGCCACGTGATACTTGCAGGCATGTAGCCACGTGATACCTGCAGGCATGTAGCCACGTGATACTTGCAGGCATGTAGTCACGTGATACCTGCAGGCATGTAGCCACGTGATACCTGCAGGCATGTAGCCACGTGATACCTGCAGGCATGTAGCCACGTGATACTTGCAGGCATGTAGCCACGTGATACCTGCAGGCATGTAGTCACGTGATACTTGCAGGCATGTAGTCACGTGATACCTGCAGGCATGTAGCCACGTGATACTTGCAGGCATGTAGCCACGTGATACTTGCAGGCATGTAGCCACGTGATACTTGCAGGCAATGGGCATGTAGCCACGTGATACTTGCAGGCAATGGGCATGTAGCCACGTGATACTTGCAGGCAATGGGCATGTAGCCACGTGATACTTGCAGGCAATGGGCATGTAGCCACGTGATACTTGCAGGCATGTAGCCACGTGATACCTGCAGGCATGTAGCCACGTGATACTTGCAGGCATGTAGCCACGTGATACTTGCAGGCATGTAGCCACGTGATACTTGCAGGCATGTAGCCACGTGATACTTGCAGGCATGTAGCCACGTGATACCTGCAGGCATGTAGCCACGTGATACTTGCAGGCATGTAGCCACGTGATACCTGCAGGCATGTAGCCACGTGATACTTGCAGGCATGTAGCCACGTGATACTTGCAGGCATGTAGCCACATGTTACTTGCAGACTTATGAACGATACTGAAAAATGCTCACGTTCAGAAACTACTCACTCCTTCAACCCCCCCCCCCCCCCCCCCCCCCACCTTTTCTTATCACCTTCCTCATTCCATTCCACCTTTCCCATCCCACCCTACACACCGCAGTGACGAGCGACTGACGTGACCCGGGTTAGCGGGCGGGGTGAGGCGTTCACTAGACACAACAAAGAAAGAGAACTCTCGACTATTTGCCCCTGTGCTGTATGCTCGTTATCAACTCGAACCGTCCGAAGTATCAGATGGACGGCCTTCATGGTCGGCCAGTCACTGTTGTAAGCAGAGGTGTGCGACTAGTAACAGGGGGTGGACGGCCAGTAGGCGGAGACTGGACGGCCCAATGTAAAATTGTACGATTGTAAATGAAGCAAGGGGCACAGGTTGGATGAGTCACAGTCAAATCCTTTGTTAATGAAGGGAATATCCGTTCTTTGTTCGGGTGGGGATGGGGAGGGGGGTAGTCCTTGTCAATCAATAATAAAAGATGAGCTTCAATAATGGTGGTTTCAGTTGGACGCTCGAAGTCCAAATTTTGACAGAAGAAATAAAAGTGAAGCGAAAACACTTGAAGTTAAAGGACAGGGTAAAAAATGTGGGATAACGGAAACAGATGTTCTAAGCTAGAGCTAAAAATACTAGTCACGTGACGACCCAATAGAGGCCGGTGTGTGGGAGCTGTGTGTGTGGGAACTGTTGGCAGTGAGTGTGGGAGCTGTTGGCAGTGAGTGTGGGAACTGTTGGCAGTGAGTGTGGGAGCTGTTGGCAGTGAGTGTGGGAGCTGTTGGCAGTGAGTGTGGGAACTGTTGGCAGTGAGTGTGGGAGCTGTTGGCAGTGAGTGAGGGAACTGTTGGCAGTGAGTGAGGGAGCTGTTGGCAGTGAGTGTGGGAGCTGTTGGCAGTGAGTGAGGGAACTGTTGGCAGTGAGTGTGGGAACTGTTGGCAGTGAGTGAGGGAACTGTTGGCAGTGAGTGAGGGAACTGTTGGCAGTGAGTGTGGGAGCTGTTGGCAGTGAGTGTGAGAGCTGTTGGCAGTGAGTGTGGGAGCTGTTGGCAGTGTGTGTGGGAGCTGTTGGCAGTGAGTGTGGGAGCTGTTGGCAGTGAGTGTGGGAGCTGTTGGCAGTGAGTGAGGGAGCTGTTGGCAGTGAGTGTGGGAGCTGTTGGCAGTGAGTGTGGGAGCTGTTGGCAGTGAGTGTGGGAGCTGTTGGCAGTGAGTGTGGGAGCTGTTGGCAGTGTGTGTGGGAGCTGTTGGCAGTGAGTGTGGGAGCTGTTGGCAGTGAGTGTGGGAGCTGTTGGCAGTGAGTGTGGGAGCTGTTGGCAGTGAGTGTGGGAGCTGTTGGCAGTGAGTGTGGGAGCTGTTGGCAGTGTGTGTGGGAGCTGTTGGCAGTGAGTGTGGGAGCTGTTGGCAGTGAGTGTGGGAGCTGTTGGCAGTGAGTGTGAGGCCATTTAGCGGGTGTCGTGGTGTTTGTCACGGTTTGAACTGACAGTCGGGCGCTGCGTCCATGTTGTAACGAGATCAAACAAAACAGGCGGCTCGACTTTCTGGCAAACAACACGACTCGGTGTTTGTGGAGACAGGGGAGAGGACCCGCCAAGCTAAATGTTTGTGTTCTCAGCCCTTCAGGCAACAAGAAAACAATGCAAGTAGAGGGGAGGGGTATACTGTTAATTTCACAACTTAAGTGTTTATAGCGGCTGCTGATTATGCCAGTTTTTATCAACAACGTATCACAGAGATGAATTCATCTGCCTTCTTCGCCTAATGGACCCCCCCCTCCACAACAGGACAATATTAAAACAGCGGTTGCCTACCTTGCCTGATGGACACTTTCTTGTTGTTGCCTAGCGAGGTCAAGACGACCTGTGGACAGGAGTCTTCTAGCGTGAAGAGCTCGTCTTTGCTGACCGTCTTGTTGCGGCCCTTCATGGTGGCCGTGGCGCCCACGGCCGTCAGGTAGGTGCCGGTCCTGTCCTTAAAGGCCAGCCCGCTGTTGGCGCCGCTCCGCATCTCCAGAGTGTAACGGCTCTCGTCCGTCAGCTCGGAGACCAGGGTTCCATCCCGGTTGAGGAAACGGTTGTCGTAGGTTTTGAGGGCGTACTTCCCGTTGTCAAAGTGTAGGATGATGAGCGCCTCCTTGCCCCAGGGGATGACCTCGGTCACCTGCAGCTCTTCGTCCTTCAGCTGGGCGTACCGCTTCCTGTTGACGTTCCTCAGGTTCACCTGGGGGTGGATTGAGAGCTGCACCACCCACAGCTCGCTCTCCGTCACAGACTTGGCGAAACACTTCAAGTTGTCCTCGTGTCCGCCCAGAAAGTTGCCGTGAGCCACATTTCTAAAGGCCCAGCGTCCCGAGCCGTTCTTGTCGTACTCGACTGTAAACTTCTCCGTCTGCTCCCGGTCCTCGGCCTCGCAGCTCACGTTACCGTACTTGTCAGAGGACATATACCTGCCCGTGTGGCTCTTGATGTAGAGGACCTCGTCTTGTGGGTCCTGCTCCAGGACAAACGTCTGCTTCTTCTTGAGGGACGTCCCAGACACGTTGATCTTGAAGCCGAAAGACTCGGCCGTCAGATATTTGCCGGAGCTGTTGATCAGGCCGACCTTCCACTGGAGCTCCGACCTGCAGACCCCATTGCTTCCGTTCACACAGTTGCTCATGGTAGAGGATCACAAGCCGAGATAGAAGTAATCCTTCAACGGAAAAAATAAACGCAGCGTTATCCAGAATACACCGAGAATCCTATGAGAACGCTCAACTGCCACGGACACGAACAAAGTCTGAAACCATAGACCGCCTCTCTCGAACCAACTTAGGAAATAACTAGTGGGGAGAAAAATTCACTCAACACCCCCCCCCCCCCCCAACCATCCCTTCTTTTGCCGTCTTCGGGCAATCCCATGTATTTGATTGGCTGACAGCCCAGTCTCGCAGCGTTGACTCGCTCACAGCGCAAAGTAGCGCATGCGCATGTTTTCATTCATTGATTTATCAGCCCAGCACGCTGTATCTACGCTCTGGCATTAGTATTCTGTTGTGAACATTGCGTGTTGTTTATTGCAGACATTCCCGATACATCATAGCATGGGACAGACTCATTTTCCTTTTCCAATTTTTGATCTTAATGATGGGTGGGGTTGGGTGTAGGTGGGGGCATATAAGTGTAGATTAATAGCAGTGTTTCTTCCAGACTTTTTTCTCCGGGGGGGGGGGGGGGGGGGAGGGGCGAGCACTGTTAAAATAAAAGTATATATTTTATTTTCTATATAAATTCCATTTCGTTCGTGCTAAGCGCCCCTCCCCATGAAAAGATGCCTAAAAGAAACTCTGATTAATAGATCGAATTAGTAAGTTAGTAAATTTTTACAAGCTTTTATTTAACTCACTTCCTCGACAGTCTGTCGTCAGTCTGTCGTCAGTCTGTCTTGACGGAAACGCAGGAGTGAAAATTTGGACAGTTCTACTTGACCGACACGATTCACAGTTGGCACGTGGGTCAAGACATGAAGACAATGCAATCTGAAACTAAATTTGACTTAATTGGATGCCTAATTGATTTTTTATGAATTAATTAAAATTTGGACCGAATTAGTAGGCATGTCTAGTCAACCACACCACACGCGTCATCAATAGCTGCGCCATCACGACCACGTAATGGCTGCGTTCAAAAACTATTGCGCGCCTACTGAACGTGATATTCAGTAGGCGCGCAATGGTTTTTAGTCATGTAACTCTATTGTAGATAAAACATGTAAAGTACTGAAAAAAAATTCATAAAAAACGTTTTAATAACAAGCTTTTATGTAATGATGCACTAAAAAGTAGAAAATAAATTATAGACTACTATTTAAATAACTATAAAGAAAAGCGTGGGTGTCTTCCTTAACATTAGTAAAGGTATCCGATAGATACTAAAGTGACCCACGCTTTTCTTTATAGTTATTTAAATAGTAGTCTATAATTTATTTTCTACTTTTTAGTGCATCATTACATAAAAGCTTGTTATTAAAACGTTTTTTATGAATTTTTTTGTTGATTCTGATTGCATAATGTTATGTTGTTATAATTCAACCTTCAATTTTGCGTTAAAACAATATTTAAATAGTTTGATTTAGTATAACACAACTCAACACTAGGCTTACGTAAATCACAAACAACGCAACACTAGGCCTACGTAAAACACAACATTAGACCTACGTGAATCACAAACACAACTCAACATTAGGCCTACGTGAATCACAAACACAACTCAACATTAGGCCTACGTAAAACACAACATTAGACCTAGGTGAACCACTAACACAACTCAACACTAGGCCTACGTGAATCACAAACACAACTCAACATTAGGCCTACGTGAATCACAAACACAACTCAACATTAGGCCTACGTAAAACACAGCATTAGACCTACGTGAACCACAAACACAACTCTACATGAACATGATAATGCGTGCCCAAAATTTCGCTCGCCAGTTTCGATCTATAACGACAAAAGCCCGACAGACAGGGGAAGCAAGTTAAATAAAAGTAAAGTTTGTAATAAAAGTAGTTAGCTTTCTTTAATGCAAGCTTTGGTCGTTCTATACAGAGTTTCTTCCAGGCATCCCTCCAGGGGGGGGGGGGGGGGGGCTATAGCCCCCCCCCCCGAATGAAATGAAATTTATATAGAAACAGTGGCGTAGCGAGGTCGGGTGTCACCCCCCCCCCCCTAGAGGCATAGAGACCCTTCCCAGGGACAAACTTTCAAATTTTCGATTTGCACCCCCCCCCTCAAACTTTCGATTTGCACCCCCCTCGAGTTTTTCTCTATATATTTTGCTATTTTTTGCCTTGGTGTCATCCCCCTAAATGGTGTCACCCGGTGCGGTCCGCACCCCCCGCCCCCCCTCGCTACGCCCCTGTATAGAAATATATACTTTTAACAGTGTCCGCCCCCCCCCCCCCCGAAAAAAGTCTGGAAGAAACACTGGTTCTTGAGATCTCATGTTTTAATTAAAGAAAGCACGTTTGTTTTACTTAATTTTCAGTGCATTTTAATGCTTATTATTATAAGGTATAGAGGTTTTTTTTTTTGTTTTTTTAATAGGCCTATAATTCATTAAGGTCGAGCGTTTTATTTTTGGTCGCTAAAATCAATGTGATAGAGATTTGATGAGTGATCACTAGTTTTGCTAGAGAAAACACCTTTTTTTTTCTTATTTTCAGTACATTAAAAAGGTAATTATTATTACTGTTTTTAAAATTAATATTTGTTTTATTAAAAACAAGTGTTTAAAAATAAATATATTTCTAAGGACCATGAGGATGACATTGTGGTAATAATAGCAGTGCGCTCATTTTCTCGGAAGTTTAGGCAAGGTATGTTATTGTAAATCACATGAGATTGTTGACAATCTAAAACTGCAGTCACTGCCCGGTGATAAATAATAATAATAAATAGATCTATGTTCCGTTTTGAATAGGCAAATTCGAAAAAACGATGATTGCTTATACCAGTGTCTGACAATATATTCTTCCGGCCAATGGTCTGCGTTGTACCGTGAAGTCTAAAAATAAAACGTCAACAAACTCACTGTGGCCTAAATAGGTCGCGCTAGGCACCGAGACAACAGAGATGTGTAGTTTTTGTAACATAAATACTCTTTGCATAGTGATTATGAAAATAATAGGATTTGGAGAGGTGCCATAACAAAAAAAAACTATCTCCCTTCATTATCATTAGTGCTAATTAATTAATTAGCTTAATTACAATATGTTAATTATGCTAATTACTTCGTTAATGCACTTGTGGGTTCGTTTATAAGGTGTGTTTTTTTTTTAAAGTTTTTTTTGTCTTGAAAAGGCTTCTTGAACTTAAATATTATCATGACCAAATTAATTAATTATGATTATGTTAATCAAATGATTAACCTAATTAATTTGATTGTTTTTATAGTTGAATAGTTTGATTAATTTTTAAATTAATTATACAAGTACCCAAAATTATAATTATAAACATTCCTTAAAATACCCAATTGTGTTGTGGCTGGGGTAAGTCACCGTAAGAGGAGTGGATATGTGTATTCTGGCAAACATGCATATCTGAATTAGGATTTATTTCAGACATTTTTTTCTATGGAAGATGAAGAATACTTAAAATAGATTATTTACATAGGTCAACATTTAATTTTTATTCTGTACTTTGTGGGGGGGGGGGGTGGATACACCCCCTCCCCCCCTCACCAAGCGTGGCCAGGTCTGAGATATTCTTAAACAGTATTATTTTTTAAACAGCCTACCACCCTCCCCGACCCGAACATAATAGACAACGATCTATAATACTTTATAGAACATACATATATTTTACTAATTTCCCCCCCCCCCCCCTTCTACGTGGGACATAGGAATCGTCCATAAACATCGTCACATTTCAGAGACGGGGGGTGGGGGGTCGCAATTTTTATTGTAAACTGTGGGGAGGAGGAGGTAAACTTCGTCAAAAAAGTGACATCTTTTAAACTTTCCATGACCACTGCGTGTATATTAATTATTAAATTCCAATCCCAATAAAATGTAACAAAAATCGTTTGACCGCGTAGATAATCGTGGTTATAAATATGTCCATGTATTTTCTTTTTTCGTATTAATAACATAAATCAGGCCTTTTTTGGTGCTTGAGAATCTTTACAAAGCAGTACAAGGTCAAGGCCATATGCAAATTTGCTTACGTCACTTTAAGTAGGTGAGAATAAAAAGCACACAGCACTCATCAAATTTTTAAAATAAATGCCCTCCTTTTCAAACATGTTTCTTGTTAAACGTATAGCCATACATAAAACAAAATGTGTTCACATTTTCTTAACCCTTACCCACTTTCATTTACAAATAATATTTTAAATAGGTTATCCTTATGTCAGGGCCAACTAATTAGGCATAGGCCCCAAACCAATAAAATATATTATTACTATTAACATCCCGGGCCGAATGTGTGTTACACCTAGAGCCCTAGACCTACACGTCTGAGCCTTCGAGGGTCATGTGGTGATAAAATTGCAGATCTAATTAATATTCATAAATGGCGTTGGAATAATTTTTTCTGCATGGATATGATGTCGTATTTTGTAAGTAGGATATTTTTTTTCTTTTTATTATTAATTATCTATTATCTATACCTCCATCAAAGCGTTTAATCAATAAATTCAGCCGCTAAGCCGCTTTTCATCGAAATACTAGATTTAGATGCCGGGTGTCCATCTGAACTTTTGAGACATCACGTGACCTCATTTTCCCGCCTTGACCACTTTGCCATCGATCGGTTACAGTTTAAAATTAATTACATACCAATATCCCCACGTTCTAGATAATGCAAATTTAAAACCCTGCAGGGACAGCATTTAACACCCGTGTCTATAAAGTTAACGTTGCTTTGTGGCTTTACGTTAAGAAATTATATTTTGGCATTTAGCTGCGCGGGCTAGCCTAGATCCGTGCTTTGACCTAATTTGGAACACGTGCCGCGCAACTCTCTGCGGTGTGCTGTTGACAACTTTGTTTGCTTGCTTTACTACAATACGCAATAAAATATGATCAAAATAAATTTATTGTCTGTTTTCTTTGTATTATTTACATACTTTCGGCATCGGCCGATGAAACACGCACTTTATAAGCGTTTTGGTAGACTTGACAAAATATTAATGCACGAAAAGGCAAATATTTAACAATGATTGCTTTTTCGGACGGCAATATTTTGAGATTTTGTGGCGTCATCATTGAAAAAAACGACTATCTCCATTTTTAAAAAGGGTCATTTTTCCCTCATTTTGAAAAAACGCGTTGCGATTTGAACTATAAATTAAATTTAGGCTTCAAAACCGCTGTTTTGACACACCGCGCTGATGACGTCACGCCTTACCAAAACGTTTAGAAAGCGCGTATTTCATTGGCCGATGCCGGATGTAGTCAAATCCCGGAGACTGGTATAAGCAATTAACCGAAAACGTGGTAATCTATCGTTTTGGGTACGTAAAATCGCCCGCGGCTATTAATGTACGAAAACGTTACCTCATTGTCAAGGCTGTAATAGAAGTATATTGTGATATGTTTGTGCCAAATATTATAGATAAATGAATAATAAACCTAAATCAATGGCTAAATATATCAATATAGGCCAGAAATTAACTTTAAACAGCTGTGTCTGCAAGCAAGATTTGCTATATAAACAGCAGCCATTTGTAAAATAGAGTGACTTCCGCCTGAATCTCGCGCTAGATCTTATATGTCTATAAAAATAAAACTTAAACAAGATGGCTGCTATAGTAAATGAGCGTGGTTGCATCTGTTGGAAACATCGCTGGTGTTCATTTATTACTGAAAAGTTTTAATTCAATTGTTTAAAAACAGGTACATAAATGAAACATTTTTGTATTTTTCAAAACATAAATCCTCATCAAAATGTGAAATAATTATTAAAATGTAAGGAGTCACCTGTTTTTCACATTACTAGTCGCGGCCGATTTTACGTACCTAAAACGATAGATTACCGAAAACGTTACCTCATTGTCAAGGCTGTCTTCTTTTCTTCTTCTTCGTTCTTAATTTTTTGTGTTGAAGGGATCGAGATTTATCTGCCAGTGGGTTTTGAACTCGAGACTTTTTGTTCGAATTTTTTATCAACCATGAGCTTTTTTGCCGACTCGACCACGCCTCCAACACAATTAAGCGTTACGTGTCAACTGGTTATGCGCCATTGAGGCCATTGACTCCGATTTCAGCCTGCTTTTCTTGTTGGATTTGCTTCCATAGCCTTTGTTCAACCAAGAACAAACTACAAGGCAGCAGTTGTTTGATTTTGGAGTTGTCTCTCCTAGAAGAGTGGCTGTCCCCAGCTAACGAGCCTCATCTGCCCGAGGGTTCGAACTTGAGACTTTTCGGTTTAGCAAACATGAGCTTTACCGACTCGACCACGCCGACCCCATGTCAAGGCTGTAATAGAAGTATATTGTGATATGTTTGTATTAAATATTATAGATAAATGAATAATAAACCTAAATCAATGGCTAAATATATCAATATAGGCCAGAAATTAACTTTAAACAGCAGTGTCTGCAAGCAAGATTTGCTATATAAACAGCAGCTATTTGTAAAATAGAGTGACTTCCGCCTGAATCTTGCGCTATAAGTCTATAAAAATAAAACTTTAACAAGATGGCTGCTATAGTAAATGAGCATGGTTGCATCTGTTGGAAACATCGCAGGTGTTCATGTATTACTGAAAAGTTTTTATTCAATTGTTTAAAAACAGGTACATAAATGAAACAAGAAAACATTTTTGTATTTTTCAAAACATAAATCCTCCTCAAAATGTGAAATAATTATTAAAATGTACGGAGTCACCTGTTTTTCACATTACTAGTCGCGGGCGATTTTACGTACCTAAAACGATAGATTACCGAAGAAACTAGCTAGATAATAACTAGATATTACTAGATAATATATATTATATATTAATTAATTAGGATTAGGCCGTATTAATTAATTAATTATTAGTGTAGTTAAGTGTAGTGTAGGTTGTACTAAAAAGAGGGCCTAATTGCCAATTGGGCCTAATAATTAATAATTTATTTATTAAATTTATTAGGCCTGATATTTTATTATTTTTATATTATCATTTTTTTTATTATGGCCTAACTAATAGAATAATAGTAGGCCTATTATGATAATTAATAGGCCTAATTAAAACAATATTAAATTTAATGGTAAAACTCCATTTTAGTGTATTTTATTCCTCGCTTCACATTCACCTCCCGTTGAGCTTATTTTATTATATTATTATTATAAACACAACTGAAACACACAAATGATGAAAACATCGCTAGTTTTTATTTTTTACTGAAAAGTTTTAATACAATTGCTTAAGATAGGTACGTTAATGAAACTTTGAAACAATTTTGTAACTTTCAAAACATAAATCCTCCTAAATGTGAAAAAGTTAAAAAAATTTAATGAGTCACCTTTTTTTCACAATACTAGTCTTGGCCAATTTTACGTACCTAAAACGATAGATTACCTCAGGGGTCTCCAAACTACGGCCAGCGGGCCAGATGCGGCCCGCGAAGTCCTCTCATCCGGCCCGCGTAGATCTTTTTGTCCAAGGAAAAATCGTTTGTTGGTGATGGCTGAGGAAGTTTGCCCAGAAAAATCGTAGACATGCCTGGAAGAAACTGGCCCCCGAACTGAAATTTGATAGTTGATGCGGCCCTCGGACTGAAAAGTTTGGAGACCCCTGGATTACCTAAACTAATGATGATATACTGATACTACTACTACTAACTACTAGATCTAGGCTTAAACCTAAAAAGTATGAGATAGATAATGAAATATGATAGTAGATCTAGTCATTTTTTTATAGATAGTGCCATAGTAATAATTTACTAAATTTTGGCCTAGTGTATAGTTATAGTCACAGTATGTGACTATTGACTATAGTTAGCCCTATAATAGTAAACTATTTTATACTAAGACTCCAGTAATAAAAATAATCATTAATTAGGGTTAATTATTAGTTAATTAGTAATTAGCACAGGCCTAATATATATTTTTAAAATTATAATTTGAGGCCTGGAAATAGTCTTCTAATAGTCTAATAATGTAGGGTTAAGAAAAATATCAACGTCGAAGATCAAATATGCATTTTGCTGTACAAATCCATTTGAGCACAGTCAAATATTTATATAGCCAGGAACAAAGATGTTTTTAACTTAATATTTTTAAGTTTTAGTTAAACAGAAAGTTATGAAGTTTTAACTTAATTATGCGTAATACTTAATTTGTATTTTTTTTTTTTTAATAGAGGTTTTCCCAATAATTTTTTCATACATAGTATCATACAGGCCTAGATCTTTAGGCTATGTGTTGCTGATGTGGTTGGTGAACATAGACAGGCTGCTGATGTGGTTGGTCACAATCCCTCAAAATGCCTGAGTCCTACTTGTGGCTAGTGAATCATGCAGGAGTGGCTTTCACACTTAGCACTAACAAGAGGACGTTCCAACAACTTGAGAACACCTGGGGGAACTCTGTGACAGTCAAACGGCTTTCAGCGAGCCACTGGTGTGCTTGGGCCATCGGCCATGACCACAGGGTGTACACTTATGTTTTATCTTCTGATGTGCCCATACGGGTTGCTGAAACCACATATGAAAACCAGGTTTGGTTTTTTTTTGTGTTATTTGTGCTAGGACGTATGCTAATTGTAAGTTAGGGGTATGTTAAGTGTAAGTTTGGGTTCATAATTAGTAATTTCACATTCAGGAGAATGTAAACAGATTTTTAAAAATGTGTTAAATGTAAAATAAAAAAATGTACTCGATCAAATCCTTCCTTCTATACTATGCACTGATTTTTATCTCTTGTGATGTTTACTTTTAGCGCTGGAGCATATTTACAGCAGCTTACTCAAAAAAAAGTTTGCTACCGACTGATCGTCCACCATGGAGTGATGAGCAAGGGGTGGAGGAAAGGCCAAAAGAAAGTGTTAGACTACCATCTGCTCATTGGGTCTGGGATGGGGACTGGTTCATTGATGACAACCTGCGTGGAGATGTTGTAGGAATAGAGGTAGGCATTCTAGTTGCTTTAGCCATTCTAGTTGCTTTAGCCATTCTAGTTGCTTTAGGCTTTCTAGTTGCTTTAGGCTTTCTAGTTGCTTTAGCCATTCTAGTTGCTTTAGCCATTCTAGTTGCTTTAGGCTTTCTAGTTGCTTTAGGCATTCTAGTTGCTTTAGCCATTCTAGTTGCTTTAGGCTTTCTAGTTGCTTTAGCCATTCTAGTTGCTTTAGCCATTCTAGTTGCTTTAGGCATTCTAGTTGCTTTAGCCATTCTAGTTGCTTTAGCCATTCTAGTTTATTTAAATACTAAGGTTACTTTAAATAATTCCTAATTTGCTTTCCCTGAAATTATCTAGAATTGAACCATGTACAAAATAAAGAACTCAAGTGAAGAAAACTGTATTAGTAAACACAGATTTGTGTTCCTGCTGTTAAAATTAAAATATTGAATGTTAAAATGAGATTTTTGTGCCTGATCTTTCTGTCATGTAGACTTTAACTGTCAAAATGGATGTGTCCAAATATGTAATCTGACCAACAGGGCTGGCAGTATGCTGTCGACTTCCCCAGTCTATATACACTAATGTGTCCAAATATGTAATCTGACCACCAGGGCTGGCAGTATGCAGTCGACTTCCCCAGTCTATATACACTAATGTGTCCAAATATGTAATCTGATCTACAGGGCTGGCAGTATGCAGTCGACTTCCCCAGTCTATATACACTAATGTGTCCAAATATGTAATCTGACCAACAGGGCTGGCAGTATGCAGTCGACTTCCCCAGTCTATATACACTAATGTGTCCAAATATGTAATCTGACCAACAGGGCTGGCAGTATGCAGTCGACTTCCCCAGTCTATATACACTAATGTGTCCAAATATGTAATCTGACCAACAGGGCTGGCAGTATGCTGTCGACTTCCCCAGTCTATATACACCAGATAAACATTGGAACTCTTTTGTTAGAAAACGGAAATGGATTAGGTTTCGTCGCTTCTCATCAACAGATGAATGGGCAAGGGTATGTAAACATGTTTAGTAGCAAATAAAAATTTGAAATGACTGAACTCCATCTCATGGCCAACATAGTTCTCTAATTAAGTCGTCAGGTTTTTTTTTTTAATTACCCCACCAAACATTTTCTGATTTAAGTTCATATTTTTGAATTACCCAACAGATCAGCAGTATCTTAGTGAAGTCATGTTTTTAAATTACCCAATAGATCAAAAGTATCTTAAGTAAAGTCATCCTTATATATAAAAGCCCATGTGCGCACTTCTCTCTCTCTCTGTCCGCAACATTTTTTAGACTATTTGATCAGTATGTTCACTGATATATGGAGAACTTAAAGATACTGACTTTTGTTGAAAATAATATTTTGGATGTTTTAAATGTATAAACTAAATTTTATTTATAGAAGGAAAATAAAAAATAAAGGCATATTCGAATGGAAACACATTTTTAATGTTTAAGAAAGTAAACAAAACTAATTGCGTCATCTTTCAATTTTAGAATATAAAGAAATGAACTATTTCTTTCAAATTTGATTTAAATCTGCTTATCAAGATGTACGCTATGAAATGTATACAAAAGTTTATCACTGTATCAGGTTTTCTATGTTTGTGTAAGTTTTTATATATCTTTGTGGGGTTTTGTATGTCTGTAAGGGGTTTACGATGTCTGTATGGGGTTTTGTAAATGTTTGTGTTTGTTTTTTCCCCAAGCCATGAGACAGTTAAGACAGGGTTTTCCATGAGACAGTTATGACAGGGTTTTCCATGAGACAGTTATGACAGGGTTTACCATGAGACAGTTATGACAGGGTTTACCATGAGACAGTTATGACAGGGTTTTCCATGAGACAGTTATGACAGGGTTTTCCATGAGACAGTTAAGACAGGGTTTTCCATGAGACAGTTATGACAGGGTTTTCCATGAGACAGTAAGGGTTTACCCTAATGTGTTCCAGATCTCCGACATGGAGGTGGTAGAAAAAACAGAATGTTTTATTGACATCAGCCTTGGTGGCTTTCTGCTTCCCTCACAGCCTCAGGGCTTTCTCTCAGTCTGGGCCATCACTAATAATGGACATGTGAGTATATGGTAATGGACATGTGAGTATATGGTAATGGACATGTGTGTATATGGTAATAGACATGTGAGTATATGGTAATGGACATGTGAGTATATGGTAATGGACATGTGAGTATATGGTAATGGACATGTGAGTATATGGTAATGGACATGTGAGTATATGGTAATGGACATGTGTGTATATGGTAATAGACATGTGAGTATATGGTAATGGACATGTGAGTATATGGTAATAGATTGACTGCTTTCTATCACTCTTCATTAACCCCCCTGTGAGTCCATTAGACAATTACCTCCCCTGTGAGCCCATCAGACAATTACCTCCCCTGTGAGCCCATCAGACAATTACCTCCCCTGTGACTCCATCTGACAATTACCTCCCCTGTGAGTCCATTAGACAATTACCTCCCCTGTGCGTCCATTAGACAATTACCTCCCCTGCACGTCCATCAGACAACTTACCCCTCCCCTGTGAGTCCATCAGATGATAGCCTCCCACCTGTTTCCCCAGGTATTTGTCCGTACCAATGTGAGCTCTGAGAACCCTGAAGGCAGCAGTTGGAGGGAACTTGAGCTGGCAGACCACAACGGCATCATCAATATCTCTGTGGGGGCCACCAATCTAGTGTGGGCTATCACATGGGATGGCCACGGACTTGTCAGATCTGATGTTAACAGGAACAATGTTTATGGTACTGTAGATGCTAGTCTCTCTGCTGGCTTTTCTATTTTACCTTTCTTTATCCTTTTGTGGAATCTTTCTTTTCTGCAGTTTTTTCTTCTTTTTGCACAATCCTTCTTTTGTGTTGCAACTTTGTGATGACTAAACACCAGTATGCTGAGCACTGACATCTCCCCAGGATCCAGTTGGATGATGGTTGAGTATCCTGATGAGAAAACCAGACTTGCACAGGTAGCTGTGGGGCGACATGCAGTCTGGGCACTGAGCAGGGAGGGACAGGTAAGTTGATTGTAGTGTAGATCAGGTATGTTGATTGTAGTGTAGATCAGGTATGTTGATTGTAGTGTAGATCAGGTATGTTGATTTATGGCCAGGTATGTTGATTGTAGTGTAGATCAGGTATGTTGATTGTAGTATAGATCAGGTATGTTGATTGTAGTGTAGATCAGGTATGTTGATTGTAGTGTAGATCAGGTATGTTGATTGTAGTGTAGATCAGGTATGTTGATTGTAGTGTAGATCAGGTGTGTTTATTGTAGTGTAGATCAGGTATGTTGATTGTAGTGTAGATCAGGTATGTTGATTGTAGTATAGATCAGGTATGTTGATTGTAGTGTAGATCAGGTATGTTGATTGTAGTGTAGATCAGGTATGTTGATTGTAGTGTAGATCAGGTATGTTGATTGTAGTATAGATCAGGTATGTTGATTGTAGTGTAGATCAGGTATGTTGATTGTAGTGTAGATCAGGTATGTTGATTGTAGTGTAGATCAGGTATGTTGATTGTAGTGTAGATCAGGTATGTTGATTGTAGTATAGATCAGGTATGTTGATTGTAGTGTAGATCAGGTATGTTGATTGTAGTGTAGATCAGGTATGTTGATTGTAGTGTAGATCAGGTATGTTGATTGTAGTGTAGATCAGGTATGTTGATTGTAGTGTAGATCAGGTATGTTGATTGTAGTGTAGATCAGGTATGTTGATTGTAGTGTAGATCAGGTATGTTGATTGTAGTGTAGATCAGGTATGTTGATTGTAGTGTAGATCAGGTATGTTGATTGTAGTGTAGATCAGGTATGTTGATTGTAGTGTAACCCAGGCATGTCAGATTTTGGACCCCTAAGTGGCTTGGTCCGCCCCTCCCCCCCAGCCCCCCCCCCCCCCAACCCTATGCATGCAGCCTGGGCCCCCTCACATTGCAGGGTCTGGCAATATAGTGGTTCTGCCCCAGGTGTTGGGTAGGTATTTTTTTAAATTGTAAACCAGGTGTGTTGATTGTAATGTATTCATTATGTATGGATTAATGTGTGCTAACAATAAGTAGGCCTAGATACTTTATTTTATGATTTAAATTTGAATTATTATTGTAAACATTTTTTTCAGGTGTGGTTTCGTAAAGGGACAAGTGGTGATGGTATGTTCTGGGATCTGAACTCAGCTGTAGGGACCAGCTGGGTGGAGATGGTGGGGAGGATGTCACATATAAGTGTCTCTTCTAATGACCAGGTACTGTACCAGTGTGTCTCTTCTAATGACCAGGTACTGTACCAGTGTCTCTTCTAATGGCCAGGTACTGTACCAGTGTGTCTCTTCTAATGACCAGGTACTGTACCAGTGTCAAATGACCAGGTACTGTACCAGTGTGTCTCTTCTAATGACCGGGTACTGTACCAGTGTGTCTCTTCTAATGACCAGGTACTGTACCAGTGTGTCTCTTCTAATGACCAGGTACTGTACCAGTGTGTCTCTTCTAATGACCAGGTACTGTACCAGTGTGTCTCTTCTAATGATCAGGTACTGTACCAGTGTGTCTTCTAATGACCAGGTACTGTACCAGTGTGTCTCTTCTAATGACCAGGTACTGTGCCAGTGTGTCTCTTCTAATGACCAGGTACTGTACCAGTGTGTCTCTTCTAATGACCAGGTACTGTACCAGTGTGTCTCTTCTAATGACCAGGTACTGTACCAGTGTGTCTCTTATAATGACCAGGTACTGTACCAGTGTGTCTCTTTTAATGACCAGGTACTGTACCAGTGTGTCTCTTCTAATGACCAGGTACTGTACCAGTGTGTCTCTTCTAATGACCAGGTACTGTACCAGTGTGTCTCTTCTAATGACCAGGTACTGTACCAGTGTGTCTCTTTTAATGACCAGGTACTGTACCAGTGTGTCTCTTCTAATGACCAGGTACTGTACCAGTGTGTCTCTTCTAATGACCAGGTACTGTACCAGTGTGTCTCTTCTAATGACCAGGTACTGTACCAGTGTGTCTCTTTTAATGACCAGGTACTGTACCAGTGTGTCTCTTCTAATGACCATGTACTGTACCAGTGTGTCTCTTCTAATGACCAGGTACTGTACCAGTGTGTCTCTTCTAAGGACCAGGTACTGTACCAGTGTGTCTCTTCTAATGACCAGGTACTGTACCAGTGTGTCTCTTCTAATGACCAGGTATTGTACCAGTGTGTCTCTTCTAATGACCAGGTACTGTACCAGTGTGTCTCTTCTAATGACCAGGTACTGTACCAGTGTCAAATGACCAGGTACTGTACCAGTGTGTCTCTTCTAATGACCGGGTACTGTACCAGTGTGTCTCTTCTAATGACCAGGTACTGTACCAGTGTGTCTCTTCCAATGACCAGGTACTGTACCAGTGTGTCTCTTCTAATGACCAGGTACTGTACCAGTGTGTCTTCTAATGACCAGGTACTGTACCAGTGTGTCTCTTCTAATGACCAGGTACTGTACCAGTGTGTCTTCTAATGACATGGTACTGTACCAGTGTGTCTTCTAATGACCAGGTACTGTACCAGTGTCTCTTCTAATGACCAGGTACTGTACCAGTGTCTCTTCTAATCACCAGGTACTGTACCAGTGTGTCTTTTCTAATGACAAGGTACTGTACCAGTGTGTCTTCTAATGACCAGGTACTGTACCAGTGTGTCTTCTAATGACCAGGTACTGTACCAGTGTGTCTTCTAATGAATAGGTACTGTACCAATGTGTCTCTTCTAATGACCAGGTACTGTACCAGTGTCTCTTCTAATGACCAGGTACTGTACCAGTGTGTCTCTTCTAATGACCAGGTACTGTACCAGTGTGTCTCTTCTAATGACCAGGTACTGTACCAGTGTGTCTCTTCTAATGACCAGGTACTGTACCAGTGTGTCTCTTCTAATGACCAGGTACTGTACCAGTGTGTCTCTACTAATGACCAGGTACTGTACCAGTGTGTCTCTTCTAATGACCAGGTACTGTACCAGTGTTTCTTCTAATGACCAGGTACTGTACCAGTGTCTCTTCTAATGACCAGGTACTGTACCAGTGTCTCTTCTAATGACCAGGTACTGTACCAGTGTCTCTTCTAATGACCAGGTACTGTACCAGTGTGTCTCTTCTAATTACCAGGTACTGTACCAGTGTGTCTCTTCTAATGACCAGGTACTGTACCAGTGTGTCTTCTAATGACCAGGTACTGTACCAGTGTCTCTTCTAATGACCAGGTACTGTACCAGTGTCTCTTCTAATCACCAGGTACTGTACCAGTGTCTCTTCTAATGACCAGGTACTGTACCAGTGTGTCTTCTAATGACCAGGTACTGTACCAGTGTCAAATGTCCAGGTACTGTACCAGTGTGTCTCTTCTAATGAATAGGTACTGTACCAATGTGTCTCTTCTAATGACCAGGTACTGTACCAGTGTCTCTTCTAATGACCAGGTACTGTACCAGTGTGTCTCTTCTAATGACCAGGTACTGTACCAGTGTGTCTCTTCTAATGACCAGGTGCTGTACCAGTGTGTCTCTTCTAACGACCAGGTACTGTACCAGTGTGTCTCTTCTAATGAACAGGTACTGTACCAGTGTGTCTCTTCTAATGACCAGGTACTGTACCAGTGTCTCTTCTAAGGACCAGGTACTGTACCAGTGTGTCTCTTCTAATGACCAGGTACTGTACCAGTGTGTCTCTTCTAATGACCAGGTATTGTACCAGTGTGTCTCTTCTAATGACCAGGTACTGTACCAGTGTGTCTCTTCTAATGACCAGGTACTGTACCAGTGTGTCTCTTCTAATGACCAGGTACTGTACCAGTGTGTCTCTTCTAATGACCAGGTACTGTACCAGTGTGTCTTCTAATGACCAGGTACTGTAGCAGTGTGTCTCTTCTAATGACCAGGTACTGTACCAGTGTCTCTTCTAAGGACCAGGTACTGTACCAGTGTGTCTCTTCTAATGACCAGGTGCTGTACCAGTGTGTCTCTTCTAATGACCAGGTATTGTACCAGTGTGTCTCTTCTAATGACCAGGTACTGTACCAGTGTGTCTCTTCTAACGACCAGGTACTGTACCAGTGTGTCTCTTCTAATGACCAGGTACTGTACCAGTGTGTCTCTTCTAATGACCAGGTACTGTACCAGTGTGTCTCTTCTAATGACCAGGTACTGTACCAGTGTGTCTTCTAATGACCAGGTACTGTAGCAGTGTGTCTCTTCTAATGACCAGGTACTGTACCAGTGTCTCTTCTAAGGACCAGGTACTGTACCAGTGTGTCTCTTCTAATGACCAGGTGCTGTACCAGTGTGTCTCTTCTAATGACCAGGTACTGTACCAGTGTGTCTCTTCTAATGACCAGGTACTGTACCAGTGTGTCTCTTCTAATGACCAGGTACTGTACCAGTGTGTCTCTTCTAATGACCAGGTACTGTACCAGTGTGTCTCTTTTAATGACCAGGTACTGTACCAGTGTGTCTCTTCTAATGACCAGGTACTGTACCAGTGTGTCTCTTCTAATGACCAGGTACTGTACCAGTGTGTCTCTTCTAATGACCAGGTACTGTACCAGTGTGTCTCTTTTAATGACCAGGTACTGTACCAGTGTGTCTCTTCTAATGACCAGGTACTGTACCAGTGTGTCTCTTCTAATGACCAGGTACTGTACCAGTGTTCTTCTAATGACCAGGTACTGTACCAGTGTCTCTTCTAATGACCAGGTACTGTACCAGTGTCTCTTCTAATGACCAGGTACTGTACCAGTGTGTCTCTTCTAATGACCAGGTACTGTACCAGTGTGTCTCTTCTAATTACCAGGTACTGTACCAGTGTGTCTCTTCTAATGACCAGGTACTGTACCAGTGTGTCTCTACTAATGACCAGGTACTGTACCAGTGTCTCTTCTAATGACCAGGTACTGTACCAGTGTGTCTCTTCTAATGACCAGGTACTGTACCAGTGTCTCTTCTAATGACCAGGTACTGTACCAGTGTGTCTCTTCTAATGACCAGGTACTGTACCAGTGTCTAATGACCAGGTACTGTACCAGTGTCTCTTCTAATGACCAGGTACTGTACCAGTGTGTCTCTTCTAATGACCAGGTACTGTACCAGTGTGTCTCTTCTAATTACCAGGTACTGTACCAGTGTGTCTCTTCTAATGACCAGGTACTGTACCAGTGTCTCTTCTAATGACCAGGTACTGTACCAGTGTCTCTTCTAATGACCAGGTACTGTACCAGTGTGTCTCTTCTAATGACCAGGTACTGTACCAGTGTCTCTTCTAATGACCAGGTACTGTACCAGTGTGTCTCTTCTAATGACCAGGTACTGTACCAGTGTCAAATGACCAGGTACTGTACCAGTGTGTCTCTTCTAATGACCAGGTACTGTACCAGTGTGTCTCTTCTAATGACCAGGTACTGTACCAGTGTGTCTCTTCTAATGACCAGGTACTGTACCAGTGTGTCTCTTCTAATAACAAGGTACTGTACCAGTGTGTCTCTTCTAAGGACCAGGTACTGTACCAGTGTGTCTCTTCTAACGACCAGGTACTGTACCAGTGTGTCTCTTCTAATGACATGGTACTGTACCAGTGTGTCTTCTAATGACCAGGTACTGTACTAGTGTGTCTCTTCTAATGACCAGGTACTGTACCAGTGTCTCTTCTAAGGACCAGGTACTGTACCAGTGTGTCTCTTCTAATGACCAGGTACTGTACCAGTGTGTCTCTTCTAATGACCAGGTATTGTACCAGTGTGTCTCTTCTAATGACCAGGTACTGTACCAGTGTGTCTCTTCTAATGACCAGGTACTGTACCAGTGTCAAATGACCAGGTACTGTACCAGTGTGTCTCTTCTAATGACCGGGTACTGTACCAGTGTGTCTCTTCTAATGACCAGGTACTGTACCAGTGTGTCTCTTCCAATGACCAGGTACTGTACCAGTGTGTCTCTTCTAATGACCAGGTACTGTACCAGTGTGTCTTCTAATGACCAGGTACTGTACCAGTGTGTCTCTTCTAATGACCAGGTACTGTACCAGTGTGTCTTCTAATGACATGGTACTGTACCAGTGTGTCTTCTAATGACCAGGTACTGTACCAGTGTCTCTTCTAATGACCAGGTACTGTACCAGTGTCTCTTCTAATCACCAGGTACTGTACCAGTGTGTCTTTTCTAATGACAAGGTACTGTACCAGTGTGTCTTCTAATGACCAGGTACTGTACCAGTGTCTCTTCTAATGACCAGGTACTGTACCAGTGTGTCTTCTAATGAATAGGTACTGTACCAATGTGTCTCTTCTAATGACCAGGTACTGTACCAGTGTCTCTTCTAATGACCAGGTACTGTACCAGTGTGTCTCTTCTAATGACCAGGTACTGTACCAGTGTGTCTCTTCTAATGACCAGGTACTGTACCAGTGTGTCTCTTCTAATGACCAGGTACTGTACCAGTGTGTCTCTTCTAATGACCAGGTACTGTACCAGTGTGTCTCTTCTAATGACCAGGTACTGTACCAGTGTGTCTCTACTAATGACCAGGTACTGTACCAGTGTCTCTTCTAATGACCAGGTACTGTACCAGTGTGTCTCTTCTAATGACCAGGTACTGTACCAGTGTGTCTCTACTAATGACCAGGTACTGTACCAGTGTCTCTTCTAATGACCAGGTACTGTACCAGTGTGTCTCTTCTAATGACCAGGTACTGTACCAGTGTCTCTTCTAATGACCAGGTACTGTACCAGTGTGTCTCTTCTAATGACCAGGTACTGTACCAGTGTCTAATGACCAGGTACTGTACCAGTGTCTCTTCTAATGACCAGGTACTGTACCAGTGTGTCTCTTCTAATGACCAGGTACTGTACCAGTGTGTCTCTTCTAATTACCAGGTACTGTACCAGTGTGTCTCTTCTAATGACCAGGTACTGTACCAGTGTCTCTTCTAATGACCAGGTACTGTACCAGTGTCTCTTCTAATGACCAGGTACTGTACCAGTGTGTCTCTTCTAATGACCAGGTACTGTACCAGTGTCAAATGACCAGGTACTGTACCAGTGTGTCTCTTCTAATGACCAGGTACTGTACCAGTGTGTCTCTTCTAATGACCAGGTACTGTACCAGTGTGTCTCTTCTAATGACCAGGTACTGTACTAGTGTGTCTCTTCTAATGACCAGGTACTGTACCAGTGTCTCTTCTAAGGACCAGGTACTGTACCAGTGTGTCTCTTCTAATGACCAGGTACTGTACCAGTGTGTCTCTTCTAATGACCAGGTATTGTACCAGTGTGTCTCTTCTAATGACCAGGTACTGTACCAGTGTGTCTCTTCTAATGACCAGGTACTGTACCAGTGTCAAATGACCAGGTACTGTACCAGTGTGTCTCTTCTAATGACCGGGTACTGTACCAGTGTGTCTCTTCTAATGACCAGGTACTGTACCAGTGTGTCTCTTCCAATGACCAGGTACTGTACCAGTGTGTCTCTTCTAATGACCAGGTACTGTACCAGTGTGTCTTCTAATGACCAGGTACTGTACCAGTGTGTCTCTTCTAATGACCAGGTACTGTACCAGTGTGTCTTCTAATGACATGGTACTGTACCAGTGTGTCTTCTAATGACCAGGTACTGTACCAGTGTCTCTTCTAATGACCAGGTACTGTACCAGTGTCTCTTCTAATCACCAGGTACTGTACCAGTGTGTCTTTTCTAATGACAAGGTACTGTACCAGTGTGTCTTCTAATGACCAGGTACTGTACCGGTGTCTCTTCTAATGACCAGGTACTGTACCAGTGTGTCTTCTAATGAATAGGTACTGTACCAATGTGTCTCTTCTAATGACCAGGTACTGTACCAGTGTCTCTTCTAATGACCAGGTACTGTACCAGTGTGTCTCTTCTAATGACCAGGTACTGTACCAGTGTGTCTCTTCTAATGACCAGGTACTGTACCAGTGTGTCTCTTCTAATGACCAGGTACTGTACCAGTGTGTCTCTTCTAATGACCAGGTACTGTACCAGTGTGTCTCTTCTAATGACCAGGTACTGTACCAGTGTGTCTCTACTAATGACCAGGTACTGTACCAGTGTCTCTTCTAATGACCAGGTACTGTACCAGTGTGTCTCTTCTAATGACCAGGTACTGTACCAGTGTGTCTCTACTAATGACCAGGTACTGTACCAGTGTCTCTTCTAATGACCAGGTACTGTACCAGTGTGTCTCTTCTAATGACCAGGTACTGTACCAGTGTCTCTTCTAATGACCAGGTATTGTACCAGTGTGTCTCTTCTAATGACCAGGTACTGTACCAGTGTCTAATGACCAGGTACTGTACCAGTGTCTCTTCTAATGACCAGGTACTGTACCAGTGTGTCTCTTCTAATGACCAGGTACTGTACCAGTGTGTCTCTTCTAATGACCAGGTACTGTACCAGTGTGTCTTCTAATGACCAGGTACTGTAGCAGTGTGTCTCTTCTAATGATCAGGTACTGTACCAGTGTGTCTTCTAATGACCAGGTACTGTAGCAGTGTGTCTCTTCTAATGACCAGGTACTGTACCAGTGTGTCTCTTTTAATGACCAGGTACTGTACCAGTGTCTCTTCTAATGACCAGGTACTGTACCAGCGTGTCTCTTCTCATGACCAGGTACTGTTCCAGTGTCTCCTCATCCAATGATGGGGTACAGTTTCTGAAATTAAGGTTAAAGTATTTTAAAAATATATCCTCTATCTTATGAATTTTATTATCGTAATTTTTATTGACGTGTATGATCGCAGGTGTTTGCGATAGACATTGGCAATAAAATTGTCTACTTCCGCACTGCTGTGAGCTCGACAGACTTGACAGGCAAGATGTGGCAGCCAGTGACGCTGCAAGAGGACCTACTGGTGCTGGAGAGACAGGGTCTTTATGGAGAAGGTGGAGTCTGCTCTTGTGGGGTGGAGGACAAGATCTGCGCCCTTCACCCACGCCCCAGGTCTGTCTCTACACTGACCAGCTGTAGCAGTGCCAGCACCTTGACCAGCCATGAGGAGCCAGGCTGCAACCTCCCCTCCCCACTGGTCTGGCCTGAGCACTCGGGGCCCTACATGGACGGCCAACTGTCTACGTGGAGCAACCCTCTTTTTCTTCTTGGCCAAGAGGAGGAGGTTGTTAGTTCACAACAAGCAAATGGTATACAGGAGATTGTTAGTTCACAACAAGCAAATGGTATACAGGAGGAGATTGTTAGTTCACAACAAGCAAATGGTATACAGGAGGAGATTGTTAGTTCACAACAAGCAAATGGTATACAGGAGGAGATTGTTAGTTCACAACAAGCAAATGGTATACAGGAGGAGATTGTTAGATCACAACAAGCAAATGGTATACAGGAGGAGATTGTTAGTTCACAACAAGCAAATGGTATACAGGAGGAGATTGTTAGTTCACAACAAGCAAATGGTATACAGGAGGAGATTGTTAGTTCACAACAAGCAAATGGTATACAGGAGGAGATTGTTAGTTCACAACAAGCAAATGGTATACAAGAGGAGATTGTTAGATCACAACAAGCAAATGGTATACAGGAGGAGATTGTTAGTTCACAACAAGCAAATGATGTACAGATTTCAGGCCTAGACGCTGACTCACACATAACTGTCAGCAAACAATTTGACTCACACACTGACCAGCAGCCAGATTTTATTCTCCTTCCCATGGGCAGTGAAGACATTTTGCCAGATGGTATATTAAACAGTCTGACAATGGAAGGGAACAAAAGCTGGAGCAAGATGGAATTGGTGGTCAACCAGCAAGAATCAAGTTGTGTACAGGAACTTGATTCAGTGAAGGGTACTAACACAGAGATAGTGGCTAGTCAGTCTGTCACAGTGACTAACTCAGGTCAGCTTGTCAAAGTGACTAACTCAGGTCAGCTTGTCAAAGTGGCTAACTCAGGTCAGCCTGTCAAAGTGGCTAACTCAGGTCAGCCTGTCAAAGTGGCTAACCACCTAAATGACCAGCAGCACCCAGCTGACCACCCAGCTGACCACCCAGCTGACCACCCAGCTGACCACCCAGCTGACCACCCAGCTGACCACCCAGCTGACCACCCAGTTGACCAGCAGCACCCAGCTGACCACCCAGCTGACCAGCAGCACCCAGCTGACCACCCAGCTGACCACCCAGCTGACCACCCAGCTGACCAGCAGCACCCAGCTAACAACTTGGAGGTGAATGACAGTCTATGTAAATCCAATAATTATGTTAACCACAACTGTGAAAAAAATAGCAACAACACATTTCAAACCAGCACCACATATCAAAGCTCAAATAAAATCAAAGCTGCTAAAAAAATGCTACATGAGTCAGACTCTATTGTTTATAAAGAAAAAAGGAGAAGACGTAAACCAAAGCCATCCAATGAGAAAGCTGCAGCTAGTGGTCGAGATAGACAGGGGGCTCAAGTGTTGCAGGACTTAGAGGACATGGACCAAGCAGGTCCTACAGCATCTGATACCCCAGGTCCTTCTCTGTCTCTTGTCACACTTTCTGCAGCTGCTGATGTTGCTCGTCCTATAGAGTCTGACGTCACAGATTCATTAGAGTGTGACGTCACAGATTCCTTAGAGTGTGACGTCACAGATTCATTAGAGTGTGACGTCACAGATTCCTTATTGGAACAGTTTCAGGACATGTCCCATGTGTACACCTATGGCCATAACATTGCTGGGCTGTTGCCTGAATACTTCTCTACACAAAACTCATTTGGCTCAAACAGTATTGAGGCTGCCACCCCCACTAAGGATGTTGTAGCCACCCCCACTAAGGAGGTTGTAGCCACCCCCACTAAGGATGTTGTAGCCACCCCCACTAAGGATGTTGTAGCCACACCCCCCACTAAGGATGTTGTAGCCACACCCCCTAAGGATGCTGTAGCCACCCCCACTAAGGATGTTGTAGCCACACCCCCTAAGGATGCTGTATCTACTTGTACTGAGGCTGCCCCAGCCAGTAATGTCCCAGCTTGTCAAACTGTGGGTAGTGGTACAGTGCCTCTTGTAGCAGCAGACTCAGGTCACCAGCAACTGGACTCCCTGTCCTCAGATGACATCATCAACTTTGTCACTGACCTCATGTCAGATGAGGAACAGCAACAAGCTAACCAGCCATTGGCAATGAAAGATAATGAAGAATTTGATTCCCTCCAGCCTGGCCCAATGTTGTTCCCAGTGGGTGGCTGGCCTCACCAGCCCCTGCCTCACCAGCCCCTGCCACAGGAACATTTGAAGAGTCAGACATTCCCTGACCTGTCTCTGGCGCACACTAGTAAAAAAGGTGGCAAGTACCGCAAGTCCCGCTCCTCCCCCCTGATGGTGTCTCCAGATGGCTCCTCAATAATGAACTTGACTGTGGCTCAGCCCAGACTTTGCTGGCGCTGGCTGGATGCTACTAGCTGTGTTGTGGAGGACCCTGCTCTGGTTGACTGGCTTTCTAATAACAAAAAAGGTTAGTCTTTTTTTTTTCAACGGATCATATTTTATTTTTTTGAACTCACTTGGCGTGACAGTACAAAGCCTGGCCAACTGTTTATTTTTTGTGATTGTGATTAAAATTTGAGTCAGGGTTATGGTTATGTATATTTTCTTAAGCGTCCATATTTGCATATAGATTTTAAGTTGACCTTTTTATATATTCCCAAAATAGCAGTGCTGAAAATCCTAGCTGCTATTATATACATGTATATATATATATATATATATATATATATATATATATATATATATATATATATATATATATATATATATATATATATATATATATATATACTAGCTGCATACCCGTCTTCCGCCACAGTGATCTTTTTTAAATGTACCAACTTGGGAACAGAACATAACTAAACACAAACACAGCACAAACAGAAAAGAAAATACAACACAAAAGAAAACACAAAAACAAAAACAATGCAAACACATACACAATGTAAATGCAAAAAAAACAAAAAAAACACAACACAAATACAAATACAAACGGAACACATATGTAACACGCAAACAAAAAAATAAACACTAAAGAAAACACAAAACAAAAGAAAACGTAAACACATAAAAACAGCAAACACAAATACAAACACAAAAACACAAACGAAAATACTAACGCAAACCATAACATAAACACAACTTAAATATTAATCCATGCTAAGTATAATATTCCAACAATAATGCCTTCTTGCACGTCAGCGGAATTTATATTCAAATTTTTTGTTTTAGCAAAAATATTATTTGACATTGGTCAGTTTAATATGTTTTAGCAATTTGCGTGTATTTAATATTTTTTTTACGTTATGCGAAGGAGTAAAAACAGTCGTTATATAAACAAATCCTACTGTACCACTAATAATAAGACAATGCAATGCAATTTAAAAGCACTGCATGGTTTGATGTTTTTATCTTCCAGACTTGGAAACAAAAGTGGTGCCAATCCAGAGGGAGCTGAGAGATACAATTTTAAAAAAGATAAGTGAGCGCAACAAGAAGGAATTTATGAAAGACATTGAGCCAGCTATAAATACAGTAAGTGCTTTTGCTCTCATTTTTTGTTTTCATTGTCTTGTAAGGTTTGTGTTGCGCAGGTGAGGTGACACAGGTGAAGTGACACAAGTCAGTGACACAGGTGAGGTGACACAGGTCAGTGACACAGGTGAGGTGGCACAGGTGAGATGGCACAGGTGAGGTGACACAGTTCAGGTGACACAAGTGAGGTGGCACAGGTGAAGTGACACAGGTGAGATGGCACAGGTGAGGTGACACAGGTGAGTTGACACATGTGAGGTGACACAGGTGAGGTGACGCAGGTAAGGTGACACAGGTAAGGTGACACAAGTCAGTGACACAGGTGAAGTGACACAAGTCAGTGACACAGGTCAGGTGACACAAGTCAGTGACACAGGTCAGGTGACACAGGTGAAGCTTTTGACTTGACAGACAACTTGGGTCAAGAAATCTGTGATGCACCATGTTATCTCTCTGGTTGTGTTTGACTTGACAGACAACTTGGGTCAAGAAATCTGTGATGCACATGTACCAGTACGGCAGACATCAGCAGTGGGTGCCGTGCAGTGTGGAGCTGGAGCAGGGTATTGGGAACCTCTCTGAGGGCTGCTTGACTGTTCACTATCAACACAAGCGACAACAGAAGGTAGGGGGGTTCACTATCAACACAAGCGACAACAGAAGGTAGGGGGGGTTCACTATCAACACAAGCAGCAACAGAAGGTAGGGGGGGGTTCACTATCAACACAAGCGGCAACAGAAGGAAGGGGGGGTTCACTATCAACACAAGCGGCAACAGAAGGTAGGGGGGGGTTCACTATCAACACAAGCGGCAACAGAAGGAAGGGGGGGGTTCACTATCAACACAAGCGGCAACAGAAGGTAGGGGGGGGGGTTCACTATCAACACAAGCGACAACAGAAGGTAGGGGGGGGTTCACTATCAACACAAGCGACAACAGAAGGTAGGGGGGGTTCACTATCAACACAAGCGGCAACAGAAGGTGGGGGGGGGGGTTCACTATCAACACTAGATTAAGGGGGAGGGGGTATTTCATTAATTAGCATGTGTGTTAATTTAACAATCTGCTTCAGCACAAACAGATCCTCTTGGTTGAGATGACCTGTGTTAAGATGTGTTCTGACCCGGAGTTGACTGCAGGTTTCACCATCTACACATCACTGAGCAACATCATTCATCAGCCACTGATGTTGAGAGCTTCGTCTGAGACAGAGGCTGTAGAATGGGTCAGTTACACACAAGGGCATGGGCGCTGATGAAAACTCAATTAGCCAAAACACTTTTTCTAAAGCTAATTCTATCATATTTAGCATATAGTTATAACTCAAAGAGTGAAGTCTAAAAATTAAAAAAAGGGCTGAAAATCTCCTGCCATTGCAATGGTGATGGTGGCAATCTTGGATTTTATTTACCTTTTTAACATGGAAATAACTCAAAGATGGCTTACGTGAATTAGATAAAACCTTACAGGTTTATACAGATACATATTGGTAACAATTCTGATGAATTACATTTTTAAATTTCAATATACAAAATGTTTTTACAATTTTTTTCTGAAAATCTCTTTAGAAACTGCAAAAAATACACCATTTTAACTGTAAAAGAAAAACCATAAAAATTTTCAAAAATGTGTTCTATCAGTTTTGTTATACCGAATAACTAGAAACATTTTGATGAATTTTAATAATAATTATGAAACTTATTTCAATGTTAAAATGGTAAAAACAATCCAAGATGGTTCCCATCACCATGGCAACAGCAGGAAATTTTTGGCCATTTTAAATTTTTTATTCTAACTCCTTCAGTTATAACTATATGCTAAATATGATAGCATTAGGTTTAGAAAAAGTATTTTGGCTAATTGAGTTTTCATCAACCTCCCATCCCCTTTAGTTTTTGAAACTATTGTTGGAGATAGTGAAGAACCTATGACACTGGTTCCCAAACATTTTTGGTTAGCGACCCCCTTTTTACATACCCCATACCATTGATAAAAGCATGTTTAATAGAGTAATCTATGTGTGGTAAAATTGAGGGAATCCCTGAGACTTAAGCTAGGGGGTAGTGTGGACAAACCTGCACCCTAACTACTACGATCCAAGAAATATAGCACTGGTTTTGTTTACATTTAAAAATCCCAGTTTTAGAAAACAAGGTCACATGTCTATTTTCCCTTTTATACCATTCAGTCTTCAGCCTTTTTTGTGGGTGTGGAGATATGGCTGATGTATAGAAAAATTAATGGCAGAAACCTTTTCTGGAGTGTACTCAATAACCTCCCAAAATTTCATGGCCATTTAATGTTGTAATGCCTAACTAAAGTAAAAGTAAAATATGTTGAGACATATTTCAGTTTAAAGTCACATTTAATTAACGAAGATCTATAAAACGTTTTTACATATAGAAAGTATTTAAAGAATAAATGGCAGTCCAAGAAAAAAAGTTCAATAATGTGCCAACCACTTGTAAAACATTTTTTGTCAGCTACCAATAAAGGAAAATCATTTTTTTTTAAAAATAAAACACCAAAAATACCAATGAATAACTTTTTTAAAAACAATTTCTAAAGGCAGTAAAACATTTTGTGCATTTAATATGGTGTTTTTCTAAATAAAAATGTATATATTCTGTTGCTATGTGCTTCACTCCAGGTTGAACAATATTAGTGAAAGTGAAAATAAATAACTAAGTAGCTAAAAATCCAACAGATTTAAAATAATGTAGGCCACCAAACTTATTAGAAAAATTAAAACTAAATTATATAAATTATGAGTCAACACAACACCATATTAAATGCACATATTAAATGATTAAGAGACTTAAATAATTTACTGTTCAATGGTCATTATATTTTTTAAAGTAATTTGTATTAGTTTGACCGAGAAAATTGTATACATTTATTAGCGTACATCTTGATAAGTAGATTTATAGAATTTAGATCTTAATCAAATTTTAGTGAAATAGTTCATTTCTTCATATTCTAAAATTGGAAGATGACGCCATTAGTGTTGTGTTTTTTCCATAGTTTAAACATGTGGCATGTGACGTCATTGTTTATTGCGTTCTTGTCACAACCGTAAACATTTTTCTGGTTGCGTAATTAAATGTGTTTCTACATTCGAATATTGCTTTATTTTTATTTTCTTTCTTTAAATAAAATTTAGTTGATACATTTAAAACATCCAACATATTAATTTTAACAAAAGTCCATATCTTTAAGTTCTCCATATATCATAGAAGATACTTATCTCTTAGGCTTGGGACATGCGGACAGAGAGAGAAGTGCCCACATGGGCTTTTATATATTAGGATTGACTACTTATCTAACTCTGTTGTCCACAGATTGGTTACTTGTGCTCAGCCAATGCTAATGCCTGGAACCTCACCAATCCTGTCTTGCCTGGTGCCATTTGGTCCTGTACATTAACAGGGGATGTCTTTGTTTCACCCCCTGCCACTGTGCACAAAAAACCTTTTGATTTGTAAGTTGCAGTTAGTCTGTTAGATCCTCTAATCTTTGATATCTGACTTTAAACAATCCTCTATGTTTGATGACTTTAAACAATCCTCTAATGTTTGATGACTTTCAACAATCCTCTAATATTTGATGACTTTAAACAATCCTCTGTTTGATGACTTTAAACAATCCTCTAATGTTTGATGACTTTAAACAATCCTCTAATGTTTGATGACTTTAAACAATCCTCTAACAATCCTCTAATGTTTGATGACTTTAAACAATCCTCTAATGTTTGATGACTTTAAACAATCCTCTAATGTTTGATGACTTTAAACAATCCTCTAATGTTTGATGACTTTAAACAATCCTCTAATGTTTGATGACTTTCAACAATCCTCTAATGTTTGATGACTTTAAACAATCCTCTAATGTTTGATGACTTTAAACAATCCTCTAACAATCCTCTAATGTTTGATGACTTTAAACAATCCTCTAACAATCCTCTAATGTTTGATGACTTTAAACAATCCTCTAATGTTTGATGACTTTAAACAATCCTCTAACAATCCTCTAATGTTTGATGACTTTAAACAAACCTCTAATGTTTGATGACTAACCCTCCAATCGTGTCCAGATGTTGGGGCCAGCAGGGAGGTCACCTGAGTGTAGTTGAGACTGGACCAAGTGGAGTCACATGGGGGCTGGGCTTTGACCGAATGCCTTATGTTTACAATGGTGGATTTGGTGGAGCTTTCACTCATGGTGAGACTCGCTCATCCTTTTCTTCTTGATATGCTTAGAAATATCCCCTTACTAGAGATGTAATATTTCTGATTTATCTGGCCAAAAAGGGAGGGGGAGGGGGGTTTACAATTTTTATGAAGGTCATAAACCCCTGATACCAAACTTTTGCCCCTACTATATTTTCTAAGGATAAAAAAAGCCAAACTTTTGCCCCTACCATATTTTCTAAGGATAAAAAAAGCCAAACTTTTGCCCCTACCATATTTTCTAAGGATAATAAAAAAGCCAAACTTTTGTCCCTACCCTATTTTCTAAGGATATAAAAAGCCAAACTTTTGCCCCTACCATATTTTCTAAGGATAAAAAAAAGCCAAACTTTTGCCCCTACTATATTTTCTAAGGATAAAAAAGCCAAACTTTTGCCCCTACTATATTTTCTAAGGATAAAAAAAAACCAAACTTTTGCCCCTACCATATTTTCTAAGGATATAAAAAGCCAAACTTTTGCCCCTACCATATTTTCTAAGGATAAAAAAAAGCCAAACTTTTGCCCCTACTATATTTTCTAAGGATAAAAAAACCAAACTTTTGCCCCTACCATATTTTCTAAGGATAAAAAAAGCCAAACTTTTGCCCCTACCCTATTTTCTAAGGATATAAAAAAGCCAAACTTTTGCCCCTACCATATTTTCTAAGGATAAAAAAAGCCAAACTTTTGCCCCTACCATATTTTCTAAGGATAAAAAAAGCCAAACTTTTGTCCCTACCATATTTTCTAAGGATATAAAAAAGCCAAACTTTTGTCCCTACCATATTTTCTAAGGATAAAAAAAGCCAAACTTTTGCCCCTACCATATTTTCTAAGGATAAAAAAAGCCAAACTTTTGCCCCTACCCTATTTTCTAAGGATAAAAAAAGCCAAACTTTTGCCCCTACCCTATTTTCTAAGGATAAAAAAAGCCAAACTTTTGCCCCTACCATATTTTCTAAGGATAAAAAAAGCCAAACTTTTGCCCCTACCCTATTTTCTAAGGATAAAAAAAGCCAAACTTTTGCCCCTACCATATTTTCTAAGGATAAAAAAAGCCAAACTTTTGCCCCTACCCTATTTTCTAAGGATAAAAAAAGCCAAACTTTTGCCCCTGCCATATTTTCTAAGGATAAAAAAAAGCCAAACTTTTGCCCCTACTATATTTTCTAAGGATAAAAAAAAACCAAACTTTTGCCCCTACCATATTTTCTAAGGATATAAAAAGCCAAACTTTTGCCCCTACCATATTTTCTAAGGATAAAAAAAAGCCAAACTTTTGCCCCTACTATATTTTCTAAGGATAAAAAAACCAAACTTTTGCCCCTACCATATTTTCTAAGGATAAAAAAAGCCAAACTTTTGCCCCTACCCTATTTTCTAAGGATAAAAAAAGCCAAACTTTTGTCCCTACTATATTTTCTAAGGATAAAAAAGCCAAACTTTTGCCCAACATTCAGGTGTCTGCTCCATGTCTGACAACATTCTCCAAATCTCAGACTCACAGCGCGTCTTTGTCTACGAGACTGAGAAGTGGTTCCCTCTGGTGGGCTGGTGCTGCAAGTAAGTGAGGGTGGGGGAGGGAGACTAGGTGGGGGAGGGAGACTAGGTGGGGGAGGGAGACTGGGTGGGGGAGGGAGACTGGGTGGGGGAGGGAGACTAGGTGGGGGAGGGAGACTAGGTGGGGGAGGGAGACTGGGTGCGGGAAGGGACTGGGTGGGGGAGGAGACTGGGTGGGGGAGGGAGGGAGACTGGGTGGGGGAGGGAGGGAGACTGGGTGGGGGAGGGAGACTGGGTGGGGGAGGGAGACTAGGTGGGGGAAGGTGACTGGGTGGGGGAGGAGACTGGGTGAGGGAGGGTGACTAGGTGGGGGAAGGTCACTGGGTGGGGGAGGGTGACTAGGTGGGGGAAGGTGACTGGGTGAGGGAGGGTGACTAGGTGGGGGAAGGTCACTGGGTGGGGGAGGGTGACTAGGTGGGGGAAGGTGACTGGGTGGGGGAGGGTGACTAGGTGGGGGAGGAGACTGGGTGGGGGAGGGTGACTAGGTGGGGGAGGAGACTGGGTGGGGGAGGGTGACTAGGTGGGGGAAGGTGACTGGGTGGGGGAGGGAGACTGGCTGGGGGAGGAGACTGGGTGGGGGAGGGAGACTGGGTGGGGGAGGGAGACTGGGTGGGGTAGACATGGCTACATATTGACAGGATGTTATGGCCTACTGGTTAATCCTTTGTTGAACTGACAGGGGAGTGTTGAGCAACAACTTCCATTGGCTGACAGAATCTGGCCGCAGTATGGCCTCTAAGGATGACGTGAAACTTCCATCCTCCAAGTGGCATTGGGTAGGCAACACAAACCTTGTCATATTGGGTGACACTGTCCTTGTGACATTAGGTGACACTGTTCTTGTGACATTAGGTGACACTTTTCTTGTGACATTAGGTGACACTTTTCTTGTGACATTAGGTGACACTGTCCTTGTGACATTAGGTGACACTGGTCTTGTGACATTAGGTGACACTGTTCTTGTGACATTAGGTGACACTGTTCTTGTTACATTAGGTGACACTGTTCTTGTGACATTAGGTGACACTGTTCTTGTGACATTAGGTGATAGTCTATGTGACATTAGGTGACACTGTTCTTGTGACATTAGGTGATACTGTTCTTGTGACATTAGGTGACACTGTTCTTGTGACATTAGGTGACAGTCTATGTGACATTAGGTTACACTGTTCTTGTGACATTAGGTGACACTGTTCTTGTGACATTAGGTGACACTGGTCTTGTGACATTAGGTGACAGTCTATGTGACATTCGGTGACAGTTTATGTGACATTAGGTGACAGTCTATGTCTTTATGTCACAAAAGTTGGCAACAATACAAAAAAATGTTTTCAGACCAGTGATTGGACTGTAGACTTCAGCACAGAAGGTGGCGTGGACAAAAGTGGTTGGCAATATTCACATTATCTGTATGGGTGAGTGTATCACATTATCTGTATGGGTGAGTGTATCACATTATCTGTATGGGTGAGTGTATCACATTATCTGTATGGGTGAGTGTATCACATTATCTGTATGGGTGAGTGTATCACATTATCTGTATGGGTGAGTGTATCACATTATCTGTATGGGTGAGTGTACCTTTGTTGTTTTGAGATCAAATCAACCATTTACAACATCCAAGTGAATTGTGAAAGGTCTAAAGCATTGACTACTATGAACATCGGGGGGGGGGGGGGGGATGTCCACATAATGAATTAAATAATGAAGGACTTTCTTTTTAAAACAAACATAAAACTTGTATCCTGCATACAAATGTCAAATTGTGCATTTGGTTTTTTTGTAATCAATTCAGTTTGGTAAATAATATTTAAACCATATCTTACCATAAACAGCATCAAGATTTTCAACAATTTATACCCCTCCCCTACCCCCAGTGTCACATATTGTCACATAAAGCCAGAAAGCACATGACGTCACACTTAAGCCTACCACCCCTCTCAAAATAGAATTCTTTTTATTAAGCAAGTAAGAAAGCATACAGAATTAGAGGCAAAACATTTATTTATCTCATGATTGGTATTATAAATATCCTATGAGTTCAGACAATTCTTTTAACACTTGTCCCCCCACAAAAAAAGTGTTTAGCACTTAGCAAAAGTTATATGAATGTCCACATTGGGTGGGGATGGGTGGGTGGTTGTTGTAAGTGATCAGAGGGGGGGAGGGGGCAGGTTTTAAAAAAATTGTCGAAGTCCTAAATGGATGATCCCTATTAACATTTTATTTAACTCTCTGTTTATTCCCTGAAAAACATTTGGCTTGTTTTCTCATTGACCTATTGTTTATTTTCTTATAGACCTATTGTTTATTTTCTCATTGACCTATTGTTTATTTTCTTATAGACCTATTGTTAGTTTCTCATTGACCTATTGTTTATTTTCTTATAGACTTATTGTTTATTTTTTTCTTATAGACCTATTGTTTATTTTCTTATAGACCTATTGTTTTTTTCTTATAGACCTATTGTTTATTTTCTCATTGACCAATTGTTTATTTTCTTATAGACCTTTTTTTTATTTTCTCATTGACCTATTGTTTATTTTCTTATAGACTTTTTGTTTATTTTTTTCTTATAGACCTATTGTTTTTTTCTTATAGACCTATTGTTTATTTTCTTATAGACCTATTGTTTTTTTTCTTATAGACCTATTGTTTTTTTTCTTATAGACATATTGTTTATTTTCTTATAGACCTATTGTTTATTTTCTCATAGACCTATTGATTATTTTCTCATTGACCAATTGTTTATTTTCTTATAGACCTATTGTTTATTTTCTCATTGACCAATTGTTTATTTTCTTATAGACCTATTGTTTTTTTCTTGTAGACTTATTGTTTATTTTCTTATAGACCTATTGTTTATTTTCTCATTGACCTATTGTTTATTTTCTTATTGACCTATTGTTTATTTTCTCATTGACCAATTGTTTATTTTCTTATAGACCTATTGTTTATTTTCTTATACTTATAGACTTATTGTTTAATAAAATGTTTCTTTATAGACCATTCCATTCAAACCAACATTTGCGCGATTCTTACAGACGACGTAGGTGGGTCAGGTAGGTAGGTGTGTCAGGTGAAGGTTGGGTCAGGTGTAGAGGTGGGTCAGGTGAAGAGGTGGGTCAGGTGTAGAGGTGGGTCAGGTGTAGAGGTGGGTCAGGTGTAGAGGTGGGTCAGGTGTCGAGATGGGTCAGGTGAAGAGGTGGGTCAGGTGTAGAGGTGGGTCAGGTGTAGAGGTGGGTCAGGTGTAGAGGTGTGTCAGGTGGGTCAGGTGTAGAGGTGGGTCAGGTGGGTCAGGTGTAGAGGTGGGTCAGGTGTAGAGGTGGGTCAGGTGTAGAGGTGGGTCAGGTGTAGAGGTGGGTCAGGTGTAGAGGTGGGTCAGGTGTAGAGGTGGGTCAGGTGTAGAGGTGGGTCAGGTGTAGAGGTGGGTCAGGTGTAGAGGTGGGTCAGGTGTAGAGGTGGGTCAGGTGTAGAGGTGGGTCAGGTGTAGAGGTGGGTCAGGTGTAGAGGTGGGTCAGGTGTAGAGGTGGGTCAGGTGAAGGTTGGGTCAGGTGAGTAGGTGGGTCAGGTGTAGAGGTGGGTCAGGTGTAGAGGTGGGTCAGGTGAAGAGGTGGGTCAGGTGAAGAGGTGGGTCAGGTGAGTAGGTGGCAGTTTGTGTTTCCATCTAGACGACATGTAAGAAGCTCATGTTCTGCTGTTGCCCAGACGCTGTAAGACCACTTTGTTTGGTCCCTGGCAGACGGCAGGCTCCCTCTGTCTGACTGACATCTCCATCCAGATTGACCCAGTCACCTCCCCTGCTGATCCTCTTGTGGTTTGGGCCATAGGGGCCAATGGAGACGTGTTGTACCGCAATGGTGTCACCCTTAGCAACCACCTGGTATTATAGCATTTTATATTGTCAGTCTCACCAACCATCTAGTACTAAAATGTTCTATATTGTACTTATACTTCATTGAAATTTCTTCATATTTGTTTTATACTACACATACAAAGATTGCCCCAAAGCTTAAGATCACCCATCCTAATATATAAAAGCCCATGTGCACACTTCTCTCTCTCTCTCTCTCTCTCTCTCTCTCTCTCTCTCCGCATTCCCAAGCCTAAGAGATCAGTATCTTCAGTGATATATGGAGAACTTAAAAGTTGAAAATAATATGGTGGATGTTATAAATGTATAAACTAAATTTTACTTCAAGAAAGAAAATAAAAATAAACCGGGAGTGATCTCGCCTAAACTTTCTGGAATATTCTTATATAAAATAACAGGGAAAGGGAACTCAGGCTATAGACATGATTTTTAATCCATTTTAAATACTTAAAGTTTTAAAAATAGAATAAAATCTCATAGACAAAAGAATTGTATACCAAGTGAACGCCAAATAAAAAAGTGCATAATAGTGCGCAATATTATTAGTACTTTAAAAATTTACATTAGTTTTTTGAGAAATCGGAAGTAGCGTAAATTACTACTTCCGGTCAACGGAAATTACTCAAAATTTAACAGAAGGTAGAGAATTAGATCTTTTAATTACATTTATCTATCTGAAATAGTACACTCAAGTTATAGGCTTTTGAAAAATTCAAAGTAGAAAAAGTACCACTTCCGGGTATTGGAAATCGCTCAAAAGTTGATACGGATGTACGATTTTGATAAAATACTTATAAATGAAATTTCATCAACCTAGCTGTAACGGTACTCAAGTTATCGTGTTTACACACGGACACACACAGACAGACAGACACACAGACAAGATTGCAACATTATGTTTTTCCGTATCAGTGAGGTGTAAAACGTCGAGATTTGTAAAAATCTTGATTTTTTTTTTTGCACGATTACAATACTTTCTCTATACTTCGTATATACGAGAAAGTAATAAAGCAACACAGTTTTAATTATGCAACTAGAAAAGTGTTTATTGTTGTGACAAGAATGCAATAAACAATGATGTCACAAGCCACATGTTTAAACTACGGAAAAAACACAACACTAATGGCATCATCTTCCAATTTTAGAATATGAAGAAATGAACTATTTCGTTCAAATTTGATTTAGATCTATAAATCTACTAATCAAAATATACGCTATGACTGGTATACAATCTTCTCGGCCAAAAGTAATACAAATTACTTTAAACAACAACATAAATATCATTGAACAGCTGGGTTTTTAACAAAATCATTTAAGTCTCTTAATCAGTGTGTGCATTTAATATGGTGTTGTTGACTAATAATGTATATAATTTAGTTTTACTTTTTCTAATAGGTATTGGTAGCCTATGTTATTATTTTAAACGTGTCGGATTTTTTGCTGTTTAGTTATTTCTTTGCTTTGTCACTAATATCGTTCAACGTGTAGTAAAGTACATAGTGTTTTGACTAATAACTATTTTATAAATTATTTTCCGCAAACAAGTAAAACATTTTAAAAATATAGCGCTAAAATTCAATTGCTTATGATCATTCATATATTTAAAATTGCTATATTTTTAGTTTATCCACACATTTAAGATTGCATATATTTTTATAATTGCTAACATATATTTTTATAATTGCTAATTGGTTTAAGAATTCCCATGTTTTTTATCTCTCCCCCCCCCCCTCCCCCAGGGCCACAACTGGGTGCATGTAGCAACTGCTCTAGACAAACCCTTCAGGTCCATCTCTGTGGGGGGCAAGTTTAGAATCTGGGGAATTGCCAGCGATGGTTCTGCATGGTTTAGACCTGGTGTTACATGGCAACAACCTAGTGGTAAGTTTTATCACCTGTTGTTTGACCACCTGTTGTTTGACCACCTGTTTGACCACCTGTTGTTTGACCACATGTTGTTTGACCACCTGTTGTTTGACCACCTGTTGTTTGACCACCTGTTGTTTGACCACCTGTTGTTTGACTACCTGTTGTTTGACCACCTGTTGTTTGACCACCTGTTGTTTGACCACCTGTTGTTTGACCACCTGTTTGACCACCTGTTGTTTGACCACCTGTTGTTTGACCACCTGTTGTTTGACCACCTGTTGTTTGACCACCTGTTGTTTGACCACCTGTTTGACCACCTGTTGTTTGACCACCTGTTGTTTGACCACCTGTTTGACCACCTGTTGTTTGACCACATGTTTGACCACCTGTTGTTTGACCACCTGTTGTTTGACCACCTGTTGTTTGACCACCTGTTGTTTGACCACCTGTTGTTTGACCACCTGTTGTTTGACCACCTGTTGTTTGACCACATGTTTGACCACCTGTTGTTTGACCACCTGTTGTTTGACCACCTGTTGTTTGACCACCTGTTGTTTGACCACCTGTTGTTTGACCACCTGTTGTTTGACCACCTGTTGTTTGACCACCTGTTGTTTGACCACCTGTTGTTTGACCACCTGTTGTTTGACCACCTGTTGTTTGACCACCTGTTGTTTGACCACCTGTTGTTTGACCACCTGTTGTTTGACCACCTGTTGTTTGAACACATGTTTGACCACCTGTTGTTTGACTACCTGTTGTTTGACCACCTGTTGTTTGACCACATGTTTGACCACCTGTTGTTTGACCACCTGTTGTTTGACCACCTGTTGTTTGAACACATGTTTGACCACCTGTTGTTTGACCACATGTTTGACTACCTGTTGTTTGACCACCTGTTGTTTGACCACCTGTTGTTTGACCACCTGTTGTTTGACCACCTGTTGTTTGACCACCTGTTGTTTGACCACCTGTTGTTTGACCACCTGTTGTTTGACCACCTGTTGTTTGACCACCTGTTGTTTGACCACCTGTTGTTTGACTACCTGTTGTTTGACCACCTGTTGTTTGACCACATGTTTGACCACCTGTTGTTTGACCACCTGTTGTTTGACTACCTGTTGTTTGACCACCTGTTGTTTGACCACCTGTTGTTTGACCACCTGTTGTTTGACCACCTGTTGTTTGACCACCTGTTGTTTGACCACCTGTTGTTTGACCACCTGTTTGACCACCTGTTGTTTGACCACCTGTTTGACCACCTGTTGTTTGACCACCTGTTTGACCACCTGTTGTTTGACCACCTGTTTGACCACCTGTTGTTTGACCACCTGTTTGACCACCTGTTCTTTGACCACCTGTTTGACCACCTGTTGTTTGACCACCTGTTTGACCACCTGTTGTTTGACCACCTGTTGTTTGACTACCTGTTGTTTGACCACCTGTTGTTTGACCACCTGTTGTTTGACCACCTGTTGTTTGACCACCTGTTTGACCACCTGTTGTTTGACCACCTGTTGTTTGACCACCTGTTGTTTGACCACCTGTTGTTTGACCACCTGTTGTTTGACCACCTGTTTGACCACCTGTTGTTTGACCACCTGTTGTTTGACCACCTGTTTGACCACCTGTTGTTTGACCACCTGTTGTTTGACCACCTGTTGTTTGACCACCTGTTGTTTGACCACCTGTTGTTTGACCACCTGTTGTTTGACCACATGTTTGACCACCTGTTGTTTGACCACCTGTTGTTTGACCACCTGTTGTTTGACCACCTGTTGTTTGACCACCTGTTGTTTGACCACCTGTTGTTTGACCACCTGTTGTTTGACCACCTGTTGTTTGACCACCTGTTGTTTGACCACCTGTTGTTTGACCACCTGTTGTTTGACCACCTGTTGTTTGACCACCTGTTGTTTGACCACCTGTTTGACCACCTGTTGTTTGACCACCTGTTGTTTGACCACCTGTTGTTTGACCACCTGTTGTTTGAACACATGTTTGACCACCTGTTGTTTGACCACATGTTTGACCACCTGTTGTTTGACTACCTGTTGTTTGACCACCTGTTGTTTGACCACATGTTTGACCACCTGTTGTTTGACCACCTGTTGTTTGACCACCTGTTGTTTGAACACATGTTTGACCACCTGTTGTTTGACCACATGTTTGACTACCTGTTGTTTGACCACCTGTTGTTTGACCACCTGTTGTTTGACCACCTGTTGTTTGACCACCTGTTGTTTGACCACCTGTTGTTTGACCACCTGTTGTTTGACCACCTGTTGTTTGACCACCTGTTGTTTGACCACCTGTTGTTTGACCACCTGTTGTTTGACTACCTGTTGTTTGACCACCTGTTGTTTGACCACATGTTTGACCACCTGTTGTTTGACCACCTGTTGTTTGACTACCTGTTGTTTGACCACCTGTTGTTTGACCACCTGTTGTTTGACCACCTGTTGTTTGACCACCTGTTGTTTGACCACCTGTTGTTTGACCACCTGTTGTTTGACCACCTGTTTGACCACCTGTTGTTTGACCACCTGTTGTTTGACCACCTGTTTGACCACCTGTTGTTTGACCACCTGTTTGACCACCTGTTGTTTGACCACCTGTTTGACCACCTGTTCTTTGACCACCTGTTTGACCACCTGTTGTTTGACCACCTGTTTGACCACCTGTTGTTTGACCACCTGTTGTTTGACCACCTGTTGTTTGACCACCTGTTGTTTGACCACCTGTTTGACCACCTGTTGTTTGACCACCTGTTTGACCACCTGTTGTTTGACCACCTGTTTGATCACCTGTTGTTTGACCACCTGTTGTTTGACCACCTGTTTGACCACCTGTTGTTTGACCACATGTTTGACCACCTGTTGTTTGACCACCTGTTGTTTGACCACCTGTTTGACCACCTGTTGTTTGACCACATGTTTGACCACCTGTTGTTTGACCACCTGTTGTTTGACCACCTGTTGTTTGACCACCTGTTTGATCACCTGTTGTTTGACCTGTCTCCAGGAACATGTTGGTTGCAGGTTGTGCCACCCCCACCAAGTGACTTTCTGCTCCAACAAGTTTCTGCTGGTGCCACAAGTGTGTGGGCTGTTGATACAGGCAGTAGGTAGTCTAGTCCCATCTTAATGGTAGTCTAGTCCCATCTTAATGGTAGTCTAGTCCCATCTTAATGGTAGTCTAGTCCCATCTTAATGGTAGTCTAGTCCCATCTTAATGGTAGTCTAGTCCCATCTTAATGGTAGTCTAGTCCCATCTTAATGGTAGTCTAGTCCCATCTTAATGGTAGTCTAGTCCCATCTTAATGGTAGTCTAGTCCCATCTTAATGGTAGTCTAGTCCCATCTTAATGGTAGTCTAGTCCCATCTTAATGGTAGTCTAGTCCCATCTTAATGGTAGTCTAGTCCCATCTTAATGGTAGTCTAGTCCCATCTTAATGGTAGTCTAGTCCCATCTTAATGGTAGTCTAGTCCCATCTTAATGGTAGTCTAGTCCCATCTTAATGGTAGTCTAGTCCCATCTTAATGGTAGTCTAGTCCCATCTTAATGGTAGTCTAGTCCCATCTTAATGGTAGTCTAGTCCCATCTTAACCCTTTCCTCGGCGACTGGGTGTAATCGACCCGAAGTCGCTATATTTTTGCTCATATCTCAAGTCTCGTTTTATCTATAAAATCTATTTTATCTCCCATCTATAAGGTGGTTGGGATGAACACATTGGAGGTTGTAAATTTTAAAAATATGCGTAAAATTTTTTTTTATGAGGGTTTGAAATTTTTTTATACGGTCCCTGGCAACTGGGTGCTACACACCCGTACACAATTTTGAATGGAAAAAATATTTATAACTTATAAACTGGCTTCTAACAATTTGTTTTTACTCATTGTGGGTTAAGTCATTGTGTTACATTTTCAAAGTTTAACTATAAATTAACAATCTGAAGGTATTTGAGTAACAAAAATATCAAACCAATTGAAGTAATCAACTTTAGTAACAAAATATTAGAACATTAACACGTTTTAAAAATTTGCACCTCAGAGAGCACAGTTGTTAGTTAAAATTAAAATAACTGGACATTTCCTTTTGCTGGCAGGGAACTTTAGTTTTCTTTGACAAAATATGGGACCCTTTTAGTGGTGTTACATGAGTCACATGCCCAAAATATTTTAATTCCATACTTATCGGAATTGCTTGGTATGTATTGGATAAATCTACTCCCACCTCTAAAATCAACCACTTGCTAATTAGTAATGATCTCTCCAGAAACATAACACCTTTCTAAATTTGAATGGAATATCTACCATAATGGAAGCAAATATACCATGAGCCTGATGGACTGTTAGTGTTATTGTTGTGAAGTGAATATGACCCAGAAGGTTGCTGAATTTCTTCATAGAAAATTCTGCCTTCAAAAACTTCCATAAGCAGAACTGAATTGACATACAACTAAATTGTTATTCTGAAGAGTGCCAGTGTCTCCTCTTGCTTTCTCTCCATCTCTGCTAATGCAGTCAAATATTGGTTGTATTATTTTTTGTATTCATGCACAGAAGAAATATTTAGGGTCAGACTGTTTATAAATTTCCTTGGATTAGCACTTCAGGCAGTGGTCTAGTGTACTGTTACTTTGTCTTTCGTGAAAATATTTCTTTTTCTTCACTTTGCACCAGCCGTTTCATTTCATTATGAGTGCCAACTGTTGACACATTATTGATAGTTGAAATGCAGTATATTGGGTAGACCTCGTCATCAGAGCTGCTTGATACTGTTGGCTGCCATTCATCTTCTACCTCTGATACTGATGGCTGTCATTCTTCATCTTCTACCTCTGATACTAATAGTTCAGACTCAAAACTTGTTGGTCATTTTCATCTGCTATACTAAAACTGGCAAATGTATTCCTTTATCATTAGCACTTGAGTTTAGAAAAAGCATTCAAGACTTGTTTCTGCTGTGTTCTCAATAACGTTTGTGACTATTTATGAACCTTACTCTCAGGGTCACAACCTGTAGAACACCCACCCCACTTCCAGTTTGATCAATTAATTGCCCAGTATTAACTTACAAGCAGCATTACAAAGTTGTTTTGCCTTTTTGTCCTCATTCGTACTCCTAATGAGGTAAATGTCAAGTTACTCTAAAAGGCTCGAATGTCTCTATCTCCATTCCAGAGCTCCCTAAAAGAGTACAAATCACTATATATGTCCTCCCACAGGCAATCTTACCCCTGCATTTCATTAACCTATTGTAACTCTAAACTACAGTTCTGTCTGTAACTGCAAGTCAGAGTTCCAGCAAAGAGTATAAATCACTACATGTGTCCACCCACAGGTTAACTCTTGCTTGAGAATCCCATCAACCTGTAGTATCATATTACAGCTCTCCCATTGACAACAACATTGTCTGGTGTTCCCCATGGCCTCTGTGCCCTGAATACCTCAACTGTGTCAGTATTGTTACCCACCCCACAATGAACAAAGAAAAGAATTTACTATAAGAAAGTCTTTGGGTGTGATCCACCCAGTTGCCGGGGACAGGGTACCAAATATGTTGCCGGGGAAAGGGTTAATGGTAGTCTAGTCCCATCTTAATGGTAGTCTAGTCACATCTTAATGGTAGTCTAGTCACAAAAATATATCACACCCCCCCCCCCCCCCCCCCCCCTTCCATCCCGCCTGCAGTTTGCATGTGAACTAGTTTGAAAACTTTTCTTCAGACAATTTGTGGAGGAGAGAAAACATAACAGCCACATTTCCAGAGGGCACAGCGTGGGAGTTGGTGGCTAGCCATGTCAAGAGGGTTTCTGTAGGGCCACATGATGAGGTAAACATTTAGTCTAGGGCCACATGATGAGGTAAACATTTAGTCTAGGGCCACATGATGAGGTAAACATTTAGTCTAGGGCCACATGATGAGGTAAACATTTAGTCTAGGGCCACATGAGGTAAACATTTAGTCTAGGGCCACATGAGGTAAACATTTAGTCTAGGGCCACATGATGAGGTAAACATTTAGTCTAGGACCACATGATGGGGTAAACATTTAGTCTAGGGCCACATGATGAGGTAAACATTTAGTCTAGGGCCACATGATGAGGTAAACATTTAGTCTAGGACCACATGAGGTAAACATTTAGTCTAGGGCCACATGATGAGGTAAACATTTAGTCTAGGGCCACATGAGGTAAACATTTAGTCTAGGGCCACTTGAGGTAAACATTTAGTCTAGGGCCACATGAGGTAAACATTTAGTCTAGGGCCACATGATGAGGTAAACATTTAGTCTAGGGCCACATGATGGGGTAAACATTTAGTCTAGGGCCACATGATGGGGTAAACATTTAGTCTAGGGCCACATGAGGTAAACATTTAGTCTAGGGCCACATGATGAGGTAAACATTTAGTCTAGGGCCACATGATGGGGTAAACATTTAGTCTAGGGCCACATGATGAGGTAAACATTTAGTCTAGGGCCACATGATGGGGTAAACATTTAGTCTAGGGCCACATGAGGTAAACATTTAGTCTAGGGCCACATGATGGGGTAAACATTTAGTCTAGGGCCACATGGGGTAAACATTTAGTCTAGGGCCACATGATGAGGTAAACATTTAGTCTAGGGCCACATGATGGGGTAAACATTTAGTCTAGGGCCACATGATGAGGTAAACATTTAGTCTAGGGCCACATGATGAGGTAAACATTTAGTCTAGGACCACATGATGGGGTAAACATTTAGTCTAGGGCCACATGATGGGGTAAACATTTAGTCTAGGGCCACATGATGGGGTAAACATTTAGTCTAGGACCACATGAGGTAAACATTTAGTCTAGGGCCACATGATGAGGTAAACATTTAGTCTAGGGCCACATGATGGGGTAAACATTTAGTCTAGGGCCACATGATGAGGTAAACATTTAGTCTAGGGCCACATGATGAGGTAAACATTTAGTCTAGGGCCACATGGGGTAAACATTTAGTCTAGGGCCACATGATGGGGTAAACATTTAGTCTAGGGCCACATGATGAGGTAAACATTTAGTCTAGGACCACATGGGGTAAACATTTAGTCTAGGGCCACATGATGGGGTAAACATTTAGTCTAGGGCCACATGAGGTAAACATTTAGTCTAGGACCACATGGGGTAAACATTTAGTCTAGGGCCACATGATGGGGTAAACATTTAGTCTAGGACCACATGAGGTAAACATTTAGTCTAGGACCACATGGGGTAAACATTTAGTCTAGGGCCACATGGGGTAAACATTTAGTCTAGGGCCACATGATGAGGTAAACATTTAGTCTAGGGCCACATGATGGGGTAAACATTTAGTCTAGGGCCACATGATGGGGTAAACATTTAGTCTAGGGCCACATGGGGTAAACATTTAGTCTAGGGCCACATGATGAGGTAAACATTTAGTCTAGGGCCACATGATGGGGTAAACATTTAGTCTAGGGCCACATGATGGGGTAAACATTTAGTCTAGGGCCACATGGGGTAAACATTTAGTCTAGGGCCACATGATGAGGTAAACATTTAGTCTAGGGCCACATGATGAGGTAAACATTTAGTCTAGGGCCACATGAGGTAAACATTTAGTCTAGGGCCACATAATGGGGTAAACATTTAGTCTAGGACCACATGGGGTAAACATTTAGTCTAGGGCCACATGATGAGGTAAACATTTAGTCTAGGGCCACATGATGGGGTAAACATTTAGTCTAGGGCCACATGATGAGGTAAACATTTAGTCTAGGGCCACATGATGAGGTAAACATTTAGTCTAGGGCCACATGATGAGGTAAACATTTAGTCTAGGGCCACATGATGAGGTAAACATTTAGTCTAGGGCCACATGATGGGGTAAACATTTAGTCTAGGGCCACATGGGGTAAACATTTAGTCTAGGGCCACATGATGAGGTAAACATTTAGTCTAGGGCCACATGATGAGGTAAACATTTAGTCTAGGGCCACATGATGAGGTAAACATTTAGTCTAGGACCACATGAGGTAAACATTTAGTCTAGGGCCACATGATGGGGTAAACATTTAGTCTAGGGCCACATGATGGGGTAAACATTTAGTCTAGGGCCACATGAGGTAAACATTTAGTCTAGGGCCACATGAGGTAAACATTTAGTCTAGGGCCACATGATGAGGTAAACATTTAGTCTAGGGCCACATGATGGGGTAAACATTTAGTCTAGGGCCACATGGGGTAAACATTTAGTCTAGGGCCACATGATGGGGTAAACATTTAGTCTAGGGCCACATGGGGTAAACATTTAGTCTAGGGCCACATGATGGGGTAAACATTTAGTCTAGGGCCACATGGGGTAAACATTTAGTCTAGGGCCACATGATGGGGTAAACATTTAGTCTAGGGCCACATGATGGGGTAAACATTTAGTCTAGGGCCACATGGGGTAAACATTTAGTCTAGGGCCACATAATGGGGTAAACATTTAGTCTAGGACCACATGGGGTAAACATTTAGTCTAGGGCCACATGATGGGGTAAACATTTAGTCTAGGGCCACATGATGGGGTAAACATTTAGTCTAGGGCCACATGAGGTAAACATTTAGTCTAGGACCACATGGGGTAAACATTTAGTCTAGGGCCACATGATGAGGTAAACATTTAGTCTAGGGCCACATGATGGGGTAACATTTAGTCTAGGGCCACATGATGGGGTAAACATTTAGTCTAGGGCCACATGAGGTAAACATTTAGCCTAGGGCCACATGATGGGGTAAACATTTAGTCTAGGGTCACATGGGGTAAACATTTAGTCTAGGGCCACATGATGGGGTAAACATTTAGTCTAGGGCCACATGAGGTAAACATTTAGTCTAGGGCCACATGATGGGGTAAAAATTTAGTCTAGGGCCACATGAGGTAAACATTTAGTCTAGGACCACATGGGGTAAACATTTAGTCTAGGGCCACATGATGAGGTAAACATTTAGTCTAGGGCCACATGATGGGGTAAACATTTAGTCTAGGGCCACATGGGGTAAACATTTAGTCTAGGGCCACATGATGAGGTAAACATTTAGTCTAGGGCCACATGATGAGGTAAACATTTAGTCTAGGGCCACATGATGAGGTAAACATTTAGTCTAGGACCACATGAGGTAAACATTTAGTCTAGGGCCACATGATGGGGTAAACATTTAGTCTAGGGCCACATGATGGGGTAAACATTTAGTCTAGGGCCACATGAGGTAAACATTTAGTCTAGGGCCACATGAGGTAAACATTTAGTCTAGGGCCACATGATGAGGTAAACATTTAGTCTAGGGCCACATGATGGGGTAAACATTTAGTCTAGGGCCACATGGGGTAAACATTTAGTCTAGGGCCACATGATGGGGTAAACATTTAGTCTAGGGCCACATGGGGTAAACATTTAGTCTAGGGCCACATGATGGGGTAAACATTTAGTCTAGGGCCACATGGGGTAAACATTTAGTCTAGGGCCACATGATGGGGTAAACATTTAGTCTAGGGCCACATGATGGGGTAAACATTTAGTCTAGGGCCACATGGGGTAAACATTTAGTCTAGGGCCACATAATGGGGTAAACATTTAGTCTAGGACCACATGGGGTAAACATTTAGTCTAGGGCCACATGATGGGGTAAACATTTAGTCTAGGGCCACATGATGGGGTAAACATTTAGTCTAGGGCCACATGAGGTAAACATTTAGTCTAGGACCACATGGGGTAAACATTTAGTCTAGGGCCACATGATGAGGTAAACATTTAGTCTAGGGCCACATGATGGGGTAACATTTAGTCTAGGGCCACATGATGGGGTAAACATTTAGTCTAGGGCCACATGAGGTAAACATTTAGCCTAGGGCCACATGATGGGGTAAACATTTAGTCTAGGGTCACATGGGGTAAACATTTAGTCTAGGGCCACATGATGGGGTAAACATTTAGTCTAGGGCCACATGAGGTAAACATTTAGTCTAGGGCCACATGATGGGGTAAAAATTTAGTCTAGGGCCACATGAGGTAAACATTTAGTCTAGGACCACATGGGGTAAACATTTAGTCTAGGGCCACATGATGAGGTAAACATTTAGTCTAGGGCCACATGATGGGGTAACATTTAGTCTAGGGCCACATGATGAGGTAAACATTTAGTCTAGGGCCACATGAAGTAAACATTTAGTCTAGGGCCACATGATGAGGTAACATTTAGTCTAGGGCCGCATGAGGTAAACATTTAAATTTTAGGTTTTGTTGGTCAACTTTTAGGTTTGGATTGTGGCTGATGCTTTTTTCTCCCGCTCGAAGCATGGACCAGGCATGATCTACAACAGACTTGGAATTTCATCATCAAATCCTTCAGGCTCAGACTGGGAGGTGGTTATAGGGGTAAGTACTGGGAGGTGGTTATAGGGGTAAGTACTGGTACTGGGAGGTGGTTATAGGGGTTAGTACTGGTACTGGGAGGTGGTTATAGGGGTTAGTACTGGGAGGTGGTTATAGGGGTAAGTACTGGGAGGTGGTTATAGGGGTAAGTACTGGTACTGGGAGGTGGTTATAGGGGTTAGTACTGGGAGGTGGTTATAGGGGTAAGTACTGGGAGGTGGTTATAGGGGTAAGTACTGGTACTGGGAGGTGGTTATAGGGGTAAGTGAAAGGAGGTGGTTATAGGGGTAAGTACTGGGATGTGGTTATAGGGGTAAGTACTGGGAGGTGGTTATAGGGGTAAGTGAAAGGAGGTGGTTATAGGGGTAAGTTCTGGGAGGTGGTTATAGGGGTAAGTACTGGGAGGTGGTTATAGGGGTAAGTACTGGGAGGTGGTTATAGGGGTAAGTACTGGTACTGGGAGGTGGTTATAGGGGTAAGTACTGGGAGGTGGTTATAGGGGTTAGTACTGGTGCTGGGAGGTGGTTATAGGGGTAAGTTCTGGTACTGGGAGGTGGTTTTAGGGGTAAGTACTGGGAGGTGGTTATATGGGTAAGTACTGGGAGGTGGTTATAGGGGTAAGTACTGGGAGGTGGTTATAGGGGTAAGTACTGGTACTGGGAGGTGGTTATAGGGGTAAGTACTGGGAGGTGGTTATAGGGGTAAGTACTGGGAGGTGGTTATAGGGTAATTAATGGGACACCTCCCTGGGAGGTTTTTGGGATATTGCCACACCTCTATAGGTGTTATTCTAGGTTTTTAAAAGTTGAATCGCTTGTAAAATAGAGTTCTATCCCACAAATACAATTTTAAACGTTTTCCCATTAGAACTTAAAATTCCTTTTCAGAGCGGTTGGGCCCATGTGTCAATTCGAGGAGTTTCCCCTGCTCAACAAGGGGAATGGTTGACACCGAAAGATGAGAAATGGTAGTGAGAGAAAGATGAGAAATGGCAGTGACAGAAAGAATGAGAAATGGCAGTGACAGAAAGAATGAGAAATGGCAGTGACAGAAAGAATGAGAAATGGCAGTGACAAAAAGATGAGAAATGACACTGAAAAAAAAAAGCTAAATACATTCCATCCATTAGTTGTTGCAAGCAGTTGAGGTTGGATTTAAATGTGAGAGAATAAAATTGTTAGTGTGATATTGTTATATTTATAAGATGCCGTTTTATAAGGTTGTTTATGTGACCCTATGTTGAATGTTTATATGGCCCTAGTTTTAATTAAAGGTTATGTTTATATGACCCTATGTTGACAAGTTGAATGTTTATATGGCCCTAGTTTTAATTAAAGGTTATGTTTATATGACCCTATGTTTATAAAATTATGTTTGTTTCAAATGTATATATTGGGTAGAATCATTTTAAAAATATATTTACAATGTACTTAAATGCATTTGGTCATTGCAATGTGGACACAGAAGTTTGGACCATGGAGAGAATGTTTGTTGTTCCTAATGCTTAATTTTTTTATTGCTCAGTAGGTATTTATTTATATGAGTTAAAATAAAAACAGGCTTTGCATTTATTACCATTTTTTATGAGTTTTTTCAAACATGGGCTTTTACAACTGGTGCAGGGACAAATTTCACAAACCTGAAAAACTGGTACAACACAATTTCAAGGTACAGCTGAACAGAAGTCAAAATATTTTGAATAGTTTTTTATTTACAAAAAAAAAAAAAACCCACCCCAGTAATAGAGCGTACAAGATAAAATGTTAACACTAATTTATTTCTAAATTCATTTTTAAATGAAATTTTTGTGTATGTTAATGTCTTTTATAATGTCTTTCAGTTATATATAAGAAAAGTATTTGTATAAAACTATTTTCTAAGCTGCACCCGGCGATCACAATTGCTTTTTATGGCCATAAAGTTTTTATTTTTTGCCCTAAATCCTCTTGCATTTTTCTGTTTTTTATCTTCATTTAATGTTGGCCATGAAGTGGAAGGTTTCATTTTATTTTTCTGGTAACTGTGGCCTCTCTGCTCATTGAATCTCTTGTTAGACTGGCTGCTTTCTTCAGTCCCCCAATTTGTATGTCTTTTTTTAGTGACTCTCAGTTCATATTTAGGGCTTTGGTTGCTTGGAGCACCTATACAAAAAAAAAAGATTTATGGAGCACCTATACAAAACAAAGATTTATGGACCATCTATACAAAACAAAGATTTATGGAGCACCTATACAAAACAAAGATTTATGGAGCACCTATACAAAACAAAGATTTATGGAGCACCTATACAAAACAAAGATTTATGGAGCACCTATACAAAACAAAGATTTATGGACCATCTATACAAAACAGAGGTTTAATGGACCACCTATACAAAACAAAGATTAATCGAACACCTAAACAAAGCAAAGCTTTATGGACCTTCTATACAAAACAAAGATTTATGGAGCACCTATATAAAACAAAGACTTATGGACCATCTATACAAAACAAAGATTTATGGACGACCTGACCAAAAGCTAATAGCATCACATCCTACTTACTGTGACTGTCTGCATATTGGTGGTTATGCCTTTTTTTTTTTTTGGAAGATTTTTTGTCCCACCAATTATTGTCATGAACCTGGTGCCTGTGGAGATCCTCATAGAGATCCTCCACACTGTCCTCACTGTGGCCACTGGCACACCTTTTCCTGCGGCTGACACCAAACAGGGAACCTGTGGCAGCTTCCCCACCCTGACTTCTGTGGTAGCTGGGTTCTTCATGAGATACATCTTCATGATGACTTCTGGAAAATGTCATGTGTTGCTGGGACTGGGAATAATATATTGTACGGCCATCAGTGCTGTAGACTTGTAGTTGGGCAACATCAGGGGAACTTTGGCTAAGCTTGTCTTTCTTTTCTCTTTTTTCTGTTGGAGGTAAGGACATGTCAATAATTTGAATGATAGCCACACTCCAACAACTGACAACTACATCAAATAACAATTGTTTTACCTGAAAATTTGGAGTTTCTGTTGCGCCTTTTCAAGTCATACCTTGCTATCAGAGGGTATGATGGCGACACATAGTGATTCATACGTTGAAGCTTACATTCCTAAACAAGACAAATTTCAAGTGTTAATGTTTACATTTCTCAACACTGAAGAACAGTTACATAGCCCAGGTGACCTTTAGCACTACAGTTACTTACATAGCCCATGTGACCTATAGCACTACAGTTACTTACATAACCCATGTGACCTATAGCACTACAGTTACTTACATAACCCAGATGACCTTTAGCACTACAGTTACATAGCCCAGGTGACCTTTAGCACTACAGTTACTTACATAACCCATGTGACCTATAGCACTACAGTTACTTACATAACCCAGGTGACCTTTAGCACTAGTTACATAACCCAGGTGACCTTTAGCACTACAGTTACATAACCCAGGTGACCTTTAGCACTAGTTACTTACATAACCCAGGTGACCTTTAGCACTACAGTTACATAACCCAGATGACCTTTAGCACTAGTTACTTACATAACCCAGGTGACCTTTAGCACTACAGTTACTTACATAACCCAGGTGACCTTTAGCACTACAGTTACATAACCCAGGTGACCTTTAGCACTAGTTACTTACATAACCCAGGTGACCTTTAGCACTAGTTACTTACATAGCCCAGGTGACCTTTAGCACTACAGTTACATAACCCAGATGACCTTTAGCACTACAGTTACTTACATAGCCCAGGTGACCTATAGCACTACAGTTACTTACATAGCCCAGGTGACCTTTAGCACTACAGTTACTTACATAACCCAGGTGACCTTTAGCACTACAGTTACATAACCCAGATGACCTTTAGCACTACAGTTACTTACATAGCCCAGGTGACCTATAGCACTACAGTTACTTACATAGCCCAGGTGACCTTTAGCACTACAGTTACTTACATAACCCATGTGACCTATAGCACTACAGTTACTTACATAACCCAGGTGACCTTTAGCACTACACTTACATAGCCCAGGTGACCTTTAGCACTACAGTTGTAGCAATAAACCTTTGTGTTTTTGTCTGAAGAGGTCTGCATGTTGTGGATATCAGTCTGTCAACAACAATCAAAACTTTTAATTACTGGAATTAATTAACAAAACTTTTAATTACTGGAATTAATTAACAAAACTTTTAATTACTGGAATTAATTAACAAAACTTTTAATTACTGGAATTAATTAACAAAACTTTTAATTACTGGAATTAATTAACAAAACTTTTAATTACTGGAATTAATTAACAAAACTTTTAATTACTGGAATTAACAAAACTTTTAATTACTGGAATTAACAAAACTTTTAATTACTGGAATTAACAAAACTTTTAATTACTGGAATTAACAAAACTTTTAATTACTGGAATTAACAAAACTTTTAATTACTGGAATTAACAAAACTTTTAATTACTGGAATTAACAAAACTTTTAATTACTGGAATTAACAAAACTTTTAATTACTGGAATTAATGGGGTGGAAGGGTGGTCCGATGTTTAAAGAAACAAACTCTACTTTCTCAGCCCAATGGATTGCTAGGCCTAAAGAGGAGCTTAACTAATCACTGTAATTTAATAGTAAACTAAATATTAACACTACAAACTTGTTAATTACTGTACTTTGATACTAAACTTGAAATCAACATTGTTACCAGAATTGAACTAGCATTCTACTTTCTAGATACTTAATGTGATACTAGACTTGTTAACTTGATACGTAATGTAAATAATGTGATACTAGACTGGCCTTATTTTAACCTTGATACTAAACTTACTACAAGTTTTAGAAGTTATACTACATTCAACTTGAAATAGTCTTGTTATAAAACTGGATACTTGATATTAAACTTGATATTGAACTTAATACAGATTACAAACACAGGACTTGAAGGTTTTTTAAACATTTCAAAAAAAAAATTTTAACAGTTGAAGGTAAAATAAATAATTAGCTCTTGACCCGGATAGATCCTGTAACCATATCATTGAAGTCCTACATCATTTTGTTTTATTACCCAAAACAATGCAAATCTCATTTTTTTTAAAAATAATAAGTTCAAATTTAATATTTAAATAACATTGCTTGTAGAACTTTAACTTTAACTGAGTTATATTATGTACATTTTACCCCCAACCTTTATTGTCAAATAATAGCCTGCAACTTGACAAAATCAATAAAGAGGTATTGCCTATGCCCTATCACTTTTTCAATAGATAACAATTAATTGAAATAGTAACCTTCACACGGTCTCAGAAAGGTTATAATCTGTAGACTTAGGGGTCATCCATAAATGACGTCACGCTTTTTTTGACGATTTTTACCTCTCCCCTCCATCACATTGGGCATAAAGAAAAAAATTCAGATTTTTTTTTTAAAAGCCCTGTAATTTTAAATCATGTTTCAGCTCAGTCTACAACCCCCCTCAAAAATTGCTGTAGAAGTTTTCTTAAAACATAGATATTTTTTCAAAATCTTGTCAGAACTCTGTCAACATAGAGTATTTTTATCAATTCCTATTAGAATTTATTAAAACAGTTTTCTAAAACTCAAAAACTCATTTTCTAACATTGCTTTTTTATAATGCAAAAAAGTGATGGCACACCATCTGAACCACCACCACCTTCCCCCCCCCCCCCGTCACAAAATTGCTGACCACCCCTCCCCCCTACAAGTGTGACATCATTTATGGATGACCCCTTATTAGCTATTCACCCTTCCCCTGAATAATGTATTGAGTGAGTGAACAGGATTCACATTGGGCATAAAGAAAAAATTCAGATTTTTTTTTTAAAAGCCCTGTCAGCAGAAAAAAATACATTTATTTTTTAATGGGAAATTTTAGTGTTTTTTTCCCTAGCAGAAAATTATTATTCTCAAACAAAAAAGCTATTTCCAGGAAAAAAAATTCAAACTTAATACTGGACTTTATACTTAACTTGATACTAAACTTGATACTAGACTTGATACTAAACTTGATACAAAACTTGATACTAAACTTGATGCTAGACTTGATACTAAACTTGATACTAAACTTGACACTAAACTTGATACTAAACTTGATGCTCAACTTACAGTTAAATGATATTGTCTCCATCTGTCTGGACACGACTGTTGGAAAAAAAAAATGTGTTGTTAGACAAAGGAAAAACTCAAGCCACACCGAAACCAATGTTCTGATGCGACACCAAAACCAAAGGAAAATGTTCTGATGTGACACCAAAACCAAAGGAAAATGTTCTGTTGTGCCACCAAAACCAAAGGAAAATGTTCTGATGTGACACCAAAACCAAAGGAAAATGTTCTGATGTGACACCAAAACCAAAGGAAAAAGTTCTGATGTGACACCAAAACCAAAGGAAAATGTTCTGATGTGACACCAAAACCAAAGGAAAAAGTTCTGATGTGACACCAAAACCAAAGGAAAATGTTCTGATGTGACACCAAAACCAAAGGAAAATGTTCTGACTAGTTTTTTGAACCTTTGCTTGGTGTCCAGCCATCCAACACCTGTCACAAGAAACTTGCCAGCTGGTTTTTGGCTCTGGACAGTCATGTCCTTTATGTCCTGGGGCTTCACAGTTGTAGCAGACAGCGTTAGGGCAGGCTTGCCAGGTGTGTCCCTCCAGTGCACAGAACACACAGCGGCGTTTCTGTGGGACAAAACAAAGGTAGAACATCACAGAACACACAACAAAGGTAGAACATCACAAAACAAAGGTAGAACATCACAGAACACAGAACAAAGGTAGAACATCACAGAACACAAAACAAAGGTAGAACATCACAGAACACAAAACAAAGGTAGAACATCACAGAACACACAACAAGGGTAGAACATCACAGAACACAGAACAAAGGTAGAACATCACATAACACAAAACAAAGGTAGAACATCACAGAACACACAAGGGTAGAACATCACAGAACACAAAACAAAGGTAGAACATCACAGAACACAGAACAAAGGTAGAACATCACAGAACACAAAACAAAGGTAGAACATCACAGAACACACAAGGGTAGAACATCACAGAACACAAAACGAAGGTAGAACATCACAGAACACAAAACAAAGGTAGAACATCACAGAACACACAACAAGGGTAGAACATCACAGAACACAAAACAAAGGTAGAACATCACAGAACACAAAACAAGAGTAGAACATCACAGAACAAAGCTAGAACATCACAGAACACAAAACAAGAGTAGAACATCACAGAACAAAGCTAGAACATCACAGAACACAGAACAAAGGTAGAACATCACAGAACACACAACAAGAGTAGAACATCACAGAACAAAGGTAGAACATCACAGAACACAGAACAAAGGTAGAACATCACAGAACACAAAACAAGAGTAGAACATCACAGAACAAAGGTAGAACATCACAGAACACAGAACAAAATCTAATTTGCTTTCATTCATAAAAGCTTTGGCCGCTAAAACATGTAAAAAATCTCTTGAGCTACCAAAGCTTTTATGAAAGATGGCAAATTAGTTTTATTTTTTAAAAATTTTCAGTGCATTTAAAAGCTTGTTGTTATTGTTTAATTTTGTTATCTCCCCTTAGTTTTAAAACCGTTTTATCAAGCTTTATGACTAACGTAATGTCTAAATTAAAAAATAATTATCCTGGTATTCTTATCAAAGTGGAATATATCTGGAAAGTTTAAATGAAATCGCTGCATTTGAAATGGGTCAAAATTGAGTTCCAAGATTTGTCACAAACCCACTAACAAATAAAGACTGAACACAGAATTCCAAACATAACTTTCAGGCTAAAGAAGGGGGGGGGGGCTTATAAAACTCTATAAACTAAAGAAGGGGGCCTCATAACATTCTATAGAATAAGAAGGGGGACATGTGATAAAATAAATGTTACAGCAACTAACAGACATACAGAATTGAACACAAAATATGTAAGATAAAATGTTACAGCAACTAACAGACATACAGAATTGAACACAAAATATGTAAGATAAAATGTTAAAGCAACTAACAGACACACAGAATTGATGAACACAAAATATGTAAGATAAAATGTTACAGCAACTAACAGACACACATAATTGAACACAAAATATGTAAGATAAAATGTTACAGCAACTAACAGACATACAGAATTGAACACAAAATATGTAAGATAAAATGTTACAGCAACTAGCAGACATACAGAATTGAACACAAAATATGTAAGGTAAAATGTTACAGCAACTAGCAGACACACAGAATTGAACACAAAATATGTAAGGTAAAATGTTACAGCAACTAACAGACATACAGAATTGAACACAAAATATGTAAGGTAAAATGTTACAGCAAATAGCAGACATACAGAATTGAAAACAAAATATGTAAGATAAAATGTTACAGCAACTAACAGACACACAGAATTGATGAACACAAAATATGTAAGATAAAATGTTACAGCAACTAACAGACACACATAATTGAACACAAAATATGTAAGATAAAATGTTACAGCAACTAACAGACATACAGAATTGAACACAAAATATGTAAGGTAAAATGTTACAGCAACTAACAGACACACAGAATTGAACACAAAATATGTAAGATAAAATGTTACAGCAACTAACAGACATACAGAATTGAACACAAAATATGTAAGATAAAATGTTACAGCAACTAACAGACACACAGAATTGAACACAAAATATGTAAGATAAAATGTCAAGCAACTAACAGACATACAGAATTGAACACAAAATATGTAAGGTAAAATGTTACAGCAACTAACAGACACACAGAATTGAACACAAAATATTTAAAATGTACCAAAGGCTCTGGGCAGTCCCGTAAAAAATGTCCAAGCTTTTTACAATTTCTACACTGCACAGATGTATTTGAAAAATAGCGACTGACTGCACTGTTTGTATTATACCTGTCCTCATCCAGTATTCTCCAATCATTGCTGACTCCTGTATGGGGCAAACATCAAAGTATTAGTGGACAAAGTGTTGCTTTAACTCAGTCAGAAACAACTTGACATTAAATGCTTTCTATAAAACTGTTAGGGCAAACATCAAAGTATTAGTGGACAAAGTGTTGCTTTAACTCAGTCAGAAACAACTTGACATTAAATGCTTTCAATGAAACTGTTAGGGCAAACATCAAAGTATTAGTGGACAAAGTGTTGCTTTAACTCAGTCAGAAACAACTTGACATTAAATGCTTTCAATGAAACTGTTAGGGCAAACATCAAAGTATTAGTGGAGAAAGTGTTGCTTTAACTCAGTCAGAAACAACTTTGACATTAAATGCTTTCTATAAAACTGTTAGGGCAAACATCAAAGTATTAGTGGAGAAAGTGTTGCTTTAACTCAGTCAGAAACAACTTTGACATTAAATGCTTTCTATAAAACTGTTAGGGCAAACATCAAAGTATTAGTGGAGAAAGTGTTGCTTTAACTCAGTCAGAAACAACTTTGACATTAAATGCTTTCTATAAAACTGCTATGATAATATGACATAGAATTTGACTTTATTGGATGCCTAATTCATTTTTTATGAATTAATTAAAGTTTCGAACCTATGGTACTATTTTATGAGCTATTATACAAACATTGTTGGTTTTTATTTGGCGTGCAATTGTTTTTGGTTGCTATTCTACTCTACTAAAAATCTTGAAAAACATTAATAAAAAACGTTTTAACAACAAGCTTTTATATAATTATGCACTAAAAAGGATAAAAATAAACAATTTTTTAAAAGGTATAATAGCGCAGCACTATTTAAATAACTATAAAGAAAAGCGTGGGTCCCCCCCCCCCCCCCCCCCCACAAAAATGTAGTAGACCTCTCAAACCTTGCTGTTGAGCCTAGAAAGTGTTAAAAAAAAAATAAGCAAATTTCAAACGACTCAGTATAAATTAGGCCCCTTGAGATAAGCGCTTGTTTTATTTGAAATGTTTCTGTCAATACCAGAAATGTTTCTGTCAATACCAGAAATGTTTCTGTCAATACCAGAAATGTTTCTGTCAATACCAAACAAAAACTACAAAATATTAAACATTTGATTTTGTATTTGAAAAATATATCTGGATCTGAGTTGATTTAGGCTTTAACACAAATTAATGATTTGGACTATGATTTAGTTATACAATCGGAGTCTAGAACTAACTGTTTGTGCTGGGAATATTCAACACAAGAACTGCCAATTTAATAATTTGTTGTTAAAACTTCAACATGTTGACGTCTACAAAGACAACCCCCCCATTTCACACACGCCCTCTAAAGTCTAATTTTATTAACCCCCCCCCCCCCCCCCCCATATGTGAACATCATAAATGGATGGCACATACCTTTAAAGAAAATCTTTCTTTTTTTTTCTTCTCCAATTTAGTGCTATAAAAGCTTCTTTTAAAACTTATTTTTGTTGTTGTTTGGCTTCTATTTGTGTATGAAGAAACAAAAACTAGAATGAAAATCTGGCTTTAAGTGAAGAAAGAAGTCAAACCTTTTGGGGCTGTAAGTAGAGCCTCAACTCCACCTTGAAGATTAAAATCTAAATTTGGGTTAACTTCAATGACATCATCTTCACTGTCTGATGTTATCTCAACCACCTCGGACACTGGTGATTTATCTGTAAGTACACACTGCTAGAGGTAATGGTCACTTTATAGCAAGATGGGGTAACTTGGCAGCAAGATGGGGTAACTTGGTAGCTAGGTGGGGTAACTTGGTAGCTAGGGTAGGGTAACTTGGTAGAAGGGTGGGGTAACTTGGTAGCTAGGTGGGGTAACTTGGTAGAAGGGTGGGGTAACTTGATAGAAGGGTGGGGGTAACTTGGTAGCAAGGTGGGGTAACTTGGTAGCAAGGTGTGGTAACTTGGTAGAAAGGTGGGGTAACTTGGTAGCAAGGTGGGGTAACTTGGTAGAAGGGTGGGGTAACTTGGTAGCAAGGTGGGGTAACTTGGTAGAAAGGTGGGGTAACTTGGTAGCTAGGTGGGGTAACTTGGTAGCAAGATGGGGTAACTTGGTAGCAAGGTAGGGTAACTTGGTAGCTAGGTGGGGTAACTTGGTAGCAAGGTGGGGTAACTTGGTAGCAAGGTGGGGTAACTTGGTAGCAAGGTGGGGTAACTTGGTAGAAGGGTGGGGTAACTTGGTAGCAAGGTGGGGTAACTTGGTAGAAGGGTGGGGTAACTTGGTAGCAAGGTGGGGTAACTTGGTAGCAAGGTGGGGTAACTTGGTAGCTAGGTGGGGTAACTTGGTAGAAAGGTGGGGTAACTTGGTAGCTAGGTGGGGTAACTTGGTAGCAAGATGGGGTAACTTGGTAGCAAGGTAGGGTAACTTGGTAGCTAGGTGGGGTAACTTGGTAGCAAGGTGGGGTAACTTGGTAGCAAGATGGGGTAACTTGGTAGAAGGGTGGGGTAACTTGGTAGCAAGGTGGGGTAACTTGGTAGTAAGGTGGGGTAACTTGGTAGAAGGGTGGGGTAACTTGGTAGAAGGGTGGGGTAACTTGGTAGAAGGGTGGGGTAACTTGGTAGAAGGGTGGGGTAACTTGGTAGCAAGATGGGGTAACTTGGTAGCAAGGTGGGATAACTTGGTAGCTAGGTGGGGTAACTTGGTAGCAAGGTGGGGTAACTTGGTAGAAGGGTGGGGTAACTTGGTAGCTAGGTGGGGTAACTTGGTAGAAAGGTGGGGTAACTTGGTAGCTAGGTGGGGTAACTTGGTAGCAAGGTGGGGTAACTTGGTAGCAAGATGGGGTAACTTGGTAGAAGGGTGGGGTAACTTGGTAGAAGGGTGGGGTAACTTGGTAGCAAGATGGGGTAACTTGGTAGCAAGATGGGGTAACTTGGTAGCAAGGTGTGGTAACTTGGTAGAAGGGTGGGGTAACTTGGTAGCAAGGTGGGGTAACTTGGTAGAAGGGTGGGGTAACTTGGTAGAAGGGTGGGGTAACTTGGTAGCAAGGTGGGGTAACTTGGTAGCAAGGTGTGGTAACTTGGTAGCAAGATGGGGTAACTTGGTAGAAGGGTGGGGTAACTTGGTAGCAAGGTGGGGTAACTTGGTAGCAAGGTGGGGTAACTTGGTAGAAGGGTGGGGTAACTTGGTAGAAGGGTGGGGTAACTTGGTAGCAAGGTGGGGTAACTTGGTAGCAAGGTGGGGTAACTTGGTAGAAGGGTGGGGTAACTTGGTAGCAAGGTGGGGTAACTTGGTAGCAAGGTGGGGTAACTTGGAAGCAAGGTGGGGTAATTTGGTAGCAAGGTGGGGTAACTTGGTAGAAGGGTGGGGTAACTTGGTAGAAGGGTGGGGTAACTTGGTAGCAAGGTGGGGTAACTTGGTAGCAAGGTGGGGTAATTTGGTAGAAGGGTGGGGTAACTTGGTAGAAGGGTGGGGTAACTTGGTAGAAGGGTGGGGTAACTTGGTAGCAAGGTGGGGTAACTTGGTAGCAAGGTGGGGTAACTTGGTAGCAAGATGGGGTAACTTGGTAGAAGGGTGGGGTAACTTGGTAGAAGGGTGGGGTAACTTGGTAGCAAGGTGGGGTAACTTGGTAGCAAGGTGGGGTAACTTGGTAGAAGGGTGGGGTAACTTGGTAGCAAGGTGGGGTAACTTGGTAGCAAGGTGGGGTAACTTGGTAGCAAGGTGGGGTAATTTGGTAGAAGGGTGGGGTAACTTGGTAGAAGGGTGGGGTAACTTGGTAGAAGGGTGGGGTAACTTGGTAGCAAGGTGGGGTAACTTGGTAGCAAGGTGGGGTAACTTGGTAGCAAGATGGGGTAACTTGGTAGAAGGGTGGGGTAACTTGGTAGAAGGGTGGGGTAACTTGGTAGCAAGGTGGGGTAACTTGGTAGCAAGGTGGGGTAACTTGGTAGAAGGGTGGGGTAACTTGGTAGCAAGGTGGGGTAACTTGGTAGCAAGGTGGGGTAACTTGGAAGCAAGGTGGGGTAATTTGGTAGCAAGGTGGGGTAACTTGGTAGAAGGGTGGGGTAACTTGGTAGAAGGGTGGGGTAACTTGGTAGCAAGGTGGGGTAACTTGGTAGCAAGGTGGGGTAACTTGGTAGAAGGGTGGGGTAACTTGGTAGAAGGGTGGGGTAACTTGGTAGCAAGGTGGGGTAACTTGGTAGCAAGGTGGGGTAACTTGGTAGCAAGATGGGGTAACTTGGTAGCAAGGTGTGGTAACTTGGTAGCAAGGTGTGGTAACTTGGTAGCAAGGGTAAAAGAGTAGTGTATTTTAGTAGCAACGCTGACTTGACAGAAATTAAATGCAATAAAATATGGAAGCTAAAGAAATGAAGGTGACACTAGGTCTATATAGACTTCACTTAAATATTTGGGTTAAAACCCAATTACTAGTTTGCAATCTTTGTAGTCAACCTTAACAATAGTTCACCCTCTACTGCAAGCTGATCATGCAACCCCTAGTATTTAATCTTGTTATCTCTCCTTTTATTATTGAATATAGTTAAAACCCATCCTATTGTTTGCAATCTCTAAAAGACAGCTGTCTGCCCCTTATACGTGGTTGACACTAGCTAGTTATCTCCACTTCTGTTATTGAATACAGTATTCTACGGAGTGATTGATGGCATTTGATCTTGTTAACTCCCCTTAGTTTTGAAACCGTTTAGTTATATTTAAATGACTAATCCAATGTCTAATTAGATTAAAAAATAGATATTCATTCATTGCCTGCAAAAAAGAAGGTATCTGAAAAATGTGTACGAAATTGCTGTATTAGAAGGTGGTCGAAATTGAGTTACAATATTTGCCACAAACAAATAAACAAATGGTCGTTGAGAAGTAAATAAAAGCTTGTAAAATTCAATTTTTTAAGCGTAACATTTAATAACATGGCAGTGAAATTATTTTTAAAGAAAATGTTCCAAGAAAGAGAAATGATATGTACCATGGCTTAACCTGCGGCTACAGCTTTTCTCATCCTCACTCTCTGAGTGTGTGTCCGTGTCTGTGTCTGTGTTAACAACAACCTGGGGGTCTCGCCGTAACCTTACTGGCTTTATTGTTTGGATGGCCTCCATTTTTGAGAGCCTTTTTTTCTTAGAGATTTTTCCTGAAGCATCTGATTTGGAAAGCTTTAGGAAGTTTTCCAGCACTGAAACCTTTTCTTTCCTACCCTCAATGATTGGTTTGACTGGGGATTCAGCCTCGGAGCTAACATAAATAACCTTATTTTGTACAGTTTTAGTTATTATATATGGTAAGGTTGTTGTTGTTGGGATGTGGTCCACTTGTGCCGTGGGCGGGCACCTCTGAAGAGCCTGATCGCCAGTACCATAATGGATCTGGCTGTAGAGAGCAACCTCTATCTCCTCTAAGTCTACATCCTCTTCAGCACTTGAACTGCTCATTTTCCTCTCTGAAATATAAAAAGAAATTGTGACTATCATTAATCCTTGAAAGAAAAGACATTGATATCTGAATATATTTACATTTCAGATAGTCAATTATGAAATCCGAATATACTAACATAATTTCTCATGAACACAGTAGACACTACATTCAGATAAAGAACATCCTATATATCATCAGTGTTTCTTCCAGACTTGAAACAGAATAGCCACTTCCTACTAAAATAACTAAATAGTTTAGCGAGAAAATCTTGTCATTATTCATTGTCATTGTTTGATACTTGGGTAATATATCGCTTTAGTTAAGTTCATTTGGCAGATGTAAAGCTACCTCAATGTCAAGGCTTTAATAGAAGTATATTGTGATATATTTGTGTCAAATATATATAACTGTATAATAAACTCTAAAATTAAGAATGAAGAAGAACTGAATAATAAACCAAAATCAATGGCTAAATCTATCAATATAGTTCAGAAATTATCTTTAAACTGCAGTGTTTGCGAGCAAGATTTGCTATATAAACAGCAGCCATTTATAAAGTAAAGTGGTTTCCCCTGAATCTCCAGCTATAAGATTACCAAAAAAAATGTAAACAAGATGGCTGCTATAGTAAATGAGCATGGTTACATGTGATGAAAACATCGACAACATGAAGTCTGTCAACGTGGGAGATTTGGTTCTCTTAAGGCAACACCCCACAGGGAGAAACAAAATAGCTGATAAGTTTGGTCCAGAGCCCTATACTGTGACCTCAGTTCCACCTGATAGTGGTGGTTATTTCACCATTCAGTCACTTGATGAAAGGATAACTCGCAGAGTGTCAGGTATTCAGATCCGAAAGTATATTCCAACTGAAGCGGTTCCGGTACCTGCCCTTCCTGACGTAACATTGCCGGATGTTAAACATGAAGATGACATCCATAAAGAAGGTTATTATCAAATAGAGATCCCTGCAGTGCCCATACCCCCTCCCCGTCGGAGACGTCAGGTAGTGCCACCAATATTACCACCTACACCAGCACCATCTGACAGTGCTCTCACGACCCCACGGAGATCGTCTCGAGCGAGAAAATGTCCAGATAAGCTGGACCTCTAATCTGTTGATGGATTATGATGTGTGTAACCTGTGTCACCTGTAACAATTTGTCTCGTTATGATGTTTTTATTTGTTTTGTCTTGTTACCCTGAGTTACTCGATAGGATGGTAGTTGCCAGATAATTACCATAAAGCACACTCTGATTCTAATCAGACACATTTGTAACTAGACTAATTCTATAGCAAAAAGGATTAAGATATTTAAAATAACAAGAAATATAATTATAATGAGATAGGCCTTTATTTTTGGAACAGAGTAGGCCTATAGTATTGCACTTAGATTACATAACATCTTTTAAGAAGTTACATAATCACAAATTTACTATAGCATTCTTCTCTTTGTATTGAAAAACTTGATTAGTTATATTTTCTTCTAGTAGGCTATTAACTTGAAGTTAACTGACAATGAGCAAAAGTGATTTTAAAACAAATGCATGGTATATTTTGAGCAAAGGGTGGGATTACATAACCTTAACATTTGATAGTTATGTAACAATGTTGGACCATTTTAAATCTACCATTAGCTTGAGCATATATAAATGTCATATTTTAGATTAAAACAGCGTTACATTTAAAGAATGACTTCTTATCACATTGATTATTAGATGTTTAAAAAAAAATTGAAAGGGGGGTATTACATAATCTATGAGATTAGTAGGTTGATTAATCGAAGGACAATTTTTAAAATAGCATCATTGGATTCAGCATACAAAAATCTATAAAATATCTTAAAATTACATCAATTGATAAAGTATTCTGGCTTTTATACCACTTTTAGTGAAAAACGCTTAAAAATTTGGTCCATAATCTCCATTCTTATCTATTTTTCTATGGGCTCTACTTTAAATTTTATTTCATAATCTCCATTCTTATCTATTTTTCTATGGGCTCTACTTCAAATTTTATTTCATAATCTCCATTCTTATCTATTTTTCTAAGGGCTCTACTTCAAATTTTATTTCATAATCTCCATTCTTATCCATTTTTCTATGGGCTCTACTTCAAATTTTATTTCATAATCTCCATTCTTATCTATTTTTCTAAGGGCTCTACTTCAAATTTTATTTCATAATCTCCATTCTTATCTATTTTTCTATGGGCTCTACTTTAAATTTTATTTCATAATCTCCATTCTTATCTATTTTTCTATGGGCTCTACTTCAAATATTATTTCATAATCTCCATTCTTATCCATTTTTCTATGGGCTCTACTTCAAATTTTATTTCATAATCTCCATTCTTATCCATTTTTCTAAGGGCTCTACTTCAAATTTTATTTCATAATCTCCATTCTTATCTATTTTTCTATGGGCTCTACTTCAAATTTTATTTCATAATCTCCATTCTTATCCATTTTTCTAAGGGCTCTACTTCAAATTTTATTTCATAATCTCCATTCTTATCTATTTTTCTATGGGCTCTACTTTAAATTTTATTTCATAATCTCCATTCTTATCCATTTTTCTATGGGCTCTACTTCAAATTTTATTTCATAATCTCCATTCTTATCTATTTTTCTAAGGGCTCTACTTCAAATTTTATTTCATAATCTCCATTCTTATCTATTTTTCTATGGGCTCTACTTCAAATTTTATTTCATAATCTCCATTCTTATCCATTTTTCTAAGGGCTCTACTTCAAATTTTATTTCATAATCTCCATTTGAGATAGATTAAGAATTACACAACGGAGACAGAAGCCCTTAACATGTAAACAGCTTTTATTGTTAACCGGCCAGACGGAAGTGACGAGAGACACAAGTCAGGGACATCACTCAAGATAACAATATAAATATAATACCAATACAATTATCTCAATCTATTACATCCCTTTACCCTTAGAACACAATAACACATCTCTCAATAGAACAATTGATAGTATCCTAAAATCACCAATTATATTGTAACATGAACACTATGGTAGATTACATCCTTACAAACAATGCACAATATGCCACAACATAATCAAGATACAAAACAATGATGTCAAAGTCTTTTTGACCTTTAAAATCATAGGTCTAACTTATTTGGGACTTTGATTGTCCTGCTTGACCTTCTCAGTGGCTTTTGATTTGGTGACTCAAGATTCTGACCATTTGGATTCTCTATCTCAGGAGGTCTAGGATTTAAATCATTAACTCCAGAATTTACATTTTCTGACTCCAGACAACTTGGTTCACTCATATCAACAGAACTTGGTTGTAGAACAAACTGAGTTGGTGTGAACTGATCAGATTTGGTGGGATTGACAGATTCACACTTATTATCTGCACAAGTTATTTTTAACTTTATAAGGCACAGGTCCTGTACATTGAACAATTTGACCTGGTATCCATTTTTCCTTTCTCCCATAATTTCTTAGATACACATTCTTATTAACTGCAAATTTTCTTTCAATGAATGTTTGTCATGATTTAATGGAATCATTTTTGAATTGGCATCTGAAAGTATTATGCTGTTATTCAGATCCTTGACTGACATAGATTTCTTTGATTGATCAATTTCCTCAGGTAATCTGATAGTGCTTTTTGGTAACCAAAAATACTGTTTAAAAGTACTATCCTGGACAATATTACTTTGCAACTGTGATCCAGTATTTGAAGTGGGTGTATTAAATGGCAAAAATCTTTTTCCTTTCCTTTTGATGTTACCCTTTTAGTTTCTGTAAGTGCTAATGATGTTAGCAAAGTTGTTTGATGATCACATTCCTTCTTACTTAAAGCATTTGAAATTGCCATATCACCATAATCATTTATTAAGTTACAAATACTTTGTTTAGGCAACTCTGACTGATAATGGACTGCATCTTCTCCATCTTTTATATTATCTTCACAAAGGGTTTTAATTTCTTATTTTATATGGCCTTAAGTCATCATTCACAGACTCTTCAGGCCAACCATTCTTACAGTACTCATATACTTTTATTAAGCACTAATCTTTTTGTGTTTCTCTTTTAATATCATTCACATTTATATTGGAGTTATCCATGATAGTGAAGAGAACAAATACATCTTCTGATACTTAGCTCAGGCTTTGGTTTTTTAAAGGTAATCTACTAAGACTATCTGCACTATTCTCAGATCCAGGTTTGTATTTCAATTCATAATTGTATGCAGTTAGTGTGATAGCCCCTCTTTGAATTCTTGGTGAGGCATGCTCAGGTAGGGTTTTGTTTTCTCCAAATAAACCTAGCAATGGTTTATGATCTGTAAAGATGGTGAACTTCCTACCAAACCGAAACTTATGAAATTTCTTAACACCAAAAATGATGCCTAAGCCTTCCCTATCTAACTGAGAATAATTTTTCTCAGCCTGGTTCAAAGATCTACTGGCAAAAGCAATGGGTCTGTCACCCTTCTCATCCATGTGGGACAAGACTGCTCCTACACCATCTGGTGAAGCATCACATGTTAATATAAGTCTTTTCCCTGGGTCATAGTGAGTTAGTAAGGTGTCAGCAGACAAAGCCTCTTTTGCTGTATTAAAAGCAGTATCTTGTTGTTTACCCCAGTGCCAAGTTGCATTTTTCTGTAGCAGCTTGTACAGTGGTGATAGTTTACCAGACAGATTCCCTATGAACTTTGCATAGTAATTTATCAAGCCCAAAAAAGCTCTTAGTTGTTGGGTATTTTCAGGTTTGGGTGCTTCTTTAATGGCTTTTGTTTTCTCAGGTTGAGGTCTGATACCTTGCTTGCTTAATATATAACCAAGAAAACTAATTTCTGTCAACATGAATTGACATTTATCTTTGTTTATCTTTAAACCTTTTTCACCAACAATTTTTAATACTTTATCAAGTGTTTTAAGATGTTCAGTGTCATTCTTACCAGTTATGTACACATTGTCAAAGTACACACAAACATTTGGAATGTCCTTAAAAATACTGTCCATGACAGCTTGGAAAATTCCAGGACTAGATGATATGCCAAAACATAGTCTTTCATATTGGTAGAGTCCTTTATGTGTGTTTATTGTCGTATAGACTTTTGAATCTGGATGCAGTTCTAGTTGAGTGTAAGCATGACTAAAGTCTAATTCAGTGAATTTGTCTCCTCCTGCCAAATTCAAAGAAATTTCCTCAATGTTAGGTATAGGGTACCTATTTAGCTCTATTTGCTTATTCAGTGTAGTTTTATAATCTCCACAAATTCTTATAGAACCATCCTTCTTTAACACTGGCACAATGGGTGTCGCCCAATCGGAATAGTCTACCTTCTTTATAATGCCATTAGATTCCAATCTACTTAGCTCATTTTCAATTTTATTCCTCATTGCATAAGGTGGAACTCTAGCTTTGCAGTATCTTGGATTTGTGTCTTTAATGCTTAACTTCACTGTTCTATCATTTAGTAATCCAGAGTTACCAAAAACACATTTATTTTCAGATATAACTTTATCTCGTGAAGTAAGACTAGATTCTTTTACATTCTTCAATGAACAAATACTCTCCCAATTTAACTTAAGATCACTTAACCAGTTCCTACCTAGTAATGGCGGTCCATTTCCTTCAACCACAAGAAGAGGAAGTTTAACACTTTGACCATTATAATTTACATGAACCATACACTCTCCTATTACCGGAACATTGTCACCAGTGTATGTTGTTAGACACTTGTGACATGGCTGTAGAGACACTGATCCTCCTGTGACAGCGTCAAAATCTTTCTTTGTTATGACTGTTAGAGATGCTCCAGTGTCAAGTTGGAAGCTGATGCTCTTACCGTTGATATTAACTTGTACATTGATGGGAGCATGACTTATTGATTTCACAGAGAACAGGCTGAAATCCGGCTGCGAATCAGTTTGAGAATTTTCACAGGTAGAGTGGTTCATTGGTTGGGTTAGGTAGTCTTGGTGAGAGTTAACATAGTGCTGCCTTTGGTTGCGGTACTGTCTTGACTGGCTAGATTTAGCAACAGACGAAGACTTTGCAAAGCAGGCCTTGGCAATGTGACCTTGCTTACTGCACTTATAACAAGTTGCAGACTTGAACTTGCACCGATGAGATGCATGGGGACCTTTGCATCGATGACATTTTTGATAATTATTACTAGATTTAGATCTAGGATTTGAACGAGCAGGCTGTTTAGCATAAGTTGGAATGCTCTGATGGGGTTGATGTTTATTGACTAACCTGCTGTTTACTGCATGGATCTCTGAAGGTGCTAAAGATCTCGCCGCATCAGATGACTGCTGGAATGACATTGCAAGTTGTATTGCTTTTTCCAATTTTAGATCTGACTCGAGCAGCAACTTTCTTTGAATATCAGGGCTGTTTACACCTGTCACAAACTTTTCACATAATCTGTCAGACAGCGTGTCTCCGAATTCACAAAATTCACTTAAATGACGTAAAGCAGCAACATATTCTGATATTGACTCGTTTGGCTGACGAGTCCTACTGTCAAATTTAGCTCGACATAAAAACTTTGATGGGGTAGGCGCATGGTGGTCTGTTAGCAATTTGCTCAGCTCGTTAAAGCTCTTGGTAGTTAGACTAGCTGGTGCGCATAAGTCCTTTAGTAGCCTAAATTGTTGAGGCCCTATGACTGTTAACAAAACAGCTCTCTTTTTGGCTTCTATCGTCACGTCGTTAGCTTCTAGGTAAAAGCTTAACCTATCTAGGTAATCTTGAATGATTTCATCATTCGCATCAAATTCTTTTATTTGGCCATACAGCGCCATTATTCTAGAAATAATTAGCTAATAAGCTCTAGCAAACCTCTTTTTTTGCGTAAGTAGGTGCTCTTTCTAGTAGATGTTTATCCTTCGTCGCCAATGAGATAGATTAAGAATTACACAACGGAGACAGAAGCCCTTAACATGTAAACAGCTTTTATTGTTAACCGGCCAGACGGAAGTGACGAGAGACACAAGTCAGGGACATCACTCAAGATAACAATATAAATATAATACCAATACAATTATCTCAATCTATTACACCATTCTTATCTATTTTTCTAAGGGCTCTACTTCAAATTTTATTTCATAATCTCCATTCTTATCTATTTTTCTATGGGCTCTACTTCAAATTTTATTTCATAATCTCCATTCTTATCCATTTTTCTATGGGCTCTACTTCAAATTTTATTTCATAATCTCCATTCTTATCTATTTTTCTAAGGGCTCTACTTCAAATTTTATTTCATAATCTCCATTCTTATCCATTTTTCTAAGGGCTCTACTTCAAATTTTATTTCATAATCTCTATTCTTATCCATTTTTCTAAGGGCTCTACTTCAAATTTTATTTCATAATCTCCATTCTTATCTATTTTTCTATGGGCTCTACTTCAAATTTTATTTCATAATCGCCATTCTTATTCATTTTTCTCTATTCGATTTGCTTTATAAACAGCAGCCATTTGTAAAATAGAGTGGCTTCCCCTGAATCTTCCGCTATAGAGTCCTTGCAAACACGTGACCTAAATCACGTGATACCTGCGTCCGCCGCCACAGTGGTGTACATCGGACGTAAACACAATCAGCTGTTCACCAGCGCTGGACGCGTTCACTGTGTGTAAAGAACGGCACCCGCGGAAAAGGAAAAATACGTTAAAAAACTTGAAATCTTAGATCTTAGGAATTGAAGATCCTTATACTGTTTGACAGTTTCGTGGATAATATAAATATGTGGCCGGAATTTCTAAACAAATATTCTGTTAGTAATACTGTTTGCGTTAAGAGTTTAAGTAGGTATATTATAGGTTATCTAAATCTGGTTAATGTAGATTATAGATTCTCTGTTAAGTACAAGATTTAGTAGCAACATATCTAGTACAACCACACTACTGTAGCAAACGTGAGACCACTTAACTCCTAAAAAACCCACACTACAACGGCTAATATAATTCATGGGTAATAACCACTGCTGTTCTTAGATCTCAGCCAATCTGGGTAGCATGTTATATAATTTAAGACCCTTATGATCCAGCAGGGAAGTGTTCAACCCTCAATAAAACCAAAGAGGAGTCAGTACCACTGCCCTCCCCTGAAAATTTCTCACCTCTGTGATACCCTCAGGGCCCAGCAGGGAGAACAAAGGGGGAAGTCCCACTGCTCTCCCTTCAACATTTCTCACCTCGATGTCATGTTATGTCATTTATAGCACACATGGCTTATCAGGGGAAAGCATTAAGAATCTTAACTCTGGACAGCTACACACTAGTATACTAGCTACACACTAGGTGCCTACGGTAAACTACTAGACTGTAGGCCCTATGTAGACCTGCAATTGTATCAATTGTAGACTGGGTCCATTGTTATTATTCTAAACCATCTTACTTATAATGTTTCTAGCTTGATTTGTTTCTTTTATAAACAGTGGATTTAAAAAAAAAAATTAGCTTAATCATTAACCAAATAGGCCTAATAATAATGTGGTTATTTGTTGTTGGCTGGTATGATCTAGATTCTACTACTAGGCTACATAGTAGACTAATTACTAGATATGCATTTTAATTTAATTAAACTCAGTCCAGTATCAGATACATATTGCTGTAAAAAGACACAAAGTAGGTAGGCCATAGTAATTTATTAAAGTCTTCTACTACAATAATATCAATTATATGCTTGTATAAAAAATTTAAAATTTAATTTAAGTAGCAGATTCTAGATCTAAGTCTAGTCATACAATCTATTTCAATTTCAGAAAATTTCGTTTGCTAAAAAAAATGATTAGATTGTAGAGCGAGATTTTAGATCTTAGAGACAATTACATGCTTTATTAGGCCTACTATGACTACTTTTGATTTATTATGGGTGTATTTTTAATCGAATGTAGATCTAAATTTTGTAATTAAATTTAAGTAAAGAAGTAGATTCTAGATTCTATGTCAGCGGAGCCAGTCACCCTAAATCCAGAATCTATATCTGTGGTCCGAATTTTGTTTACGCCATGTTTAGAGCTAGCTTCTAGATCTAGATATTAAAACACTATTATTAGGCCTACTATTAGATCTTATTATTCTTATTAGGCCTATTACTTTTGACTTTGTCTTTTACTATTAGTATTTGTGAAGGTCGAGCATATTTGTTTTATTAATAATTATCTTTTAGAATTAAAATGAAGTTTATTATTTTACTGTCCTTACCTGAAACAAAGTATCGAGAACTGCATTTGATCAGATTCGTCTACTTAAACTCTAAACGCAAACAGTATTACTAACAGTATTTTTATTTAGAAATGTTGGCCACATATTTATATTATCTACGAAACTGTCAATAACAGTATAAGGATCTTCAATTCCTAAGAGTTCAAGTTTTTTAACGTACTTTTCCTTTTTCGCGGGTGCGGTTCTTTACATACAGTGAACGCGGCCAGCGCGGGTGAACAGCTGATTGTGTTTACATCTGGTGTACACTAGCGTTGTGGCGGACATAGGTATCACGAATGGACATGACGTCATATGAAAGGACTCTATAAGTTTAACAAAATAAAACTTAAACAAGATGGCTGCTATCTATAGTAAATGAGCATGGTTGTGGTTGTATCTGATGAAAACATTGCTAGTCTTCATTAGGGCCTAATTACTGAAAAGTTTTAATTCAATTGTTTAAAAACAGGTAGGCCTACATAGTACTACATACAATGACATACATAAATGAAACAAGGAAACATTTTTGTATTTTTCATAACATAAATCCTCCTGAAAATGTGAAATTGAAATAATAAATTTAATTAGGCCTAGTAGGTTGAATTATGGATTTTTTAAAATAAAATATTCTGTTATTTTAAATACACCATTAACTTCCTTACCCCTTAAGAGAACATTTGACACCACATTTAAATATCTAGCTTACTCGGTTGACAGTTGACAAGAAAAGAGAGAATTTAAAAATTATCTTAAAATGGAAAATGAACGAGGAAACAGCATTCTTACTCCTCGACCGGCATAACATTACGTCGTGGACTTGTGTGCACGAGCTTTTAATTCCCGCCATGGTAATTGCGTCAGCTTAGGTAATTTACTCACCGGAAAATAACAAAAAGCAACTGGTTGATAATAAAACTAGATCTAGTTATTTTATTATTTATTAAGTTCTACTCTACATGTTATTCATACCATTTTATGAAATAATGAACACCTGCATAAATCAAATGACCTTAATAAATATTTTTATTTCAAATTCTAATTTTTTAATTTTAAATAATAAATATGCTGACGTTCATACATGGTATTAGTATTAGTTTTAGTGTATTTTTTTTTTTTTTACATTACATTTTTTTTCATGTTGAAAGCATGAGGTATGTGATTTTTTTTTAAAAATAAAATCTCCAAACATCGTCACTCGCGTGATTGCTTGCTTACGTTTACTATCCCATGGATGAAAAATCCCACCACGGTCACGGGGTCACCGTGACTTCAGCAGGCCTATAGTACACGTCATAGAATGAACACGCGTACACGAGATGGTCGGTGTCTTCACTTCCCTCTCTCTTCCCCCCCCCCCCTGTTCAAGCAAATTGAAAAACAGACCTACTTCCCTACTTCTGGACATTTTTTAAAAAGTTCGGTCATTTTTTTTTTAAAGTTCCATATCAGGCATGCTAGATTATTTTTTTTAACTAGATCTGTCTACGTCTAGCTTAAAAAAAATAAATAAACGCTTAAAATGCCCGTAAACAGATTATTTAGCGCCAAAAAAAAAGGCCGCTGAACGAGCATTTTTTTAAAAATTCGCAGCAATGAAAAAGGCTAACGGCCGATCAATTAAGTCTAAAAATCGCCCGTAATTAGGCCTAGCTCTGAAAAAGGCCACTGAACGAGCATCACTAATTATATAAACGAATAGGCCACGCAGCATTGACGAGGTTAACCACCGGTCACGAATTAAAGTCAATTGCTGCTACTGTCGGCCCACAGAGAAGAAAAAATCAATATACTAATAAAATTACTAATACAATAATAATGTCCATAATTTTACTTTTTCCGCACATGCTACAATTGAATTATAATTAAAATACTAGACTTAACAGTTCATTCCGCAAAAAACAAAAACTAGTTGTTTCTGTCTGGCAACTAGCGTAACAATGACGCAACGTTACTAAAAATAGCAGAGAGAAATTGTCGCATGGTTACTTACGGGGTAATTGAATTTTTGGTAAAGATCATCCATAATACTGTAAATATACATGGTAAATATCTCAATTATATATTAATCTACTGTTATACGGGCCGTTTTCCCGGTCGTTTTTGGCCGCGGTTCAGTTTATACGGAGAGTGCTCCACTAGAAATCCTCTCATTATTTACAACTACAATTCTAGCGATTTTTTCTGGCATTCTAAGGCATATTATCCATATTATTAGCATCTTGTGTTAAAATAATGATAAGAATTTGCGAGATTAACAGCTTTTTCATTTGTCGTGGATAGGACCCATAAAATAAACGTAAAAACCTTCAGAAAACGACGCGTGACGTTTCAGGGTCAGAGGTCAATCCAGCCATCTAAGCAATGAGGCGGCCTATTAATTAGGCCTAATTAGTAATTTAGGAAAATTTAAGGAGTCACCCGTTTTTCACATTACTAGATCTAGTCGCGGGCGATTTTACATACCTAAATCTAAAACGATAGATTACTTGATAGACTAGATCTAGATTAATCTAGAATATTCTAGATCTGCTACTCTCACTCTGCGTTAACTCTGAGAACTGATTCTGAACTGAACTGAGACTCTCACTCGTGACTCTAGCTTAGCTACGGACTAGCTAACTACTAGATTTTCTAGATTCTACTAGCTAGTCTCAGAGAACTGAAAATTTACATAAATCTAGATCTCTAGAGTCTAGATTCTACACAGATTGAGATCTATTACTTAGGCCTAAGTTAAGTAGATCTAGATCTATATTATTAGATCTAGATTCTAGATCTAAACACTCAATCTAATCTTTTATCATTATGATTACATTTCATCACGTACTCTGTGACACCGAATCTATTTATCTCTCACTTACAAGATCAAGAAATCTTTTGTAAATAAGATTAGAAACTCGGTTAGATACCTAGATCTCTAGATTTCTATATCCTCCATTCTTTTTTTTTTTATTTATTTTTATTTTTTGCAATAGAGCAACTCAGTTATAATTTTAAAAGAAAATATGTATACTATTAATAAATAGAATCCATAAGAATAGTATACTTCTCGGGGGTAACCCAAAGAAGCATACTATTCTTAAGCAGAGTTTCTTTCGGACATCTCTAAGGGGGGGGGGGGGGGGGGGGGGGGGGAGGGGGAGCAGACCCAAACCCACTTTACTTTTTTAGACTTTAGACAAAATAGAAAACAATAGGCAATAGGCATATCATATAGATCTAAAAATAGATCTAAACTTTTCTATAGAGGCCTAAGTAAGTTGCATAGAAAATAATTAATTTTAATCATTGTCAGACCCTTTAAGTAAGCCGCCAAAATGTGTAGAAAAAAATATTAAATAGCTAATTCAAAGCTGTAGTATTGAATTATAATACACAGTCAAATGATATTTGAGAGTGATACTTTTAATATATTTTAGCAATGTGCGTGTATTTAATATTTTCTTTACGTTATGCAAAAGAGTAAAAACAGTAGCAACTATAAAATAAAACAAATCCTACTCTATTACTCATAACAAGACATTGCGATGCACTGAAAAGCACTGCAAGGTGCGATGTTTACTTTTATGGTTCCAAAAGCTATAGCGGTGACGGAATGACTGACACACTACCAGCCCGCTTATATCCTAACTAGCTGCATACCCGTGATCTGCAACGGTAAACCTTTTTTTTTTAAATGTATGAACTTGATAACAGAACAAAACAAACACAAACAAAACACAACCACAACATAACCACAACACAACCACATAACCATATAACCACAACACAACCACAACACAACTACAACACAACCACAACATTAGAATCACCACCGAACAACACACTTTCCTAGGAGTCCGCGCCCAAAGAGAGCCTTTCCAGCATTAAAAATTTAAGTCACATAAATAGATCCCAGTGGCGTAGCGAGGGCGGGTGTCAACCATTGCGGAACTTAATGGTGTCACCCCCCAGGGGCGTAGCGACCCTTCCCGACGCCCGGGGACACACTTTCAATTTTCGATTTGCACCCCCCTCCTCAAACTTTCGATTTGCACCCCCACCCCACTCCACTATTGTCGGGATTTGTCAAATTTGCTCTTTGTAAGACGGTAAATCTTTTTTAAGTGTATTAACTTGGGAACAGAACAAACAAAACACAACACAAACGAATGCAAAAAAAAAAACACAAACGAAAAAACAAACACATCACTCATACCATAAACACAATTTAAATGCAATCATAAAGGCATATTGCTCACAGTCTATCCGGTAGCGCCAAATCGCGCCCTTTCCGAGCCCCGGCGGACGCGCCTGATTCAGTGAATAAAACAGAGGCTTAGCGACCCTTCCCGGCGCCCGGTGACAAACTTTCGATTATAATTGAATTTGAAGCCATATTAATACGTCACCTTTCTTTCTCATTAGTTGATTCGTTTAATTTTACGAACCTAAAATGATAGAAATAACATTTTTAAACTCATACAAAAATAAGCGATTTAATATAAAAGTTAATAAACGTCTACATAATTGGAAAACAAAATTTTTTGTAGTAAAAAATTAAATAAACAGGAAAATTTTTATTATACGCGTATAAGCGAGGTAACCGTAGCCAAATTTTAAAGTTAAAAAAAAATCATGTTTGTTTCCCTTTGACCATCATTTTATTCTATTTTTTTTAAAAATTAAAAGTAATTGCTCGATTATTTCCCTTTGACCATTGAAAACAATTTTTTTTCGTCCCTGCAGAACATCTTTAATAACCTTGAGAAAATTAAATGTTTTTGGATATATTTTTGTGTTTCTCTCTTTATAGATTTAGTCTTTAATTTTAAAAAAAAACTATTAGTTTAAAAATTCCAAATTTAGAACTTAATAGACTACCCGTTAGGCCTATTTTCAAATAACCGTGTGTTTCAGGGGTCATCCATAAATTGTAAAATTACGTCATGTTTATTTGTCGATTTTTATCTTTCCCCTTCCGTTCCCACTGTCACACATCTTCACAAAGTCAGACCCCACATTAAAAAAGGGGACCCCACACCTCAGGCAACATGTTATTGTTGTATTATTAGCTTTAGGCAAATGTTGTATTATTAAAATTTATTAGCTTTAGGCAAATGTATTATTAGCTTTAGTCAAATGTTGAGGCTAGGATTTTCCAAAACAAGATTGAGAGTTGATAAAGAAATTCAAATTTTTATATTAATACAACATTTGTTGGTCTTTGATTTTTCTGCCAATTAGCAACACAATGTGCCTGATTTAAAATATTGTGACAGTTTTAGTTGATGTTTTGTGGCAGAAAATTGATACTATCCTTCCTGTAAACAGCAAATCAATATTTCTGGTTTACTAGCAGCCCCCCCCCCCATCAATATTTCTGGGTTACTAGCAGCCCCCCCCCATCAATATTTCTGGTTTACTAGCAGCCCCCCCCCCCATCAATATTGCTGGTTTACTAGCAGCCCCCCCCCATCAATATTGCTGGTTTACTAGCAGCCCCCCCCCCCATCAATATTGCTGGTTTACTAGCAGCCCCCCCCCCATCAATATTTCTGGTTTACTAGCAGCCTCCCCCATCAATATTTCTGGTTTACTAGCAGCCCCCCCCCCATCAATATTGCTGGTTCATTAGCAGCCCCCCCATCAATATTGCTGGTTTACTAGATGCCCCCCCCCCCCGTCAATATTGCTGGTTTACTAGCAGCCTCCCCCATCAATATTTCTGGTTTACTAGCAGCCCCCCCCCCCCATCAATATTGCTGGTTTATTAGCAGCCCCCCCCCATCAATATTTCTGGTTTACTAGCAGCCCCCCCCCCCCATCAATATTGCTGGTTCATTAGCAGCCCCCCCCCATCAATATTGCTGGTTTACTAGCAGCCTCCCCCCCCCATCAATATTGCTGGTTTACTAGCAGCCCCCCCCCCCATCAATATTGCTGGTTTATTAGCAGCCCCCCCCCCCCATCAATATTGCTGGTTTACTAGCAGCCTCCCCCATCAATATTTCTGGTTTACTAGCAGCCCCCCCCCCCCCATCAATATTGCTGGTTTACTATCAGCCTCTCCCCCATCAATATTTCTGGTTTATTAGCAGCCCCCCCCCCCCATCAATATTGCTGGTTTACTATCAGCCTCTCCCCCATCAATATTTCTGGTTTATTAGCAGCCCCCCCCCCCCCCCCATCAATATTGCTGGTTTACTATCAGCCTCTCCCCCATCAATATTTCTGGTTTACTAGCAGCCTGCCGCATCTGGCTATGTGGTCTGCACTATTGTATTACTATAGTCTTACCTGTGGTTAGCAAAAACATGTTTTGATGTTAAACATGGAATTGTGGAAAAAGCAGATTTTTGTAACAGTCACTTCATGATTAAGACATCTCATGGTATTTATACATGTGAAACATCTCATCATTTTTGTGAATGACAAAAACATCATATTTGTGCATGATTAAGACTTTTGTGTATTAGCACTCTGAACACTTCCAACACCAAAGTGGATGTTCCTTATGTCAAAGTTGATGTTCCTTACGTCAAAGTTGATGTTCCTTATGTCAAAGTTGATGACTTACCATTGTAGGTTCCCACAGCAATTTTTGACGTTTCTTATGTCAAAGTTGATGTTCCTTACGTCAAAGTTGATGTTCCTTACGTCAAAGTTGATGTTCCTTACGTCAAAGTTGATGTTCCTTACATTAAAGTTGATGTTCCTTACATTAAAGTTGATGTTCCTTACATTAAAGTTGATGTTCCTTACATTAAAGTTGATGTTCCTTACATCAAAGTTGATGTTCCTTACGTCAAAGTTGATGTTCCTTACGTCAAAGTTGATGTTCCTTACGTCAAAGTTGATGTTCCTTACATTAAAGTTGATGTTCCTTACATCAAAGTTGATGTTCCTTACGTCAAAGTTGATGTTCCTTACATTAAAGTTGATGTTCCTTACATCAAAGTTGATGTTCCTTACGTCAAAGTTGATGTTCCTTACATTAAAGTTGATGTTCCTTACATCAAAGTTGATGTTCCTTACGTCAAAGTTGATGTTCCTTACGTCAAAGTTGATGACTTACCATTGTAGGTTCCCACAGCAATTTTTGACATTGATGTTTGTAAAAGTCCCCACCTCCCTGCTCACTATTGAACTTAATTAGATTAGTTTTAAAAAATAATTTCCTTGTATTTATTTAGTTCTTATTCCTTTATATTTATTTGTGTTCTCTGAACTACTGGTTATAATTATCATCACTTTAAAGAAAACTACCAAAACAACAAAAGCACAATTGAAACTAAATTAAAAGGAAGCTCAATAAATGTATAAATAATTTTTTTAGTCTGTGATATAATCTTTTGATTGAAACCAGAAACCACAATTAGTATTGTGCTTAATGCCAAACAGGGACACTGAAAGAAAGGTTTCTTTCAGACATTTTTTTCTAATGGGGGGGGGGGGGGGGGAGTGGGGGGTGGACAACACTGGTTAAAGTATAGACTTTCTATAGAGACTATACTTTTCTATTCTAGCTGAGGATGACAACTGAGTTTTAACCTGTGAAGGACAAAGGATGACAGTCCACAGGGATTCAAGTTAAATAAAAGCTTGTAAAAGTCAAGAAAATGTAACAAAAATATAAATATTTATTCTCCCAAAAATAGTTGGATCAGGAGTTTATGGATTAAATTACAAAAGAAGAGACAACACAATTTGGACCAGTGATGGAACAATATTTTACAGGGATTATGAATGGTAGGAATAAAAACAAACTTGGAATGACATAGGTGAGGCTATCATCACAGGGTGGTGTATATATACAAGACAAATATGATATTGATCATCACTCAACTGCTGGTGTCAACAACTTACTTCATGCTACTCTCAGGGGACAAACACTCACAGCTATTTTCACAATGATTTTTTTAAACAGCTATCAACACAATAATTTTGAACCAGTTCAATCTTTCTTTTGGCCTTCTAAAGAGAGAACTGATTTGATCATGTTAATATCATAGCTCTAAAGTTTGAAGGCACAAGGCAGCAGACGCTCACAGCAGACGCTCACAGTAGATCACTGGGCCATCATGTCTGGGGAGAGAAAAGATTTGGCACTTGTTAACCCTATACTGACCACTGGACATATACTAAAACAGTTTTGTTAACTCTATACAGACTAACATTACAGGATCTTAGAAAATGTCAACTTCATTATCATTTAACAATTTCCCCAAATTTTCTTTGACTTACATGTTTTTCTGGTCTCCATATAACGTTTGTACCTAGGAGATTGAAAAATATTGGTTACAATTTAAAATGAGCATCTTATTCTAAAGTTTGTACCTAAGAGGGTGAAATATATTGGTTACAATTTAACATGAGCATCTTATTCTAAAGTTTGTACCTAGGAGGGTGAAAAATATTGGTTACAATTTAAAATGAGCATCTTATTCTAAAGAGTAGTTTCAAGCAATTCCTTAATGTTGTGTACTGACCTGCTGTAGAGGACACACACCAAGCATGTACTGACCTGCTGTATAGGACACACACCAAGCATGTACTGACCTGCTGTAGAGGACACACACCAAGCATGTACTGACCTGCTGTAGAGGACACACACCAAGCATGTACTGACCTGCTGTAGAGGACACACACCAAGCATGTACTGACCTGCTGTAGAGGACACACACCAAGCATGTACTGACCTGCTGTAGAGGACACACACCAAGCATGTACTGACCTGCTGTAGAGGACACACACCAAGCATGTACTGACCTGCTGTAGAGGACACACACCAAGCATGTACTGACCTGCTGTATAGGACACACACCAAGCATGTACTGACCTGCTGTAGAGGACACACACCAAGCGTGTACTGACCTGCTGTAGAGGACACACACCAAGCATGTACTGACCTGCTGTAAAGGACACACACCAAGCATGTACTGACCTGCTGTAGAGGACACACACCAAGCATGTACTGACCTGCTGTAGAGGACACACACCAAGCGTGTACTGACCTGCTGTAAAGGACACACACCAAGCATGTACTGACCTGCTGTAGAGGACACACACCAAGCATGTACTCACCTGCTGTAGAGGATACACACCAAGACGATCAAGATGAGGCAACACAGGAAGATGAAGATGGCCAGGGCAACTAGCACCCACCACAGGTCTCTCCACTTGACATTCTGCTCAGATGACTGCGATGGGTAACATTGCTGAAAAATAAAAGATGAGGTCACATTGCTGAAAAATGAAAGCCAGGTAGGTGGGCTGGGGTAGCCAGCAGATATAGGTCGACTGGGGTAGCCAGTAGGTAGGTGGGCTGGGGTAGCAGGTAGGTGGGCTGGGGTAGCAGGTAGGTGGACTGGGGTAGCCAGTAGGTAGGTGGGCTGGGGTAGCCAGCAGATATAGGTGGACTGGGGTAGCCAGCAGATATTGGTGGGCTGGGGTAGCAGGTAGGTGGGCTGGGGTAGCCAGCAGATATAGGTGGGCTGGGGTAGCCAGCAGGTAGGTGGGCTGGGGTAGCAGGTAGATGGACTGGGTCAGCCAGCTGGTAGGTGGACTGGGTCAGCCACCAGGTAGGTGGACTGGGTCAGCCACCAGGTAGGTGGGCTGGGGTAGCCAGCAGGTAGGTGGGCTGGGGTAGCAGGTAGGTGGGCTGGGGTAGCCAGCAGATATAGGTGGGCTGGGGTAGCCAGCAGGTAGGTGGGCTGGGGTAGCCAGCAGATAGGTGGGCTGGGGTAGCCAGCAGGTAGGTGGGCTGGGGTAGCCAGCAGGTAGGTGGGCTGGGGTAGCCAGCAGGTAGGTGGGCTGGGGTAGCCAGTAGGTAGGTGGGCTGGGGTAGCCAGCAGGTAGGTGGGCTGGGGTAGCAAGCAGGTAGGTGGGCTGGGGTAGCCAGCAGATAGGTGGGCTGGGGTAGCCAGCAGATAGGTGGGCTGGGGTAGCCAGCAGATAGGTGGGGTAGCCAGCAGGTAGGTGGGCTGGGGTAGCCAGCAGATAGGTGGGCTGGGGTAGCCAGCAGATAGGTGGGCTGGGGTAGCCAGCAGGTAGGTAGGCTGGGGTAGCCAGCAGATAGGTGGGCTGGGGTAGCCAGCAGATAGGTGGGCTGGGGTAGCAAGCAGGTAGGTGGGCTGGGGTAGCAGGTAGATGGGCTGGGTCAGCCACCAGGTAGGTGGGCTGGGGTAGCCAGTAGGTAGGTGGTCTGGGGTAGCCAGCAGATATAGGTGAGGTGGGGTAGCCAGCAGATATAGGTGGGCTGGGGTAGCCAGCAGATATAGGTGGGCTGGGGTAGCAGGTAGGTGGGCTGGGGTAGCAGGTAGATGGACTGGGGTAGCCAGCAGGTAGGTGGGCTGGGGTAGCCATCAGGTAGGTGGGCTGGGGTAGAATGCTTGCATAAGATTATGAACTTACCCCCCTGTCAAAGGCCCTGAACTGTGTCTGTTGCAGCACGTTAGAATACTGGCTCTTGTCTAGCAGGCTGGCAACTTCCCGGATGTTGAGGATGGTGTCTGTCTGTGTATCCACAGCCAGAAAACAGACATCAGTTCTAGGTGGACACAGGGTTGAACAAACATTGAGAAATGATGTCATGTTGATGTATAAGTGATGTCATGTTGATGTATAAGTGATGTCATGTTGATGTATAAGTGATGTCATGTTGATGTATAAGTGATGTCATGTTGATGTATAGGTGATGTCATGTTGATGTATGAATGTCATGTTGATGTATAAGTGATGTCATGTTGATGTATAAGTGATGTCATGTTGATGTATAAGTGATGTCATGTTGATGTATAAGTGATGTCATGTTGATGTATAAGTGATGTCATGTTGATGTATAAGTGATGTCATGTTGATGTATAGGTGATGTCATGTTGATGTATGAATGTCATGTTGATGTATAAGTGATGTCATGTTGATGTATAAGTGATGTCATGTTGATGTATAGGTGATGTCATGTTGATGTATGAATGTCATGTTGATGTATAAGTGATGTCATGTTGATGTATAAGTGATGTCATGTTGATGTATAAGTGATGTCATGTTGATGTATAGGTGATGTCATGTTGATGTATGAATGTCATGTTGATGTATAAGTGATGTCATGTTGATGTATAAGTGATGTCATGTTGATGTATAAGTGATGTCATGTTGATGTATGAATGTCATGTTGATGTATGAATTACATGTTGATTTATGAATGATGTCATGTTGATGTATGAATGATGTCATGTTGATGTATAAGTGATGTCATGTTGATGTATAAGTGATGTCATGTTGATGTATAAGTGATGTCATGTTGATGTATGAATGTCATGTTGATGTATGAATGATGTCATGTTGATGTATGAATGATGTCATGTTGATGTATGAATGTCATGTTGATGTATGAATGATGTCATGTTGATGTATGAATGATGTCATGTTGATGTATAAGTGATGTCATGTTGATGTATAAATGATGTCATGCTAATGTGTAAATGATGTCATGTTGATGTATAAATGATGTCATGTTGATGTATAAGTGATGTCATGCTAATGTGTAAATGATGTCATGTTGATGTATAAATGATGTCATGTTGATGTATAAGTGATGTCATGTTGATGTATAAGTGATGTCATGTTGATGTATGAATGTCATGTTGATGTATGAATGTCATGTTGATTTATGAATGATGTCATGTTGATGTATGAATGATGTCATGTTGATGTATGAGTGATGTCATGTTGATGTATAAGTGATGTCATGTTGATGTATAAGTGATGTCATGTTGATGTATAAGTGATGTCATGTTGATGCATGAATGTCATGTTGATGTATGAATGTCATGTTGATTTATGAATGATGTCATGTTGATGTATGAATGATGTCATGTTGATGTATAAGTGATGTCATGTTGATGTATAAGTGATGTCATGTTGATGTATAAGTGATGTCATGTTGATGTATGAATGTCATGTTGATGTATGAATGATGTCATGTTGATGTATGAATGATGTCATGTTGATGTATGAATGTCATGTTGATGTATGAATGATGTCATGTTGATGTATGAATGATGTCATGTTGATGTATAAGTGATGTCATGTTGATGTATAAATGATGTCATGCTAATGTGTAAATGATGTCATGTTGATGTATAAATGATGTCATGTTGATGTATAAGTGATGTCATGCTAATGTGTAAATGATGTCATGTTGATGTATAAATGATGTCATGTTGATGTATAAGTGATGTCATGTTGATGTATAAGTGATGTCATGTTGATGTATGAATGTCATGTTGATGTATGAATGTCATGTTGATTTATGAATGATGTCATGTTGATGTATGAATGATGTCATGTTGATGTATGAGTGATGTCATGTTGATGTATAAGTGATGTCATGTTGATGTATAAGTGATGTCATGTTGATGTATGAATGTCATGTTGATGTATGAATGTCATGTTGATGTATGAATGTCATGTTGATGTATGAATGATGTCATGTTGATGTATAAGTGATGTCATGTTGATGTATAAGTGATGTCATGTTGATGTATAAGTGATGTCATGTTGATGTATGAATGATGTCATGTTGATGTATGAATGTCATATTGATGTATGAATGTCATGTTGATGTATGAATCATGTCATGTTGATGTATGAATGTCATGTTGATGTATGAATGTCATGTTGATGTATGAATGTCATGTTGATGTATGAATGATGTCATGTTGATGTATAAGTGATGTCATGTTGATGTATAAATGATGTCATGTTGATGTATAAGTGATGTCATGTTGATGTATAAGTGATGTCATGTTGATGTATGAATGTCATGTTGATGTATGAATGATGTCATGTTGATGTATAAATGATGTCATGCTAATGTGTAAATGATGTCATGTTGATGTATAAATGATGTCATGTTGATTTATAAATGATGTCATGTTGATGTATGAATGATGTCATGTTGATGTATGAATGATGTCATGTTGATGTATAAGTGATGTCATGTTGATGTATAAGTGATGTCATGTTGATGTATAAGTGATGTCATGTTGATGTATGAATGTCATGTTGATGTATGAATGTCATGTTGATGTATGAATGATGTCATGTTGATGTATGAATGTCATGTTGATGTATGAATGATGTCATGTTGATGTATGAATGATGTCATGTTGATGTATGAATGATGTCATGTTGATGTATAAATGTCATGTTGATGTATAAGTGATGTCATGTTGATGTATGAATGTCATGTTGATGTATGAATGATGTCATGTTGATGTATAAATGATGTCATGCTAATGTGTAAATGATGTCATGTTGATGTATAAATGATGTCATGTTGATTTATAAATGATGTCATGTTGATGTATAAGTGATGTCATGTTGATGTATGAATGTCATGTTGATGTATGAATGTCATGTTGATGTATGAATGATGTCATGTTGATGTATAAATGATGTCATGTTGATGTATGAATGTCATGTTGATGTATGAATGTCATGTTGATGTATGAATGATGTCATGTTGATGTATAAATGATGTCATGTTGATGTATAAATGTCATATGATGTATAAATGATGTCATGTTGATGTATAAATGATGTCATGTTGATGTATAAATGATGTTATGTTGATGTATAAATGATGTCATGTTGATGTATAAATGTCATATTGATGTATAAATGATGTCATGTTGATGTATAAATGATGTATAAATGATGTCATGTTGATGTATAAATGATGTCATGTTGATGTATAAATGTCATATTGATGTATAAATGATGTCATGTTGATGTATGAATGATGTCATGTTGATGTTCAAATGCTGTTTCTTACTTTGAAGAATCAAAACCATTCAGTGTCCTGTGTTCTGAGACTTGGAGGTAGGAGAACAAATAATTGGATGAAATTTGGTTGAGTTTACTGAGGACAGAACAAATAATTGGATGAAATTTGGTTGAGTTTACTGAGGACAGAACAAATAATTGGATGAAATTTGGTTGAGTTTACTGAGGACAGAACAAATAATTGGATGAAATTTGGTTGAGTTTACTGAGGACAGAACAAATAATTGGATGAAATTTGGTTGAGTTTAAAAAGTGAAAACTTTTAAATGCTCAAAAATTTACGTGAGCAATGATATAACTCCATTTTTGTAACTAACGACTTCTGAAAAACTAATCAATGGTTTAATTAAGCCGACATGATGATTGGTCTAATTAAGCTGACATGATGATTGGTCTAATTAAGCTGACATGATGATTGGTCTAACTAAGCGACATGATGATTGGTCTAATTAAGATGACATGATTGGTCTAACTAAGCGACATGATGATTGATCTAATTACCTGACTAATGTTTGAGCTTGATTAAAGCCAGTGTCTGGCTGCAGGTTTAAAATCAGTTTTAAAGCTTCCCCCTTTTCATGGACATAAATCTGGAAGATTTCAATAAGTTGATGGTTTATTGATGTATCACATCTGACTAAATGTTGCCCATACCTTAATTGTCTAGCAGACCTGTCATGTCTGACTAACTGTTGCCCATACCTTAATTGTCTAGCAGACCTGTCATGTCTGACTAAATGTTGCCCATACCTTAATTGTCTGTCTAGCAGAGAACTTGTTTGAAGCATCTGTTGCCACTATTGTTAGGACAAAATGGCCTTCAGAATAAGCCTGGTATGAGGGGAGGGAGGGGTAGAGTGCACCCTTGTCTCCGCGGATTGTGAAGGCACCTAGGATGGGAACAGCGGCGCCATTTTGTGGGTAGAAAGCTGAGCTCTCAATGCGGTAGAGAATGAGGTTGTTGCCTGCACCGTCCGGGTCAACAGCATCTAAAAACAGCACGGGTCCACTCTTTGGGTCAGTCTGTATAACTGGAAGACACAAGTTTGTCGGTTAGACACATTCATCCATTTTTGCAAACAAACATGACCTACTTTAACTGCTGCTAACAAAGATGGCCTACTTTAACTGCTGCTAACAAACATGACCTACTTTAACTGCTGCTAACAAAGATGGCCTACTGTAACTGCTGCTAACAAAGATGGCCTACTTTAACTGCTGCTAACAAAGATGGCCTACTTTAACTGCTGCTAACAAAGATGGCCTACTTTAACTGCTGCTAACAAAGATGGCCTACTGTAACTGCTGCTAACAAAGATGGCCTACTTTAACTGCTGCTAACAAAGATGGCCTACTTTAACTGCTGCTAACAAAGATGGCCTACTGTAACTGCTGCTAACAAAGATGGCCTACTTTAACTGCTGCTAACAAAGATGGCCTACTTTAACTACTGCTAACAAAGATGATCTACTTTAACTGCTGCTAACAAAGACTACCTGCTTCCACTTGGCCCTGTGGAAAGTTTGGGCCGTTGTCGTTCTGGTCTGACACTTGAACGCTGATGTAGGCCACATTATCCAGGGTTGTGTTGACCTTGGTCAGGTCAAATTCTCTTTTCTTGCGCCCCTGGAAAGTGGGTAGAACTGAGGAGCTGGCCCTGACACACATGAGGAACTCTTTGTCCTGCTCGTAGTCAATTATTCTCTGGGTGACCAGCCGTCCATCTGGCTCCAGTCTCAGGGCAGACTTGTTGTTGTTGTCTGAGCCTAGGGGGGGACAGCAGATGTGTGGGTGGGTGGTGTGGGTAAACAGCAGATGTGTGGGTGGGTGGTGTGGGTAAACAGCAGATGTGTGGGTGGGATGTGTGGGTGGGTGGTGTGGGTGGGCATGTGTGGGTGGGTGGTGTGGGTAAACAGCAGATGTGTGGGTGGGATGTGTGGGTGGGTGGTGTGGGTGGGCATGTGTGGGTGGGTGGTGTGGGTGGGCATGTGTGGGTGGGTGGTGTGGGTGGGCATGTGTGGGTGGTGTTGATGGACATGTGTGGGTGGGTGGTGTGGGTGGGCATGTGTGGGTGGGTGGTGTGGGTGGGCATGTGTGGGTGGTGTTGATGGACATGTGTGGGTGGGTGGTGTGGGTAAACAGCAGATGTGTGGGTGGGTGGGGTGGGTAAACAGCAGATGTGTGGGTGGGTGGTGTGGGTGGGTGGTGTGGGTGGGTGGTGTGGGTGGTGTTGATGGACATGTGTGGGTGGGTGGTGTGGGTAAACAGCAGATGTGTGGGTGGTGTTGGTGGACATGTGTGGGTGGTGTGGGTGGACATGTGTGTGTAGTGTGGACAATGATGGGTGTGAACACTTACAATAAAGGTTGTCATTATAGAGAGAATAAAGGATGCCATTGTTGGGTGGGGCATCAGCATCACAAGCTTTCAGGATGTAGATGGTGACATTGGCTGCCGTGTTTTCTTCGACTTTTATCACCAGTGGCCGATCAATCTGCACAGACAAATGGCAGATATTCTAGTTTCACACAGACCAATGGCAGACATTCTAGTTTCACTTAGACAAATGTCAGACATTCTAGTTTCACTTAGACAAATGGAAGACATTCTAGTTTCACACAGACCAATTGGAGACATTCTAGTTTCACACAGACAAATGTCAGACATTCTAGTTTCACACAGACAAATGGCAGACATTCTAGTTTCACACAGACAAATGGGAGACATTCTAGTTTCACACAGACAAATGAAAGACATTCTAGTTTCACACAGACCAATTGGAGACATTCTAGTTTCACACAGACAAATGGCAGACATTCTAGTGTCACACAGACAAATGGGAGACATTCTAGTTTCACACAGATAAATGCGAGAAATTCTAGTGGCATACAGACAAATGGCAGACATTCTAGTGTCACACAGACAAATGCTTTAACGGGGGAAGGGGGGATAAATCTGTATTTTTAAATTGAATAATGTGAAAACTACTTTTTACATAAAACAAAACAACAGAAACTATGGGTATTAGCTGCTAGATCAAGTTGCAATAGTGGCAATAGGGGTATATTAAGGGCTTATTAAGTGTATAATAAGGGTATATTAAGGGCATATTAAGTGTATATGGCATTTATCACATCAGCAGCTAAAGGGTTGACCTACCACTTGGCATCCTGCATATTTCTTGGGGTTGGTGAAGGTTGCCTGGTTGTCATTGAGATCCCAGAGCTGGACAAGAAACTGACGGCCTGACTGGAATACACTGTTGTTGTAGTGGTCCTCAGCATAGACAAGGAGCTGTAGACAGAACATTTGAACATGTGCCAACAACATTAACAGCATAGACAAGGAGCTGTAGACAGAACATTTGAACATGTGCCAACAACATTAACAGCATAGACAAGGAGCTGTAGACAGAACATTTGAACATGTGCCAACAACATTAACAGCATAGACAAGGAGCTGTAGACAGAACATTTGAACATGTGCCAACAAGATTAACAGCATAGACAAGGAGCTGTAGACAGAACATTTGAACATGTGCCAACAACATTAACAGCATAGACAAGGAGCTGTAGACAGAACATTTGAACATGTGCCAACAACATTAACAGCATAGACAAGGAGCTGTAGACAGAACATTTGAACATGTGCCAACAAGATTAACAGCATAGACAAGGAGCTGTAGACAGAACATTTGAACATGTGCCAACAACATTAACAGCATAGACAAGGAGCTGTAGACAGAACATTTGAACATGTGCCAACAACATTAACAGCATAGACAAGGAGCTGTAGACAGAACATTTGAACATGTGCCAACAACATTAACAGCATAGACAAGGAGCTGTAGACAGAACATTTGAACATGTGCCAACAACATTAACAGCATAGACAAGGAGCTGTAGACAGAACATTTGAACATGTGCCAACAACATTAACAGCATAGACAAGGAGCTGTAGACAGAACATGTGCCAACAACATTAACAGCATAGACAAGGAGCTGTAGACAGAACATTTGAACATGTGCCAACAAGATTAACAGCATAGACAATAAGGTGTAGACAGAACATTTGAACATGTGCCAACAACATTAAACCTTTAAACATGTGCCAACAACGTTTTAACCAACCAACATATGAAACCAACAATGAACAACCAATACAAGTCTAATGTATGACCACCAAACAAGGAACCAACATGTAAAAAAAAAACAAGCAAGGCCAAGCTTACTTGATAAGTGAAGCAATGCATGTAACAAGCAAGGCCAAGCTTACTTGATAAGTGAAGCAATGCATGTAACAAGCAAGGCCAAGCTTACTTGATAAGTGAAGCAATGCATGTAACAAGCAAGGCCAAGCTTACTTGATAAGTGAAGCAATGCATGTAACAAGCAAGGCCAAGCTTACCTGATAAGTGAAGCAATGCATGTAACAAGCAAGGCCAAGCTTACTTGATAAGTGAAGCAATGCTTGTAACAAGCAAGGCCAAGCTTACCTGATAAGTGAAGCAATGCATGTAACAAGCAAGGCCAAGCTTACTTGATAAGTGAAGCAATGCATGTAACAAGCAAGGCCAAGCTTACTTGATAAGTGAAGCAATGCTTGTAACAAGCAAGGCCAAGCTTACCTGATAAGTGAAGCAATGCATGTAACAAGCAAGGCCAAGCTTACTTGATAAGTGAAGCAATGCATGTAACAAGCAAGGCCAAGCTTACTTGATAAGTGAAGCAATGCATGTAACAAGCAAGGCCAAGCTTACTTGATAAGTGAAGCAATGCATGTAACAAGCAAGGCCAAGCTTACTTGATAAGTGAAGCAATGCATGTAACAAGCAAGGCCAAGCTTACTTGATAAGTGAAGCAATGCATGTAACAAGCAAGGCCAAGCTTACTTGATAAGTGAAGCAATGCATGTAACAAGCAAGGCCAAGCTTACTTGATAAGTGAAGCAATGCATGTAACAAGCAAGGCCAAGCTTACTTGATAAGTGAAGCAATGCATGTAACAAGCAAGGCCAAGCTTACTTGATAAGTGAAGCAATGCATGTAACAAGCAAGGCCAAGCTTACTTGATAAGTGAAGCAATGCATGTAACAAGCAAGGCCAAGCTTACTTGATAAGTGAAGCAATGCATGTAACAAGCAAGGCCAAGCTTACTTGATAAGTGAAGCAATGCATGTAACAAGCAAGGCCAAGCTTACTTGATAAGTGAAGCAATGCATGTAACAAGCAAGGCCAAGCTTACCTGATAAGTGAAGCAATGCATGTAACAAGCAAGGCCAAGCTTACCTGATAAGTGAAGCAATGCATGTAACAAGCAAGGCCAAGCTTACTTGATAAGTGAAGCAATGCATGTAACAAGCAAGGCCAAGCTTACCTGATAAGTGAAGCAATGCATGTAACAAGCAAGGCCAAGCTTACCTGATAAGTGAAGCAATGCATGAAACAAGCAAGGCCAAGCTTACCTGATAAGTGAAGCAATGCATGAAACAAGCAAGGCCAAGCTTACCTGATAAGTGTCTTGAACTTCCCTGTCCAGCCGGCCAGTGATGGTGATCTCCCCTGTGCTGGAGTTGATCTTAAAGTTGTTCATGTAGGGACCATAAGGAGACAGAAAGTAGCTGATGGTAGAGCCGTGTCTTGAGTCCACTTTAAGAAATGTGGTCACGTTCTGAATGTTCAGTACATAGCCTGGGGTTTCCTGGAGAGCAATGTCAGGACTACACCAGGTTATAAAACAGACAAGCCAACATTATGTTATATCATTGATGTGTCAACATTATGTTATATAATGGATACACAAATCTCAACACAAACTGACCTCTGGTGCATACAAGACAAACTGACCTCTGGTGCATACAACACAAACTGACCTCTGGTGCATACAACACAAACTGACCTCTGGTGCATACAAGACAAACTGACCTCTGATGCTTACAAGACAAACTGACCTCTGGTGCTTACAAGACAAACTGACCTCTGGTGCACACAAATCTCAACACAAACTGACCTCTGGTGCACACAAATCTCAACACAAACTGACCTCTGGTGCGTACAAGACAAACTGAACTCTGGTGCACACAAATCTCAACACAAACTGAACTCTGGTGCATACAAGACAAACTGACCTCTGGTGCATACAAGACAAACTGACCTCTGGTGCACACAAATCTCAACACAAACTGAACTCTGGTGCATACAAGACAAACTGACCTCTGGTGCATACAAGACAAACTGACCTCTGGTGCACACAAATCTCAACACAAACTGAACTCTGGTGCATACAAGACAAACTGACCTCTGGTGCATACAAGACAAACTGACCTCTGGTGCATACAAGACAAACTGACCTCTGATGCTTACAAGACAAACTGACCTCTGATGCTTACAAGACAAACTGACCTCTGGTGCACACAAATCTCAACACAAACTGAACTCTGGTGCATACAAGACAAACTGACCTCTGGTGCATACAAGACAAACTGACCTCTGGTGCTTACAAGACAAACTGACCTCTGGTGCTTACAAGACAAACTGACCTCTGGTGCACACAAATCTCAACACAAACTGAACTCTGGTGCATACAAGACAAACTGACCTCTGGTGCACACAAATCTCAACACAAACTGACCTCTGGTGCTTACAAGACAAACTGACCTCTGGTGCATACAACACAAACTGACCTCTGGTGCTTACAAGACAAACTGACCTCTGGTGCATACAACACAAACTGACCTCTGGTGCATACAACACAAACTGACCTCTGGTGCATACAAGACAAACTGACCTCTGGTGATTACAAGACAAACTGACCTCTGGTGCACACAAATCTCAACACAAACTGACCTCTGGTGCTTACAAGACAAACTGACCTCTGGTGCATACTACACAAACTGACCTCTAGTGAATACAACACAAACTGACCTCTGGTGCATACAACACAAATCCTGAATCTGGCTGAAGCCACTTTGGGTTCCCATCATTGTCTTCAGTGCTGAGGATGTTGATGACAAGCTTCATGAGGCTGCTGTTGGGGACATCCCCCCCATCTCTGGCTCTCACTTGCAGGTAATATTTGTTCCCACCCAGACCAAGCAGCGGGCGAGCAACATAGATGGTGCCAAGACTTGGCAGCACGGAGAACAGTGTGGTATCTAAACATTAGACAAGACTTTATGGTGTGGTATATAAACATTAGACAAGACTTTATGGTGTGTTACCTAAACATTAGAGAAGACTTTATAGTGTGGTATCTAAACATTAGAGAAGAATTTATGGTGTGGTATCTAAACATTAGACAAGACTTTATGGTGTGGTATCTAAACATTAGACAAGACTTGGTGACTTAGAAAAAACAAGCTTGCTACTAACATGTCCCCAAACTTAGAACAGAAGATTCCCAGCATATACCCCACCTACCAGTAGAAATGTTTACAGCACTGTCAGGCTCCAGCGAGTAGGTTATCTCCCCATTTCGCCCACGGTCTGCGTCTGTAGCTATAGCTGCAGCAACACTGGTGCCAACATCGGCCGTCTCAGGGATGGAAATGTTGCGGGCAAGTTCTTTAAAGATTGGAGAGTTGTTGTTTTCATCAACCACCTTAATCCTTAGCTGAAACATCAACAACACTATTTGAAAGGGAGCTATGTTAATACAATCTTCTAAAGCTTTCAAATGAAACCAAACCTGTTTTCATCAGGCAATTTAGATCTTGTTTTCAGTTGGAAGTAACACATTGTTTAAATACAAAAATGTAGCCAGCATATTTTTGAGTAACAGAAATAATTTAGACATTGAATATATTAAAATATAATCAGATTAAAAAATATAAATGTTATGAACATTTCGTAATTTATACACCCAACACAGAAGGCAGTTACTCAAAAAATGTAGCCTGACCTGTTACTCGCCTGAGCCCTACCTGGTACTAATCTGAGCCCTACCTAGTACTCACCTGAGCCCTACCTGGTACTAATCTGAGCCCTACCTGGTACTCACCTGAGCCCTACCTGGTACTAATCTGAGCCCTACCTGGTACTCACCTGAGCCCTACCTGGTACTAATCTGAGCCCTACCTGGTACTAATCTGAGCCCTACCTGGTAATCACCTGAGCCCTACCTGGTAATCACCTGAGCCCTACCTGGTACTAATCTGAGCCCTACCTGGTACTAATCTGAGCCCTACCTGGTAATCACCTGAGCCCTACCTGGTACTCACCTGAGCCCTACCTGGTACTAATCTGAGCCCTACCTGGTAATCACCTGAGCCCTACCTGGTAATCACCTGAGCCCTACCTGGTACTAATCTGAGCCCTACCTGGTACTAATCTGAGCCCTACCTGGTAATCACCTGAGCCCTACCTGGTAATCACCTGAGCCCTACCTGGTACTAATCTGAGCCCTACCTGGTACTCACCTGAGCCCTACCTGGTACTCACCTGAGCCCTACCTGGTACTAATCTGAGCCCTACCTGGTACTCACCTGAGCCCTACCTGGTACTAATCTGAGCCCTACCTGGTACTCACCTGAGCCCTACCTGGTACTAATCTGAGCCCTACCTGGTACTCACCTGAGCCCTACCTGGTAATCACCTAAGCCCTACCTGGTACTAATCTGAGCCCTACCTGGTACTCACCTGAGCCCTACCTGGTAATAAGTCCAACCTGGTACTCACCTGAGCAGTGCCGTACAACCTGGTGTTAGAAAACTTCAAATCCAGGTTGTCGCCAACCAGAAGAGTCAGGTCGTAGCTGTCACGCCTGTTGTAGTCCAGAGCTTTACCAGCTGCCACTAGGATGTGAGCCCTCCTGCTGGTTAAGGCACCAGAGGGTATTTCCTGTCAAATACAGCTGGTCACTTACTGCTGGTGGTGGTGGTGGTCATTTAGTGGTGGTGGTGGTCATTTAGTGGTGGTGGTGGTCATTTAGTGGTGGTGGTGGTCATTTAGTGGTGGTGGTGGTGGTCAGTTAGTGGTGGTGGTGGTGGTCATTTAGTGGTGGTGGTGGTGGTCATTTAGTGGTGGTGGTGGTGGTCATTTAGTGGTGGTGGTGGTCATTTAGTGGTGGTGGTGGTGGTGGTCATTTAGTGGTGGTGGTGGTGGTCATTTAGTGGTGGTGGTGGTGGTGGTCATTTAGTGGTGGTGGTCATTTAGTGGTGGTGGTGGTGGTGGTCATTTAGTGGTGGTGGTGCTGGTCAGTTAGTGGTGGTGGTGGTCATTTAGTGGTGGTGGTGGTGGTCAGTTAGTGGTGGTGGTGGTCATTTAGTGGTGGTGGTGGTGGTCATTTAGTGGTGGTGGTGGTGGTCATTTAGTGGTGGTGGTGGTGGTGGTCATTTAGTGGTGGTGGTGGTGGTCATTTAGTGGTGGTGGTGGTCATTTAGTGGTGGTGGTGGTCATTTAGTGGTGGTGGTGGTGATCATTTAGTGGTGGTGGTGGTGATCATTTAGTGGTGGTGGTGGTGGTGGTCATTTAGTGGTGGTGGTGGTGGTCATTTAGTGGTGGTGGTGGTCATTTAGTGGTGGTGGTGGTCATTTAGTGGTGGTGGTGGTGGTCATTTAGTGGTGGTGGTGGGGGTGGTCATTTAGTGGTGGTGGTGGTGGTCATTTAGTGGTGGTGGTGGTGGTGGTCATTTAGTGGTGGTGGTCATTTAGTGGTGGTGGTGGTGGTCATTTAGTGGTGGTGGTGGTGGTGGTCATTTAGTGGTGGTGGTGGTGGTGGTCATTTAGTGGTGGTGGTGGTGGTGGTCATTTAGTGGTGGTGGTGGTGGTCATTTAGTGGTGGTGGTGGTGGTGGTCATTTAGTGGTGGTGGTGGTGGTGGTCATTTAGTGGTGGTGGTGGTCATTTAGTGGTGGTGGTGGTGGTCATTTAGTGGTGGTGGTGGTCATTTAGTGGTGGTGGTGGTCATTTAGTGGTGGTGGTGGTCATTTAGTGGTGGTGGTGGTGGTGGTCATTTAGTGGTGGTGGTGATCATTTAGTGGTGGTGGTGGTGGTCATTTAGTGGTGGTGGTGGTGGTCATTTAGTGATGGTGGTGGTGGTGGTCATTTAGTGGTGGTGGTGGTGGTGGTCATTTAGTGGTGGTGGTGGTGGTCATTTAGTGGTGGTGGTGGTCATTTAGTGGTGGTGGTGGTCATTTAGTGGTGGTGGTGGTGGTGGTCATTTAGTGGTGGTGGTGGTGGTGGTCATTTAGTGGTGGTGGTGGTCATCGAGTGGTGGTGGTGGTGATCATTTAGTGGTGGTGGTGGTGGTCATTTAGTGGTGGTGGTGGTCATTTAGTGGTGGTGGTGGTGGTGGTCATTTAGTGGTGGTGGTGGTCATTTAGTGGTGGTGGTGGTGGTCATTTAGTGGTGGTGGTGGTCATTTAGTGGTGGTGGTGGTCATTTAGTGGTGGTGGAGGTCATTTAGTGGTGGTGGTGGTCATTTAGTGGTGGTGGTGGTGGTCATTTAGTGGTGGTGGTGGTCATTTAGTGGTGGTGGTGGTCATTTAGTGGTGGTGGTGGTGGTGGTCATTTAGTGGTGGTGGTGGTGGTGGTCATTTAGTGGTGGTGGTGGTGGTCATTTAGTGGTGGTGGTGATCATTTAGTGGTGGTGGTGGTCACTTATTGGTGGTGGTGATCATTTAGTGGTGGTGGTGATCATTTAGTGGTGGTGGTGATCATTTAGTGGTGGTGGTGGTCATTTAGTGGTGGTGGTGGTCATTTAGTGGTGGTGGTGGTCACTTAGTGGTGGTGGTGATCATTTAGTGGTGGTGGTGATCATTTAGTGGTGGTGGTGATCATTTAGTGGTGGTGGTGATCATTTAGTGGTGGTGGTGATCATTTAGTGGTGGTGGTGGTGGTAATTTAGTGGTGGTGGTGGTTTAGTGGTGGTGGTGGTCATTTAGTGGTGGTGGTGGTTTAGTGGTGGTGGTGGTGGTCATTTAGTGGTGGTGGTGGTTTAGTGGTGGTGGTGGTCATTTAGTGGTGGTGGTGGTTTAGTGGTGGTGGTGGTGGTCATTTAGTGGTGGTGGTGTCATGTAGGGCTAGATTTGGTCAGTCTGTCATGTAGGGCTAGATTTGGTCAGTCTGTCATGTAGGGCTAGATTTGGTCAGTCTGTCATGTAGTGCTAGATTTGGTCAGTCTGTCATGTAGGGCTAGATTTGGTCAGTCTGTCATGTAGTGCTAGATTTGGTCAGGCTGTCATGTAGGGCTAGATTTGGTCAGTCTGTCATGTAGGGCTAGATTTGGTCAGTCTGTCATGTAGGTCTAGATTTGGTCAGTCTGTCATGTAGTGCTAGATTTGGTCAGTCTGTCATGTAGGGCTAGATTTGGTCAGTCTGTCATGTAGGGCTAGATTTGGTCAGTCTGTCATGTAGGGCTAGATTTGGTCAGTCTGTCATGTAGTGCTAGATTTGGTCAGTCTGTCATGTAGTGCTAGATTTGGTCAGTCTGTCATGTAGTGCTAGATTTGGTCAGTCTGTCATGTAGTGCTAGATTTGGTCAGTCTGTCATGTAGTGCTAGATTTGGTCAGTCTGTCATGTAGGGCTAGATTTGGTCAGTCTGTCATGTAGGGCTAGATTTGGTCAGTCTGTCATATGGATGTCTTGTCAGTCTAGCATGGGGTGCCAGGTATGCTAGTTAAACCAAAGAATAAAGAATGCCAGGCAGATTGAGGCAGTGATGCCCTGGTTACCTCGTGGAAGATGGTGAAATCATCTGCATCCAGTCCCCCTGAGAACGTAAACTCTAAGGGGCCGTAACTCTTGCTGTCTGCATCTGTGGCATAGATGGACACAACCTCCATGGGATAAGTGAAGCTTTCAGGTACAGAGACATCATACAGTGGCTGAAAAGGGGAAATTTCAATTGTAGGCGTTGGACAACAAGCAGGTAGATTCATTAAGCTAATCAACAAGCAGGTAGATTCATTAAGCTAATTAACAAGCAGGTAGATTCATTAAGCTAATTAACAAGCAGGTAGATTCATTAAGCTAATCAACAAGCAGGTAGATTCATTAAGCTAATCAACAAGCAGGTAGATTCATTAAGCTAATCATAGCAGGTGGATTCATTAAGCTAATCAACAAGCAGGTAGATTCATTAAGCTAATCATAGCAGGTAGATTCATTAAGCTAATTAACAAGCAGATAGATTCATTAAGCTAATCAACAAGCAGGTAGATTCAATAAGCTAATCAACAAGCAGGTAGATTCATTAAGCTAACCATAGCAGGTAGATTCATTAAGCTAATCAACAAGCAGGTAGATTCATTAAGCTAATCAACAAGCAGGTAGATTCATTAAGCTAATCAACAAGCAGGTAGATTCATTAAGTTAATCAACAAGCAGGTAAACTGATGAAGCTAATCAACAAGCAGGTATATTCATTAAGCTAATCAACAAGCAGGTAGATTCATTAAGCTAATAAACAAGCAGGTAGATTCATTAAGCTAATCAACAAGCAGGTGGACTGATGAAGCTAATCAACAAGCAGGTAGATTCATTAAACTAATTAACAAGCAGGTAGATTCATTAAGCTAATCAACAAGCAGGTAGATTCATTAAGCTAATCAACAAGAAGGTAGATTCATTAAACTAATCAACATGCAGGTAGATTCATTAAGCTAATCAACAAGCAGGTGGATTCATTAAGCTAATCAACAAGCAGGTAGATTCATTAAGCTAATCAACAAGCAGGTAGATTCATTAAGCTAATCAACAAGAAGGTAGATTCATTAAACTAATCAACATGCAGGTAGATTCATTAAGCTAATCAACAAGCAGGTGGATTCATTAAGCTAATCAACAAGCAGGTAGATTCATTAAGCTAATTAACAAGCAGGTAGATTCATTAAGCTAATCAACAAGCAGGTAGATTCATTAAGCTAATCAACAAGCAGGTAGATTCATTAAGCTAATCATAGCAGGTGGATTCATTAAGCTAATCAACAAGCAGGTAGATTCATTAAGCTAATCATAGCAGGTAGATTCATTAAGCTAATTAACAAGCAGATAGATTCATTAAGCTAATCAACAAGCAGGTAGATTCAATAAGCTAATCAACAAGCAGGTAGATTCATTAAGCTAACCATAGCAGGTAGATTCATTAAGCTAATCAACAAGCAGGTAGATTCATTAAGCTAATCAACAAGCAGGTAGATTCATTAAGCTAATCAACAAGCAGGTAGATTCATTAAGTTAATCAACAAGCAGGTAAACTGATGAAGCTAATCAACAAGCAGGTATATTCATTAAGCTAATCAACAAGCAGGTAGATTCATTAAGCTAATAAACAAGCAGGTAGATTCATTAAGCTAATCAACAAGCAGGTGGACTGATGAAGCTAATCAACAAGCAGGTAGATTCATTAAACTAATTAACAAGCAGGTAGATTCATTAAGCTAATCAACAAGCAGGTAGATTCATTAAGCTAATCAACAAGAAGGTAGATTCATTAAACTAATCAACATGCAGGTAGATTCATTAAGCTAATCAACAAGCAGGTGGATTCATTAAGCTAATCAACAAGCAGGTAGATTCATTAAGCTAATCAACAAGCAGGTAGATTCATTAAGCTAATCAACAAGCAGGTAGATTCATTAAGCTAATCAACAAGCAGGTAGATTCATTAAGCTAATCATAGCAAGTAGATTCATTAAGCTAATCAACAAGCAGGTATATTCATTAAGCTAATCAACATGCAGGTAGATTCATTAAGCTAATCAACAAGCAGGTAGATTCATTAAGCTAATCAACAAGCAGGTGGACTGGTGAAGCTAATCAACAAGCAGACTCACATATTGAAAGACTGGGTTGTTGTCGTTGACATCCACTATAGAGATGGTGACAGTGGCTGTGGCCATGGCCGTGTTATTTTTGTTGGTGGCCCGAACAATCAGCTGGTGGAGATGGTCTGGCTCAGCATCATTTTCATAATCAATTTTTTGGATCAGTGTTACACGACCTGAAATGTAAGAATTTTTTGGATCAGTGTTACACGTCCTGAAATGTAAGAATTTTTTGGATCAGTGTTACACGTCCTGAAATGTAAGAATTTTTTGGATCAATGTTATACGTCCTGGGGAGGAGACTGGTTATGTGACCTAGTGTAGGATGGTGACTGGTTATGTTACCTATGGTAGGATGGAGACTGGTTATGTTACCTATGTTAGGATGGAGACTGGTTATGTTACCTATGGTAGGATGGAGACTGGTTATGTTACCTATGGTAGGATGGAGACTGGTTATGTTACCTAGTGTAGGATGGAGACTGGTTATGTTACCTATGGTAGAATGGAGACTGGTTATGTTACCTATGGTAGGATGGAGACTGGTTATGTTACCTATGTTAGGATGTAGACTGGTTATGTTACCTATGGTAGTGTGGAGACTGGTTATGTTACCTAGTGTAGGATGGAGACTGGTTATTTTACCTATGGTAGTGTGGAGACTGGTTATGTTGCCTATGGTAGTGTGGAGACTGGTTATGTTACCTATGGTAGGATGGAGACTGGTTATGTTACCTATGGTAGGATGGAGACTGGTTATGTTACCTAGTGTAGAATGGAGACTGGTTATGTTACCTATGGTAGTGTGGAGACTGGTTATTTTACCTATGGTAGTGTGGAGACTGGTTATGTTGCCTATGGTAGTGTGGAGACTGGTTATTTTACCTATGGTAGTGTGGAGACTGGTTATGTTGCCTATGGTAGTGTGGAGACTGGTTATGTTACCTATGGTAGTGTGGAGACTGGTTATGTTACCTATGGTGGTGTGGAGACTGGTTATGTTACCTATGGTAGTGTGGAGACTGGTTATGTTACCTATGGTAGTGTGGAGACTGGTTATGTTACCTATGGTAGTGTGGAGACTGGTTATGTTACCTATGGTGGTGTGGAGACTGGTTATGTTACCTATGGTAGGGTGGAGACTGGTTATTTTACCTATGGTAGGATGGAGACTGGTTATGTTGCCTATGGTAGTGTGGAGACTGGTTATGTTACCTATGGAGGGGTGGATATCAAAGCTGGGAGAACCACTCAGCCTGGTGTAGTTGTCCACAGGGATGTTGCTGGGGTCTCTAGCTGTGAGAGTGATGACCTGGTAACCCAATTCAGCATCTTCATTCATGAACACCTGGCTGAAGGGGTCAAACTTGATGGTGGACTCTGCCACTCCAGTGATACTTAAGGAAATCTGGGCTGGAAGAGATTGCAAAATAACATGAGGACATATGCAGGGGCCATAACAACATGAGGACATATGTAGGGGCCATAACAACATGGAGACATATGCAGGGGCCATAACAACATGGAGACATATGCAGGGGCCATAACAACATGGAGACATATGCAGGGGCCATAACAACATGGAGACATATGCAGGGGCCATAACAACATGGAGACATATGTAGGGGCCATAACAACATGGAGACATATGCAGGGGCCATAACAACATGGAGACATATGTAGGGGCCATAACAACATGGAGACATATGTAGGGGCCATAACAACATGGAGACATATGCAGGGGCCATAACAACATGAGGACATATGTAGGGGCCATAACAACATGGAGACATATGCAGGGGCCATAACAACATGAGGACATATGCAGGGGCCATAACAACATGGAGACATATGCAGGGGCCATAACAACATGAGGACATATGTAGGGGCCATAACAACATGGAGACATATGCAGGGGCCATAACAACATGAGGACATATGCAGGGGCCATAACAACATGAGGACATATGTAGGGGCCATAACAACATGAGGACATATGTAGGGGCCATAACAACATGAGGACATATGTAGAGGCCATAACAACATGAGGACATATGTAGAGGCCATAACAACATGGAGACATATGCAGGGGCCATAACAACATGGAGACATATGCAGGGGCCATAACAACATGGAGACATATGTAGGGGCCATAACAACATGAGGACATATGTAGGGGCCATAACAACATGGAGACATATGCAGGGGCCATAACAACATGAGGACATATGCAGGGGCCATAACAACATGAGGACATATGTAGAGGCCATAACAACATGAGGACATATGTAGGGGCCATAACAACATGAGGACATATGTAGGGGCCATAACAACATGGAGACATATGTAGGGGCCATAACAACATGAGGACATATGTAGAGGCCATAACAACATGAGGACATATGTAGAGGCCATAACAACATGAGGACATATGTAGGGGCCATAACAACATGAGGACATATGCAGGGGCCATAACAACATGGAGACATATGCAGGGGCCATAACAACATGAGGACATATGCAGGGGCCATAACAACATGGAGACATATGCAGGGGCCATAACAACATGAGGACATATGTAGGGGCCATAACAACATGGAGACATATGCAGGGGCCATAACAACATGAGGACATATGCAGGGGCCATAACAACATGAGGACATATGTAGAGGCCATAACAACATGAGGACATATGTAGGGGCCATAACAACATGAGGACATATGTAGGGGCCATAACAACATGAGGACATATGCAGGGGCCATAACAACATGGAGACATATGCAGGGGCCATAACAACATGGAGACATATGTAGGGGCCATAACAACATGGAGACACAATCAGTGACTGTGTGTGTGTGTCTACAGATGACTGTGTGTGTGTGTCTACAGATGACTGTGTGTGTGTCTACAGATGACTGTGTGTGTGTCAACAGATTACTGTGTGTGTGTCTACAGATGACTGTGTGTGTGTGTGTCAACAGATTACTGTGTGTGTGTGTGTGTCTACAGATGACTGTATGTGTGTGTCTACAGATGACTGTGTGTGTCTACAGATGACTGTGTGTGTGTCTACAGATGACTGTGTGTGTGTGTCTACAGATGACTGTGTGTGTGTGTCTACAGATGACTGTGTGTGTGTGTCTACAGATGACTGTGTGTGTGTCTACAGATGACTGTGTGTGTGTGTCTACAGATGACTGTGTGTGTGTGTCTACAGATGACTGTGTGTGTGTGTCTACAGATGACTGTGTGTGTGTGTGTGTCAACAGATTACTGTGTGTGTGTGTCTACAGATGACTGTGTGTGTGTGTCTACAGATGACTGTGTGTGTGTGTCAACAGATTACTGTGTGTGTGTGTCTACAGATGACTGTGTGTGTGTGTGTCAACAGATTACTGTGTGTGTGTGTGTCAACAGATTACTGTGTGTGTGTGTGTCTACAGATGACTGTATGTGTGTGTCTACAGATGACTGTGTGTGTCTACAGATGACTGTGTGTGTGTCTACAGATGACTGTGTGTGTGTGTCTACAGATGACTGTGTGTGTGTGTCTACAGATGACTGTGTGTGTGTGTCTACAGATGACTGTGTGTGTGTCTACAGATGACTGTGTGTGTGTGTCTACAGATGACTGTGTGTGTGTGTCTACAGATGACTGTGTGTGTGTGTGTCAACAGATTACTGTGTGTGTGTGTCTACAGATGACTGTGTGTGTGTGTCAACAGATTACTGTGTGTGTGTGTCTACAGATGACTGTGTGTGTGTGTGTCAACAGATTACTGTGTGTGTGTGTGTCTACAGATGACTGTATGTGTGTGTCTACAGATGACTGTGTGTGTCTACAGATGACTGTGTGTGTGTCTACAGATGACTGTGTGTGTGTGTCTACAGATGACTGTGTGTGTGTGTCTACAGATGACTGTGTGTGTGTGTCTACAGATGACTGTGTGTGTGTCTACAGATGACTGTGTGTGTGTGTCTACAGATGACTGTGTGTGTGTGTCTACAGATGACTGTGTGTCTACAGATTACTGTGTGTGTGTCTACAGATGACTGTGTGTGTGTCTACAGATGACTGTGTGTGTGTGTGTCTACAGATGACTGTGTGTGTCTACAGATGACTGTGTGTGTGTCTACAGATGACTGTGTGTGTGTCTACAGATGACTGTATGTGTGTCTACAGATGACTGTGTGTCTACAGATGACTGTGTGTGTCTACAGATTACTGTGTGTGTGTGTCTACAGATGACTGTGTGTGTGTCTACAGATGACTGTGTGTCTACAGATGACTGTGTGTGTGTCTACAGATGACTGTGTGTCTACAGATGACTGTGTGTGTGTCTACAGATGACTGTGTGTCTACAGATGACTGTGTGTGTGTCTACAGATGACTGTGTGTCTACAGATGACTGTGTGTGTGTGTCTACAGATGACTGTGTGTGTGTCTACAGATGACTGTGTGTCTACAGATGACTGTGTGTGTGTCTACAGATGACTGTGTGTGTGTGTCTACAGATGAGTGTGTGTGTGTGTCTACAGATGACCGTGTGTGTTTACAGATGACCGTGTGTGTGTCTACAGATTACTGTGTGTGTGTGTCGACAGATGACTGTGTGTGTGTCTACAGATGACTGTGTCTACAGATTACTGTGTGTGTGTCTACAGATGGCTGTGTGTGTGTCTACAGATGACTGTGTGTGTCTACAGATTACTGTGTGTGTGTGTCTACAGATGACTGTGTCTACAGATTACTGTGTGTGTGTCTACAGATGACTGTGTGTGTGTCTACAGATGACTGTGTGTGTGTTTACAGATGACCGTGTGTGTGTCTACAGATTACTGTGTGTGTGTCTACAGATGACTGTGTCTACAGATGACTGTGTGTGTGTCTACAGATGACTGTGTGTGTGTCTACAGATGACTGTGTGTGTGTCTACAGTTGACTGTATGTGTGTGTCTACAGATGACTGTGTGTCTACAGATGACTGTGTGTGTCTACAGATGACTGTGTGTGTGTCTACAGATGACTGTGTGTGTGTCTACAGATGACTGTGTGTGTGTCTACAGATGACTGTGTGTGTGTCTACAGATGACTGTGTGTGTGTCTACAGATGACTGTGTGTGTGTGTCTACAGATGACTGTGTGTGTGTGTCTACAGATGACTGTGTGTGTGTGTCTACAGATGACTGTGTGTGTGTGTCTACAGATGACTGTGTGTGTGTCTACAGATGACTGTGTGTGTGTCTACAGATGACTGTGTGTGTGTGTCTACAGATTACTGTGTGTGTGTCTACAGATGACTGTGTGTGTGTGTCTACAGATGACTGTGTGTGTATCTGCAGATGACTGTGTGTGTGTCTACAGATGAATGTGTGTGTGTGTGTCTAAGGTGACTGTGTGTGTGTGTCTACAGATGACTGTGTGTGTGTCTACAGATGACTGTGTGTCAACAGATTACTGTGTGTGTGTGTCTACAGATGACTGTGTGTGTCTACAGATGACTGTGTGTGGCTACAGATGAATGTGTGTGTGTCTAAGGTGACTGTGTGTGTGTGTCTACAGATGACTGTGTGTGTGTCTACAGATGACTGTGTGTGTGTCTACAGATGACTGTATGTGTGTGTCTACAGATGACTGTGTGTGTCTACAGATGACTGTGTGTGTGTGTGTATCTACAATGACTGTGTGTGTGTCTACAGATGACTGTGTGTGTGTGTGTCTACAGATTACTGTGTGTGTGTGTGTATCTACAATGACTGTGTGTGTGTCTACAGATGACTGTGTGTGTGTCTACAGATGACTGTGTGTCTACAGATGACTGTGTGTGTGTCTACAGATGACTGTGTGTGTGTGTCTACAGATGACTGTGTGTCTACAGATGACTGTGTGTGTGTCTACAGGTGACTGTGTGTCTACAGATGACTGTGTGTGTGTCTACAGATGACTGTGTGTGTGTGTCTACTCACTGGTTCCAATGCCTGTACCAAACTGTGTGTTGTTGTCTCTAACAACCAACTGAAACCTGATCTCCTGAGCCAGAGATTTGTCTAAGCTTCCTTTCACAAAAATTGTACCATTTGATCTGACCCCAAAAGCATCCTAAAAAAACAATTGTTAGTGAAACTCTAAATGTAAACAAGTGAAAGTAGGTGAACACATAAACACACATTGCGGCACCTTTCATCCAATCAAACTAAAGTTGGTCAGAAAAGTTCTGCCGTCAAAATTTTTAAAAATATATGCTGGGTAATGCCCCTGAGGTACTGTGTCGTGTGGAGCCTTGAGTTCCCCTGAGATACTGTGTCATGTGGCGGAGTTCCCCTGAGGTACTGTGTTATGTGGAGCCTTGAGTTCCCCTGAGATACTGTGTCGTGTGGCACCCTAAGTTCCCCTGAGGTACTGTGTCAAGTGGCGGAGTTCCCCTGAGGTACTGCCGTGTGGCGCCCTGAGTTTCCCTGAGGTACTGTGTCGTGTGGGGGAGTTTCCCTGAGGTACTGTCGTGTGGCGGAGTTCCCCTGAGGTACTATGTGTGGCAACCTGAGTTCCCCTGAGGTACTGTGTCTTGTGGCGGAGTTCCCCTGAGGTACTGCCGTGTGGCGCCCTGAGTTTCCCTGAGGTACTGTGTCGTGTGGAGCCTTGAATTTCCCTGAGGTACTGTCGTGTGGCGCCCTGAGTTTCCCTGAGGTACTGCCGTTTGGCGCCCTGAGTTTCCCTGAGGTACTGCCGTTTGGCGCCCTGAGTTCCCCTGAGGTACTGTGTCGTGTGGGGGAGTTTCCCTGAGGTACTGCCGTGTGGCGCCCTGAGTTCTCTAGAGGCCAATTAACCCCTGGGGTCTGTGATTGGACATCCTGCACAGGATGCCAGGTTTACTACAGTAACTGCATCAAGGCTTCATATGGCGATCTAGTGACCGCAGTGCCCCGGGCTTTATGGAGCCTACATTCATTTTAAGGAGCACCCTACACCAGGTGGGCTGCTATAATGAATGACCAGATCAAACCTGGGATGGCACTCAGAGCCCCACTGGTTGTCTAACCAGTTTGTTCCCAACGTAAACTTGGGGTTTATACATCACACCTAGGGTCATCCCGCCTGCCGCAATGTGAACAAACCTGTACAAGTACTCATTGACAAACATACAGGCATCAGTGATGCCACTCATGCACACTTCAACTAGAAACCATTTTCTCCTCTATATATATCTCACTGTCAGGGCTCACTTTGTAGTTGTATGGAATGGTGGATGTCAGCTGGTTGCCATTTCTGTCAAAAGCTGTCACATCACTGATGTAGTAGCTGAGGAGTGCGTTTGTATCGAGATCAGTGGCAGGTACTGTCAACACTTCAGTATTGATGGGAGTTTCTGTAACAAACATAGGTCACACTACAGTATTGATGGCAGTTTCTGTAACAAACATAGGTCACACTACAGTATTGATGGCAGTTTCTGTAACAAACATAGGTCACACTACAGTATTGATGGCAGTTTCTGTAACAAACATAGGTCACACTACAGTATTGATGGGAGTTTCTGTAACAAACATAGGTCACACTACAGTATTGATGGCAGTTTCTGTAACAAACATAGGTCACACTACAGTATTGATGGCAGTTTCTGTAACAAACATAGGTCACACTACAGTATTGATGGGAGTTTCTGTAACAAACATAGGTCACACTACAGTATTGATGGCAGTTTCTGTAACAAACATAGGTCACACTACAGTATTGATGGCAGTTTCTGTAACAAACATAGGTCACACTACAGTATTGATGGCAGTTTCTGTAACAAACATAGGTCACACTACAGCATTGATGGCAGTTTCTGTAACAAACATAGGTCACACTACAGTATTGATGGGAGCTTCTGTAACAAACATAGGTCACACTACAGTATTGATGGCAGTTTCTGTAACAAACATAGGTCACACTACAGTATTGATGGGAGTTTCTGTAACAAACATAGGTCACACTACAGTATTGATGGCAGTTTCTGTAACAAACATAGGTCACACTACAGTATTGATGGCAGTTTCTGTAACAAACATAGGTCACACTACAGTATTGATGGGAGTTTCTGTAACAAACATAGGTCACACTACAGTATTGATGGCAGTTTCTGTAACAAACATAGGTCACACTACAGTATTGATGGCAGTTTCTGTAACAAACATAGGTCACACTACAGTATTGATGGCAGTTTCTGTAACAAACATAGGTCACACTACAGCATTGATGGCAGTTTCTGTAACAAACATAGGTCACACTACAGTATTGATGGGAGTTTCTGTAACAAACATAGGTCACACTACAGTATTGATGGCAGTTTCTGTAACAAACATAGGTCACACTACAGTATTGATGGCAGTTTCTGTAACAAACATAGGTCACACTACAGTATTGATGGCAGTTTCTGTAACAAACATAGGTCACACTACAGCATTGATGGCAGTTTCTGTAACAAACATAGGTCATTCTATATTAATGATGGGAGTTTCTGTAACAAACATAGGTCACACTACAGTATTGATGGCAGTTTCTGTAACAAACATAGGTCACACTACAGTATTGATGGGAGTTTCTGTAACAAACATAGGTCACACTACAGTATTGATGGCAGTTTCTGTAACAAACATAGGTCACACTACAGTATTGATGGCAGTTTCTGTAACAAACATAGGTCACACTACAGCATTGATGGCAGTTTCTGTAACAAACATAGGTCACACTACAGTATTGATGGCAGTTTCTGTAACAAACATAGGTCACACTACAGTATTGATGGGAGTTTCTGTAACAAACATAGGTCACACTACAGTATTGATGGCAGTTTCTGTAACAAACATAGGTCACACTACAGCATTGATGGCAGTTTCTGTAACAAACATAGGTCACACTACAGCATTGATGGCAGTTTCTGTAACAAACATAGGTCACACTACAGCATTGATGGCAGTTTCTGTAACAAACATAGGTCACACTACAGTATTGATGGCAGTTTCTGTAACAAACATAGGTCACACTACAGTATTGATGGGAGTTTCTGTAACAAACATAGGTCACACTACAGCATTGATGGCAGTTTCTGTAACAAACATAGGTCACACTACAGTATTGATGGCAGTTTCTGTAACAAACATAGGTCACACTACAGTATTGATGGCAGTTTCTGTAACAAACATAGGTCACACTACAGCATTGATGGCAGTTTCTGTAACAAACATAGGTCACACTACAGTATTGATGGGAGTTTCTGTAACAAACATAGGTCACACTACAGTATTGATGGGAGTTTCTGTAACAAACATAGGTCACACTACAGTATTGATGGCAGTTTCTGTAACAAACATAGGTCACACTACAGTATTGATGGCAGTTTCTGTAACAAACATAGGTCACACTACAGCATTGATGGCAGTTTCTGTAACAAACATAGGTCACACTACAGCATTGATGGCAGTTTCTGTAACAAACATAGGTCACACTACAGCATTGATGGCAGTTTCTGTAACAAACATAGGTCACACTACAGTATTGATGGGAGTTTCTGTAACAAACATAGGTCACACTACAGCATTGATGGCAGTTTCTGTAACAAACATAGGTCACACTACAGTATTGATGGGAGTTTCTGTAACAAACATAGGTCACACTACAGTATTGATGGCAGTTTCTGTAACAAACATAGGTCACACTACAGTATTGATGGCAGTTTCTGTAACAAACATAGGTCACACTACAGCATTGATGGCAGTTTCTGTAACAAACATAGGTCACACTACAGTATTGATGGCAGTTTCTGTAACAAACATAGGTCACACTACAGTATTGATGGCAGTTTCTGTAACAAACATAGGTCACACTACAGCATTGATGGGAGTTTCTGTAACAAACATAGGTCACACTACAGTATTGATGGCAGTTTCTGTAACAAACATAGGTCACACTACAGTATTGATGGCAGTTTCTGTAACAAACATAGGTCACACTACAGCATTGATGGCAGTTTCTGTAACAAACATAGGTCAACACTACAGTATTGATGGGAGTTTCTGTAACAAACATAGGTCACACTACAGTATTGATGGCAGTTTCTGTAACAAACATAGGTCACACTACAGTATTGATGGCAGTTTCTGTAACAAACATAGGTCACACTACAGTATTGATGGCAGTTTCTGTAACAAACATAGGTCACACTACAGTATTGATGGGAGTTTCTGTAACAAACATAGGTCACACTACAGTATTGATGGCAGTTTCTGTAACAAACATAGGTCACACTACAGTATTGATGGCAGTTTCTGTAACAAACATAGGTCACACTACAGCATTGATGGGAGTTTCTGTAACAAACATAGGTCACACTACAGTATTGATGGCAGTTTCTGTAACAAACATAGGTCACACTACAGTATTGATGGGAGTTTCTGTAACAAACATAGGTCACACTACAGTATTGATGGCAGTTTCTGTAACAAACATAGGTCACACTACAGTATTGATGGGAGTTTCTGTAACAAACATAGGTCACACTACAGTATTGATGGCAGTTTCTGTAACAAACATAGGTCACACTACAGTATTGATGGGAGTTTCTGTAACAAACATAGGTCACACTACAGTATTGATGGCAGTTTCTGTAACAAACATAGGTCACACTACAGCATTGATGGCAGTTTCTGTAACAAACATAGGTCACACTACAGTATTGATGGGAGTTTCTGTAACAAACATAGGTCACACTACAGTATTGATGGCAGTTTCTGTAACAAACATAGGTCACACTACAGCATTGATGGGAGTTTCTGTAACAAACATAGGTCACACTACAGCATTGATGGCAGTTTCTGTAACAAACATAGGTCACACTACAGTATTGATGGGAGTTTCTGTAACAAACATAGGTCACACTACAGCATTGATGGCAGTTTCTGTAACAAACATAGGTCACACTACAGCATTGATGGCAGTTTCTGTAACAAACATAGGTCACACTACAGTATTGATGGCAGTTTCTGTAACAAACATAGGTCACACTACAGTATTGATGGGAGTTTCTGTAACAAACATAGGTCACACTACAGTATTGATGGCAGTTTCTGTAACAAACATAGGTCACACTACAGTATTGATGGCAGTTTCTGTAACAAACATAGGTCACACTACAGTATTGATGGGAGTTTCTGTAACAAACATAGGTCACACTACAGTATTGATGGGAGTTTCTGTAACAAACATAGGTCACACTACAGTATTGATGGCAGTTTCTGTAACAAACATAGGTCACACTACAGCATTGATGGCAGTTTCTGTAACAAACATAGGTCACACTACAGCATTGATGGCAGTTTCTGTAACAAACATAGGTCACACTACAGCATTGATGGCAGTTTCTGTAACAAACATAGGTCACACTACAGCATTGATGGCAGTTTCTGTAACAAACATAGGTCACACTACAGTATTGATGGCAGTTTCTGTAACAAACATAGGTCACACTACAGCATTGATGGCAGTTTCTGTAACAAACATAGGTCACACTACAGTATTGATGGGAGTTTCTGTAACAAACATAGGTCACACTACAGTATTGATGGCAGTTTCTGTAACAAACATAGGTCACACTACAGCATTGATGGCAGTTTCTGTAACAAACATAGGTCACACTACAGTATTGATGGCAGTTTCTGTAACAAACATAGGTCACACTACAGTATTGATGGGAGTTTCTGTAACAAACATAGGTCACACTACAGTATTGATGGCAGTTTCTGTAACAAACATAGGTCACACTACAGTATTGATGGGAGTTTCTGTAACAAACATAGGTCACACTACAGCATTGATGGCAGTTTCTGTAACAAACATAGGTCACACTACAGTATTGATGGGAGTTTCTGTAACAAACATAGGTCACACTACAGTATTGATGGCAGTTTCTGTAACAAACATAGGTCACACAACAGTATTGATGGCAGTTTCTGTAACAAACATAGGTCACACTACAGTATTGATGGGAGTTTCTGTAACAAACATAGGTCACACTACAGTATTGATGGCAGTTTCTGTAACAAACATAGGTCACACTACAGTATTGATGGGAGTTTCTGTAACAAACATAGGTCACACTACAGTATTGATGGCAGTTTCTGTAACAAACATAGGTCACACTACAGTATTGATGGGAGTTTCTGTAACAAACATAGGTCACACTACAGTATTGATGGCAGTTTCTGTAACAAACATAGGTCACACTACAGCATTGATGGCAGTTTCTGTAACAAACATAGGTCACACTACAGTATTGATGGGAGTTTCTGTAACAAACATAGGTCACACTACAGCATTGATGGCAGTTTCTGTAACAAACATAGGTCACACTACAGTATTGATGGCAGTTTCTGTAACAAACATAGGTCACACTACAGTATTGATGGCAGTTTCTGTAACAAACATAGGTCACACTACAGCATTGATGGCAGTTTCTGTAACAAACATAGGTCACACTACAGCATTGATGGGAGTTTCTGTAACAAACATAGGTCACACTACAGCATTGATGGCAGTTTCTGTAACAAACATAGGTCACACTACAGCATTGATGGCAGTTTCTGTAACAAACATAGGTCACACTACAGCATTGATGGCAGTTTCTGTAACAAACATAGGTCACACTACAGTATTGATGGCAGTTTCTGTAACAAACATAGGTCACACTACAGTATTGATGGGAGTTTCTGTAACAAACATAGGTCACACTACAGCATTGATGGCAGTTTCTGTAACAAACATAGGTCACACTACAGTATTGATGGCAGTTTCTGTAACAAACATAGGTCACACTACAGTATTGATGGCAGTTTCTGTAACAAACATAGGTCACACTACAGTATTGATGGCAGTTTCTGTAACAAACATAGGTCACACTACAGTATTGATGGGAGTTTCTGTAACAAACATAGGTCACACTACAGCATTGATGGCAGTTTCTGTAACAAACATAGGTCACACTACAGTATTGATGGCAGTTTCTGTAACAAACATAGGTCACACTACAGTATTGATGGCAGTTTCTGTAACAAACATAGGTCACACTACAGTATTGATGGCAGTTTCTGTAACAAACATAGGTCACACTACAGCATTGATGGCAGTTTCTGTAACAAACATAGGTCAACACTACAGTAGTGGTTTTTAACCTTTTTGGAGGTACCAAACCCCGCCATTTTATAGGTACATTCACCAAATGCTTCTTAAGAGTCCTTTTGTCTGCACTGACAAAATCTGATCATGAACAGAGTTGCCGACCCCAAAAAAATCTTCCGTAAGAAGATCACAGATTTTCCGTAATAATTGACATCTGTCCTTAACTTTCAGTATTTTTTTGCATTTTTAATACAATTTAAAGAAGACTTATTTTATATTATTGAAAAACTTATTAGCGTTATGATGACGTTACGTTACACATGCTAGCTTTTATTTTAAAGAAATTGATTTTTCTAAAAAGCGCTACGAAACTAAGCGTTTGAGGCGACAACGGAAAATCTCAAATAAGAATTGTTCTTGCTATGAGTAGTATGACGTATGCTATAGGCCTACAGTACCGATATTTAAACCAATGTGAACTCAGTGACCCCTTGACAGTGTCAGAAGAAAACGTGAGAGGCCTATGGGTGATGATGTTTAGAATTAGCACATCTCTTGTTGAATTGCTTTTTTTAAATCTTGATTTTATCTAAGTAATATCTAGAACAAAAGGTTATCTAGATGGGCCTAGATCTAGTTGTTTAGTAAAAACTTTTCTTCTCACACATCTCAAACAACATAAATTATGTCTGGCTAGTTTTACCCATAATTCCACTGCAGCTATGTCTCGCCCTTTCCCATCTAGCATTTTACCCACACCCAAATCATTTTTTAAATAAGTATAAACCTACGCTCACATAATTTATTATTTTATTTTTTGAAAGAGTACTCCTAGAGGTAGGTTTAATTTTAATAGAGATATTTTCCTGGCGAGACCAGACGTCCAATGACCAAGCCAAGACCACAGACTATTTGAGGAGTCAATAAAGTTCACAACTTAGCAACGACTACCGCCTAACATGACATTGGTGGGAAGGGATGGGGGAGGGGGATTATTACAGAAGATGCTTGAAACCATCGAGTGGGATAACACAGTTGAAACTGTGACTACATAATTTAAATCTAGTCTAAAACTCAGGCCGGGAACATTAAGTTTTACCACAAGAAAAAAAAAATTCGCCGCTAAGACGATTTTGATCTCTACTGAAGGCAAAAGCATAATCTTTGTGGCATAATCATAATTCTGTAACCTGTGTGTAAAAATCGTAAAATTATGAGCAAAACCGTACAAGTAGGCAGCCCTGCAAGAATCATTTGAGTATGCTGTGTGTCTTGACCTCCGCTGAACCCCAGAAATTGACTCCTTGATCTAACCCAGATTAAGAACCACTGCACTCTAGAATTATCTCCATCATCTGTTGATACATTTTCATCTACCTGATCATCATGTGTTGAGGACTTACTTTCGTCAACCTCACGAGAGTAGATGAGCATCCCAAAAGTTGGGTTTTTGTTGTTGGCATCCAAGATTGTAACAGTAATGGTGGCTGTTGCTGTCTTTTGTGGCACACCCCCATCTGTGGCATAGATCTGTTGAAAGGTAGAGAGATGATCTAATACTGACAAAAGTTAGAGGTGATCTAATACTGACAAAAGTTATAGAGATGATCTAATACTGACAAAAGTTATAGAGATGATCCACCACTGACAAAAGTTATAGAGGTGATCTAATACTGACAAAAGTTATAGAGGTGATCTAATACTGACAAAAGTTATAGAGGTGATCTAATACTGACAAAAGTTATAGAGATGATCTAATATTGACAAAAGTTAAAGAGATGATCTAATATTGACAAAAGTTATAGAGATGATCCAATATTGACAAAAGTTATAGAGGTGATCTAATACTGACAAAAGTTATAGAGGTGATCTAATACTGACAAAAGTTATAGAGGTGATCTAATACTGACAAAAGTTATAGAGATGATCTAATATTGACAAAAGTTAAAGAGATGATCTAATATTGACAAAAGTTAAAGAGATGATCCACCACTGACAAAAGTTATAGAGGTGATCTAATACTGACAAAAGTTATAGAGGTGATCTAATACTGACAAAAGTTATAGAGATGATCTAATACTGACAAAAGTTGAGATGATCCAATATTGACAAAAGTTATAGAGGTGATCTAATACTGACAAAAGTTATAGAGATGATCTAATACTGACAAAAGTTATAGAGGTGATCTAATACTGACAAAAGTTATAGAGGTGATCTAATACTGACAAAAGTTATAGAGGTGATCTAATACTGACAAAAGTTATAGAGATGATCTAATACTGACAAAAGGTATAGAGATGATCTAATACTGACAAAAGTTATAGAGATGATCTAATACTGACAAAAGTTGAGATGATCTAATACTGACAAAAGTTATAGAGGTGATCTAATACTGACAAAAGTTATAGAGATGATCCACCACTGACAAAAGTTATAGAGGTGATCTAATACTGACAAAAGTTATAGAGGTGATCTAATACTGACAAAAGTTATAGAGATGATCCACCACTGACAAAAGTTATAGAGGTGATCTAATACTGACAAAAGTTATAGAGATGATCTAATACTGACAAAAGTTAAAGAGATGATCTAATACTGACAAAAGTTATAGAGGTGATCTAATACTGACAAAAGTTATAGAGATGATCCACCACTGACAAAAGTTAAAGATGTTCTGAAGTAGCCAATACATATGCAGACAACTCAAAAGTTTGCATCAAAGCTTACTATAAGTATGTAGTTGTTCTTGACATTATAGTCAAACGAGTTGTTGGAGTTGACGGTCACAGTGCCTGTTGTCTCGTTGACAAAAAAACTGTCAGACTGCCCAGCACCGATACGGTACGTAATTTTACCAAAGTCTCCACTGTCAGCATCCGTGGCGTTCAGCTTGGCCACCAGAGTACCTGCAATCAATATTCTCTCCATCAAATGTTCACAGGTATCTGCAATCAATATTCTCTCCATCAAATGTTCACAGGTACCTACAATCAATATTCTCTCCATCAAATGTTTACAGGTACCTACAATCAATATTCTCTCCATCAAATGTTCACTGGTACCTACAGTTAACTAGTTGTTACAAATGGCTAAGTAAGCAGATAAATGTTACAGATGGTGGTAAGAAGATATTACCTGCTGGAGCAAGTTCAGACAACTCTTTATTGATGTTGGTGACTTGAAACACTGGGGAGTGATTGTTCTCATCCTGGAGACAAACACAAGGGCAGATAATAACATCTAGATCAAAGGGCAGATAATAACATCTAGACCAAAGGGCAGATAATAACATCTAGACCAAAGGGCAGATAATAACATCTAGATCAAAGGGCAGATAATAACATCTAGACCAAAGGGCAGATAATAACATCTAGACCAATGGTCAGATAATAACATCTAGATCAAAGGGCAGATAATAACATCTAGACCAAAGGGCAGATAATAACATCTAGACCAAAGGGCAGATAATAACATCTAGACCAAAGGGCAGATAATAACATCTAGACCAAAGGGCAGATAATAACATCTAGGCCAAATGGACAAATAAAAATATGTAGGCCAAAGGGCAGATAATGACATCTAGACCAAAGGGCAGATAATAACATCTAGACCAATGGTCAGATAATAACATCTAGATCAAAGGGCAGATAATAACATCTAGACCAATGGTCAGATAATAACATCTAGATCAAAGGGCAGATAATAACATCTAGACCAATGGTCAGATAATAACATCTAGACCAAAGGGCAGATAATAACATCTAGACCAAAGGGCAGATAATAACATCTAGACCAAAGGGCAGATAATAACATCTAGACCAAAGGGCAGATAATAACATCTAGACCAAAGGGCAGATAATAACATCTAGACCAAAGGGCAGATAATAACATCTAGACCAAAGGGCAGATAATAACATCTAGACCAAAGGGCAGATAATAACATCTAGACCAAAGGGCAGATAATAACATCTAGACCAAAGGGCAGATAATAACATCTAGGCCAAATGGACAAATAAAAATATGTAGGCCAAAGGGCAGATAATGACATCTAGACCAAAGGGCAGATAATAACATCTAGACCAATGGTCAGATAATAACATCTAGACCAATGGTCAGATAATAACATCTAGACCAAATATGTAGGCCAAAGGGCATACAACATCTAGGGCACAGGGGAGAATATAAGATCTTGGGCAAGTTGAGGTAACATTGAGGCTAAAGGGGAAATACTAAACAATGGGATAAAATAAGGGTCAATCTGGTTTAGGTGAAGATGCTGTAAAGATTGGACTTTTTGGTTTAGGTGAAGATGCTGTAATGATTGGACTTTTTGGTTTAGGTAAAGATGCTGTAAAGATTGGACTTTTTGGTTTAGGTAAAGATGCTGTAAAGATTGGACTTTTTGTTTTAGGTAAAGATGCTGTAAAGATTGGACTTTTTGTTTTAGGTAAAGAAGCTGTAAAGATTGGACTTTTTGGTTTAGGTGAAGATGCTGTAATGATTGGACTTTTTGGTTTAGGTAAAGATGCTGTAAAGATTGGACTTTTTGGTTTAGGTAAAGATGCTGTAAAGATTGGACTTTTTGTTTTAGGTAAAGAAGCTGTAAAGATTGGACTTTTTGGTTTAGGTAAAGATGCTGTAAAGATTGGACTTTTTGGTGCTGTAGGTTTTGAGTATTTTCCCAAGTCAGTTAAGTAAGAAGGTAAAAAAAGCCTTACAATTATGGAGAGCCTGACTTGATAAGACAATTAGGGAGAGCCTGACAAAATGACTTACAATTATGGAGACCCTGACTTGAGCTGTAGCTTTGAGTGGGGGCTGACCATTGTCAGAGGCTTCAATCACTACGGTGTACCTGCAACATCAACGGTAGGGTAGCAGCTTAGTGGAAAATTCCATCAGTCTAATAGTGTCAAGTCAAATCTAGATCCATTAGTCTAATGGTGTCAAGTCAAATCTAGATCCATCAGTCTAATGGTGTCAAGTCAAATTTAGATCCATCAGTTTGATGGTGTCAAGTCAAATCTAGATCCATCAGCATGATGGTGTCAAGTCGAATCTAGATCCATCAGTCTAATGGTGTCAAGTCAAATCTAGATCCATCAGTCTAATGGTGTCAAGTCAAATCTAGATCCATCAGTTTGATGGTGTCAAGTCAAATCTAGATCCATCAGTCTAATGGTGTCAAGTCAAATCTAGATCCATCAGTTTGATGGTGTCAAGTCAAATCTAGATCCATCAGTCTAATGGTGTCAAGTCAAATCTAGATCCATTAGTCTAATGGTGTCAAGTCAAATCTAGATCCATCAGTCTAATGGTGTCAAGTCAAATCTAGATCCATCAGTCTAATGGTGTCAAGTCAAATCTAGATCCATCAGTCTAATGGTGTCAAGTCAAATCTAGATCCATCAGTCTAATGGTGTCAAGTCAAATCTAGATCCATCAGTCTAATGGTGTCAAGTCAAATCTAGATCCATCAGCGTGATGGTGTCAAGTCAAATCTAGATCCATCAGTCTAATGGTGTCAAGTCAAATCTAGATCCATCAGCGTGATGGTGTCAAGTCAAATCTAGATCCATCAGTCTAATGGTGTCAAGTCAAATCTAGATCCATTAGTCTAATGGTGTCAAGTCAAATCTAGATCCATCAGCGTGATGGTGTCAAGTCAAATCTAGATCCATCAGTCTAATGGTGTCAAGTCAAATCTAGATCCATTAGTCTAATGGTGTCAAGTCAAATCTAGATCCATTAGTCTAATGGTGTCAAGTCAAATCTAGATCCATCAGCGTGATGGTGTCAAGTCAAATCTAGATCCATCAGTCTAATGGTGTCAAGTCAAATCTAGATCCATTAGTCTAATGGTGTCAAGTCAAATCTAGATCCATCAGCGTGATGGTGTCAAGTCAAATCTAGATCCATCAGTCTAATGGTGTCAAGTCAAATCTAGATCCATCAGTCTAATGGTGTCAAGTCAAATCTAGATCCATCAGTCTAATGGTGTCAAGTCAAATTTAGATCCATCAGCCTGATGGTGCCAAGTCAAATCTAGATCCATTAGTCTAATGGTGTCAAGTCAAATCTAGATCCATCAGTCTAATGGTGTCAAGTCAAATCTAGATCCATCAGTCTAATGGTGTCAAGTCAAATCTGATTTAGCCTTACACTCCTGTATGGGAGCCAGTAGAGGTGACTGGAGTATCTTCAAAGGTTAAATTTTTCACTAGAGTTACTTCTCCTGTTAGAGCATTGACAGCAAATGATTGGTTGGGGTCGCCACTCAGGATCCTGTAGGTGATGTTAGTACCTACTTCATTGTCTGAGGCCTGGGAATATCAGAGGGATAATTAGAGAGGTCTGGGGATATCAGAGGGATAATTAGAGAGGTCTGGGGATAACATGACTAATTAGAGAGGTCTGGGGATAACATGACTAATTAGAGAGGTCTGGGAATATCAGAGGGATAATTAGAGAGGTCTGGGGATATCAGAGGGATAATTAGAGAGGTCTGGGGATAACATGACTAATTAGAGAGGTCTGGGGATAACATGACTAATTAGAGAGGTCTGGGGATAATAGGGCTAATTAGAGAGGTCTGGGGATATCAGAGGGATAATTAGAGAGGTCTGGGGTTTACATGACTAATTAGAGAGGTCTGGGGTTAACATAACTAATTAGAGAGGTCTGGGGTTAACATAACTAATTAGAGAGGTCTGGGTTTAACATAACTAATTAGAGAGGTCTGGGTTTAACATGACTAATTAGAGAGGTCTGGGGTTAACATGACTAATTAGAGAGGTCTGGGGATAACATGACTAATTAGAGAGGTCTGGGGATAATAGGGCTAATTAGAGAGCCAATATATGAAAATTAGTGGCAAAAAGAAGCTATTGGTAACACATAAACTACGACAGGGTTTAAAAAAGTAAGGCTATTCTCTGAGACTTACATAAACTACGACAGGGTTTAAAAAAGTAAAGCTATTCTCTGAGACTTACATAAACTACGACAGGGTTTAAAAAAGTAAAGCTATTCTCTGAGACTTACATAAACTACGACAGGGTTTAAAAAAGTAAAGCTATTTTCTGAGACTTACATAAACTACGACAGGGTTTAAAAAAGTAAAGCTATTCTCTGAGACTTACATAAACTACGACAGGGTTTAAAAAAGTAAAGCTATTCTCTGAGACTTACATAAACTACGACAGGGTTTAAAAAAGTAAAGCTACTGAGACTTACATAAACTACGACAGGGTTTAAAAAAGTAAGGCTACTCTCTGAGACTTACATAAACCACGACAGGGTTTAAAAAAGTAAAGCTACTGAGACTTACATAAACTACGACAGGGTTTAAAAAAGTAAAGCTATTCTCTGAGACTTACATAAACCATGACAGGGTTTAAAAAAGTAAAGCTATTCTCTGAGACTTACATAAACCATGACAGGGTTTAAAAAAGTAAAGCTATTCTCTGAGACTTACATAAACCATGACAGGGTTTAAAAAAGTAAGGCTACTAAGACTTACATAAACCACGACAGGGTTTAAAAAAGTAAGGCTACTGAGACTTACATAAACTACAACAGGGTTTAAAAAAGTAAAGCTACTCTCTGTGACTTACATAAACCACGACAGGGTTTAAAAAAGTAAGGCTACTGAGACTTACATAAACTACAACAGGGTTTAAAAAAGTAAGGCTACTCTCTGTGACTGATGTCTGGTAGGATGGTGGGCTGAACACTGGGGCCACATCATTCACATTCAGCACATAAATCACTAGTTGCGTCTAGGAGAGAAATCAGAACATTAGTTCCTCACACATTTGCTACATCAAAACATAAGTTCCTCACACATTTGCTACATCAAAACATTAGTTCTTCACACATTGGCTACATCAGAACATTAGTTCCTCACACATTGGCTACATCAGAACATTAGTTCTTCACACACTGGCTACATCAGAACATTAGTTCCTCACACACTGGCTACATCAGAACATTAGTTCCTCACACATTGGCTACATCAGAACATTAGTTCCTCACACATTGGCTACATCAGAACATTAGTTCTTCACACATTGGCTACATCAGAACATTAGTTCCTCACACACTGGCTACATCAGAACATTAGTTCCTCACACATTGGCTACATCAGAAAAATTAGTTTGCTGTTTGAAAAAGGTGTGCTTTACCTGGCTAGATCAGAACATTAGTTTGCTGTTTGAAAAAGGTGTGCTTTACCTGGCTAGATCAGAACATTAGTTTGCTGTTTGAAAAAGGTGTGCTTTACCTGGCTAGATCAGAACATTAGTTTGCTGTTTGAAAAAGGTGTACTTTACCTGGCTAGATCGAGGGGGTGAGCCGTGGTCTGTGGCTGAGACAAGAAACACGTACTGCGTGTTGGTCTCATAGTCCAGTGCACCCCTCAGGCTGACCACACCAGTTTCATTGTTGATGGAGAACCTAGAGGGAACAAAGGAACTAGAGGGAACAAAGGAACTAGAGGGTACAAAGGAACTAGAGGGAACAAAGGAACTGGAGGGAACAAAGGAACTGGAGGGAACAAAGGAACTAGAGGGAACAAAGGAACTAGAGGAAACAAAGGAACTGGGGGGAACAAAGGAACTGGAGGGAACAAAGGAACTAGAGGGAACAAGGGAACTGGAGGGAACAAAGGAACTGGAGGGAACAAAGGAACTGGAGGGAACAAAGGAACTAGAGGGAACAAAGGAACTAGAGGAAACAAAGGAACTGGGGGGAACAAAGGAACTGGAGGGAACAAAGGAACTAGAGGGAACAAAGGAACTGGAGGGAACAAAGGAACTGGAGGGAACAAAGGAACTGGAGGGAACAAAGGAACTAGAGGGAACAAAGGAACTAGAGGAAACAATGGAACTGGAGGGAACAAAGGAACTGGAGGGAACAAAGGAACTAGAGGGAATAAAGGAAGCTATAGTGCTCACACAGAGAGAACCTAGAGGGAACAAAGGAAGCTATAGTGCTCACACAGAGAGAACCTAGAGGGAACAAAGGAAGCTATAGTGCTCACACAGAGAGAACCTAGAGGGAACAAAGGAAGCTATAGTGCTCACACAGAGAGAACCTAGAAGGAACAAAGGAAGCTATAGTGCTCACACAGAGAGAAGAGGATTTAAGGCTAGGTGCTACACCAAATGCACTTTTTCGTTATTATTCAAGCTAATCCATTGAAACTTTACCCATATAACATATACTGAAAGTTGTTTTTAAAAAAGGTATACAAATCTATTTTACCATATGGTTGCCATGGTAACGGCCGCCATATTGGATTTTTGTTTATGATTTTCAAAATGCTAAGGCTTTATAACCACAAGTGCTAAACACACCAAAATGCACGCATTATATAGGGCGATTTAAACTTATTAAGTTCTATGTTTCACATTTTAAGAAAAGCCAACTATTTTTTCTAAAAAAAATTTCTATCAACCTGATAAAAAACGCTAAAATGTGCACAAATGTAGCTTATTTCTGGCTTTAAAATAAAAATAAAGCAAGTTTTGATAGAAATTGAACATAGAAGTTATGTGTATGTATCTGTGGATTAATAAGGTAAAGTTTCACTAAGATACAAGTAAAACTAACTGAGGAGTAGCAATTTGAAGTGTCAAATTTGTAATTTTGAGAAAAGCGCAAAAGAAGAGTAAAAACTTCAATTTTTAAAAAAACTACCCAATAAATGCTTATAAAATCAGGGTTTTGATTATTGATTTTTATTTACACATTAAACAAGCAAATATATATAGAATTTGCAAATAAATTTAAATATCTACGAGGAATGTTCACAAATGTAATAGCATCAGAAACAAATCCACTGAGAGAATGAGAATGCAATGTGTAGCTCGTTTGTTGATATCAACACTCCGGAAGGAAGCTGTCAAACTAAAAATAGCTAGCTAATCAGAAATATTTTCATTAGCTTGTAAAAATAGGCCAGCCAATAGAATTTTACACTGTTGCGGAAGAATGGTCGAGTGGAAAATTTTCATCTATATATAGTATATAGGTCAAAATTGTCTAAAAAGTGTGTGTCATTCAAATATTTCAAAATAAATAGTTAAATTTCATTGGTCTATATAAATACCATATCGAAGTAGAGAAGACAAAGAGCTTTCTGGTGGTGCATAACAAGTAGTGGTTATTTTTAATTTTCTGTACGTTTTATAGTACCAAACTTTCACAAATTTCTCTGTCTTATTGAAAAGACAGACAAAACATGCACATACACATCACAAGAAAATTATTTTAAAATACAAAACACTATTTTCTAGTAATAACGAATGCATTTTTTTGTTTAGAAATGAATGTATTTTAATAATTAGGTCAAAACTGAAATTCGACATCGGGCTCCCAATACACCGAAATTTTGTACGGCACCTAGCCTTAATGCTGGCTGGTTGGTAGATGCTTAATCAAAGCAGGGCACTAAAGGAGTGGGTGGAGTCTAGTAGTTGAACTAACAAATGTGGGGAGTGGGTGGAGTCTAGTAGTTGAACTAACAAATGTGGGGAGTGGGTGGAGTCTATTAGTTGAACTAACAAATGTGGGGAGTGGGTGGAGTCTATTAGTTGAACTAACAAATGTGGGGAGCGGATAAAATGTGGACAGTGGATAACTAAATAGTGGAAAAGAAATAAAAGAAGACTTACAAGTTACTTGTTGCCCCAGATAGGCTGTATGTGATCAGTTTGTTATCCCCTGAGTCTCTATCTGTAGCCTGACAAAAAAGGTTTCAACACTAGCAATTATACATGCTTTAGCACTAACAATTATACAGGTTTTAGCACTGACAATTATACAGGTTTTAGCACTGACAATTATACAGGTTTTAGTACTGACAATTATACAGGTTTTAGCACTAACAATTACACAGCTTTTAGCACTGACAATTACACAGGTTTTAGCACTGACAATTACACAGGTTTTAGCACTGACAATTACACAGGTTTTAGCACTGACAATTACACAGGTTTTAGCACTGACAATTATACAGGTTTTAGCACTGACAATTATACAGGTTTTAGCACTGACAATTATACAGGTTTTAGTACTGACAATTATACAGGTTTTAGTACTGACAATTATACAGGTTTTAGCACTGACAATTATACAGGTTTTAGTACTGACAATTATACAGGCTTTAGCACTAACAATTATACAGGCTTTAGCACTGACAATTACACAGGTTTTAGCACTGACAATTATACAGGTTTTAGTACTGACAATTACACAGGTTTTAGCACTGATAACTAAGCAGGTTCCAGCACTAGGAACCAAATAGTTTTAGCTTTGCTACCTTAATCAAACACTGATTTAATGGAGCACAATGTAAAAGGAAAAAACTGAAAGACTTACAGTGATGGCAGGAAACTGGTATGATGAAACATTTTCACTGACATTTAAGGTGTAGAGCCCCTCCTTGAAGACAGGTGAGTTGTCATTGACGTCAGTCACATGTAGGCTGATGGTGGTGGAGCCAGAGTAACGTTCAGGTGTGTTGGTCTCACGGGCCACAAGCTAAATAAATCAAGGTCACATGGGCCACAAGCTAAATAAATCAAGTTCACATGGGCCACAAGCTAAATAAATCAAGTTCACATGGGCCACAAGCTAAATAAATCAAGTTCACATGGGCCACAAGCTAAATAAATCAAGGTCATATGGGCCACAAGCTAAATAAATCAAGTTCACATGGGCCACAAGCTAAATAAATCAAGGTCACATGGGCCACAAGCTAAATAAATCAAGGTCACATGGGCCACAAGCTAAATAAATAAAGGTCACATGGGCCACAAGCTAAATAAATCAAGTTCACATGGGCCACAAGCTAAATAAATCAAGTTCACATGGGCCACAAGCTAAATAAATCAAGTTCACATGGGCCACAAGCTAATAAATCAAGGTCACACGGGCCACAAGCTAAATAAATCAAGGTCACATGGGCCACAAGCTAAATAAATCAAGTTCACATGGGCCACAAGCTAAATAAATCAAGGTCACATGGGCCACAAGCTAAATAAATCAAGTTCACATGGGTCACAAGCTAAATAAATCAAGGTCACACGGGCCACAAGCTAAATAAATCAAGTTCACATGGGCCACAAGCTAAATAAATCAAGTTTACATTGACAAGGACCACAAGCTAAATAAATCAAGGTCACATGGACCACAAGCTAAATAAATCAAGGTCACATGGACCACAAGCTAAATAAATCAAGGTCACATGGGCCACAAGCTAAATAAATCAAGTTCACATTGACAAGGACCACAAGCTAAATAAATCAAGGTCACATGGGTCACAAGCTAAATAAATCAAGGTCACATGGGCCACACGCTAAATAAATCAAGTTCACATGGGCCACAAGCTAAATAAATCAAGGTCACATGGGCCACAAGCTAAATAAATCAAGGTCACATGGGCCACAAGCTAAATAAATAAAGGTCACATGGGCCACAAGCTAAATAAATCAAGTTCACATGGGCCACAAGCTAAATAAATCAAGTTCACATGGGCCACAAGCTAAATAAATCAAGTTCACATGGGCCACAAGCTAAATAAATCAAGGTCACACGGGCCACAAGCTAAATAAATCAAGGTCACATGGGCCACAAGCTAAATAAATCAAGGTCACATGGGCCACAAGCTAAATAAATCAAGTTCACATGGGCCACAAGCTAAATAAATCAAGTTTACATTGACAAGGACCACAAGCTAAATAAATCAAGGTCACATGGACCACAAGCTAAATAAATCAAGGTCACATGGAGCACAAGCTAAATAAATCAAGGTCACATGGGCCACAAGCTAAATAAATCAAGTTCACATTGACAAGGACCACAAGCTAAATAAATCAAGGTCACATGGGTCACAAGCTAAATAAATCAAGGTCACATGGGCCACACGCTAAATAAATCAAGGTCACATGGGCCACAAGCTAAATAAATCAAGGTCACATGGGCCACAAGCTAAATAAATCAAGTACACATGGGCCACAAGCTAAATAAATCAAGGTCACATGGGCCACAAGCTAAATAAATCAAGTTCACATGGGCCACAAGCTAAATAAATCAAGGTCACATGGGCCACAAGCTAAATAAATCAAGTTCCCATGGGTCACAAGCTAAATAAATCAAGGTCACATGGGCCACAAGCTAAATAAATCAAGGTCACATGGGCCACAAGCTAAATAAATCAAGGTCACATGGGCCACAAGCTAAATAAATCAAGGTCACATGGGCCACAAGCTAAATAAATCAAGGTCACACGGGCCACAAGCTAAATAAATCAAGGTCACATGGGCCACAAGCTAAATAAATCAAGTTCACATGGGCCACAAGCTAAATAAATCAAGTTTACATTGACAAGGACCACAAGCTAAATAAATCAAGGTCACATGGACCACAAGCTAAATAAATCAAGGTCACATGGACTACAAGCTAAATAAATCAAGGTCACATGGGCCACAAGCTAAATAAATCAAGTTCACATTGACAAGGACCACAAGCTAAATAAATCAAGGTCACATGGGTCACAAGCTAAATAAATCAAGGTCACATGGGCCACACGCTAAATAAATCAAGGTCACATGGGCCACAAGCTAAATAAATCAAGGTCACATGGGCCACAAGCTAAATAAATCAAGTTCACATGGGCCACAAGCTAAATAAATCAAGGTCACATGGGCCACAAGCTAAATAAATCAAGTTCACATGGGTCACAAGCTAAATAAATCAAGGTCACACGGGCCACAAGCTAAATAAATCAAGTTCACATGGGCCACAAGCTAAATAAATCAAGTTTACATTGACAAGGACCACAAGCTAAATAAATCAAGGTCACATGGACCACAAGCTAAATAAATCAAGGTCACATGGACCACAAGCTAAATAAATCAAGTTCACATTGACAAGGACCACAAGCTAAATAAATCAAGGTCACATGGGTCACAAGCTAAATAAATCAAGGTCACATGGGCCACACGCTAAATAAATCAAGGTCACATGGGCCACAAGCTAAATAAATCAAGGTCACATGGGCCACAAGCTAAATAAATCAAGTACACATGGGCCACAAGCTAAATAAATCAAGGTCACATGGGCCACAAGCTAAATAAATCAAGTTCACATGGGCCACAAGCTAAATAAATCAAGGTCACATGGGCCACAAGCTAAATAAATCAAGTTCCCATGGGTCACAAGCTAAATAAATCAAGGTCACATGGGCCACAAGCTAAATAAATCAAGGTCACATGGGCCACAAGCTAAATAAATCAAGGTCACATGGGCCACAAGCTAAATAAATCAAGGTCACATGGGCCACAAGCTAAATAAATCAAGGTCACATGGGCCACAAGCTAAATAAATCAAGTTCCCATGGGTCACAAGCTAAATAAATCAAGGTCACATGGGCCACAAGCTAAATAAATCAAGGTCACATGGGCCACAAGCTAAATAAATCAAGGTCACATGGGCCACAAGCTAAATAAATCAAGGTCACATGGGCCACAAGCTAAATAAATCAAGTTCACACGGGCCACAAGCTAAATAAATCAAGGTCACATGGGCCACAAGCTAAATAAATCAAGTTCACATGGGCCACAAGCTAAATAAATCAAGTTTACATTGACAAGGACCACAAGCTAAATAAATCAAGGTCACATGGACCACAAGCTAAATAAATCAAGGTCACATGGACTACAAGCTAAATAAATCAAGGTCACATGGGCCACAAGCTAAATAAATCAAGTTCACATTGACAAGGACCACAAGCTAAATAAATCAAGGTCACATGGGTCACAAGCTAAATAAATCAAGTTCACATGGGCCACAAGCTAAATAAATCAAGTTTACATTGACAAGGACCACAAGCTAAATAAATCAAGGTCACATGGACCACAAGCTAAATAAATCAAGGTCACATGGAGCACAAGCTAAATAAATCAAGGTCACATGGGCCACAAGCTAAATAAATCAAGTTCACATTGACAAGGACCACAAGCTAAATAAATCAAGGTCACATGGGTCACAAGCTAAATAAATCAAGGTCACATGGGCCACACGCTAAATAAATCAAGGTCACATGGGCCACAAGCTAAATAAATCAAGGTCACATGGGCCACAAGCTAAATAAATCAAGTACACATGGGCCACAAGCTAAATAAATCAAGGTCACATGGGCCACAAGCTAAATAAATCAAGTTCACATGGGCCACAAGCTAAATAAATCAAGGTCACATGGGCCACAAGCTAAATAAATCAAGTTCCCATGGGTCACAAGCTAAATAAATCAAGGTCACATGGGCCACAAGCTAAATAAATCAAGGTCACATGGGCCACAAGCTAAATAAATCAAGGTCACATGGGCCACAAGCTAAATAAATCAAGGTCACATGGGCCACAAGCTAAATAAATCAAGGTCACACGGGCCACAAGCTAAATAAATCAAGGTCACATGGGCCACAAGCTAAATAAATCAAGTTCACATGGGCCACAAGCTAAATAAATCAAGTTTACATTGACAAGGACCACAAGCTAAATAAATCAAGGTCACATGGACCACAAGCTAAATAAATCAAGGTCACATGGACTACAAGCTAAATAAATCAAGGTCACATGGGCCACAAGCTAAATAAATCAAGTTCACATTGACAAGGACCACAAGCTAAATAAATCAAGGTCACATGGGTCACAAGCTAAATAAATCAAGGTCACATGGGCCACACGCTAAATAAATCAAGGTCACATGGGCCACAAGCTAAATAAATCAAGGTCACATGGGCCACAAGCTAAATAAATCAAGTACACATGGGCCACAAGCTAAATAAATCAAGGTCACATGGGCCACAAGCTAAATAAATCAAGTTCACATGGGCCACAAGCTAAATAAATCAAGTTCACATGGGCCACAAGCTAAATAAATCAAGTTCCCATGGGTCACAAGCTAAATAAATCAAGGTCACATGGGCCACAAGCTAAATAAATCAAGGTCACATGGGCCACAAGCTAAATAAATCAAGGTCACATGGGCCACAAGCTAAATAAATCAAGGTCACATGGGCCACAAGCTAAATAAATCAAGGTCACACGGGCCACAAGCTAAATAAATAAAGGTCACATGGGCCACAAGCTAAATAAATCAAGTTCACATGGGCCACAAGCTAAATAAATCAAGGTCACATGGGCCACAAGCTAAAAAAAAATTGATAAAAAAACGTTTTAATAACAAGCTTTTATGTAATAATGCACTAAAAAGTAGAAAATAAATTATAGACTACTATTTAAATAACTATAAAGAAAAGCATGGGTCACTTTAGTATCTATTGGATACCTTTACTAATGTTAAGGAAGACACCCATGCTTTTCTTTATAGTTATTTAAATAGTAGTCTATAATTTATTTTCTACTTATTATTGCATTATTACATAAAAGCTTGTTATTAAAACGTTTTTTATCAATTTTTTTCAGTACTTTACATGTTTTATTTACAATAGAGTTACATGACTAAAAACATTGCGCCTCTACTGAACGTGATGGCGCAGCCATTGAACGTGATGGCGCAGCTATTGAAGGTGATGACGCGTGTGGTGTGGTTGGATAGACATGCCTACTAATTCGGTCCAAATTTTAATTAATTCATAAAAAATTAATTAGGCATCCAATTAAGTCAAATTTAATTTCAGATTGCATTGTCTTCATGTCTTGACCCACGTGCCAAGTGTGAATCGTATCGGTCAAGTAGAACTGTCAGAATTTTCACTCTGGCGTTTCGGTCTAGACTGACGACTGACGAGGAAGTGAGTTAAATAAAAGCTTGTAATAAATCAAGTTCACATGGGCCACAAGCTAAATAAATAAATCACAAGCTTGCGTTGACTTACTACAACAGTCTGCTCCCTATACAGTGGGTTATCGTAGTCCAGGTACTCAGGTTTGTCAATCTTGAGGAAGACATTAGCCAGGCCAGAGAATGTGGTATCAGGACTAACACTGTACGCTGCTGGGAACGTCTGGTTCACTATGCTGATAGTGTACTGGTTATTGGGGGACTGAAATTAAATCAAATCAGAGAATGTGGTATCAGGACTAACACTGTACGCTGCTGGGAACGTCTGGTTCACTATGCTGATAGTGTACTGGTTATTGGGGGACTGAAATTAAATCAAATCAGAGAATGTGGTATCAGGACTAACACTGTACGCTGCTGGGAACGTCTGGTTCACTATGCTGATAGTGTACTGGTTATTGGGGGACTGAAATTAAATCAAATCAGAGAATGTGGTATCAGGACTAACACTGTACGCTGCTGGGAACGTCTGGTTCACTATGCTGATAGTGTACTGGTTATTGGGGGACTGAAATTAAATCAAATCTTCTCGTAGGAGCACAAAGAAAGGCAAGCTGAAATGGTTGCATACTTTGGATACTTTGAACAGACAAGGTCAAGGTTGGATACTTTGTTCAGACAAGGTCAAGGTTGGATACTTTGTACAGACAAGGTCAAGGTTGGATACTTTGAACAGATAATGTCAAGGTTGGATACTGTTTACAGACAAGGTCAAGGTTGGATACTTAGTACAGACAAGGTCAAGAATGGATACTTTGTACAGACAAGGTCAAGGTTGGATACTTTGTTCAGACAAGGTCAAGGTTGGATACTTTGTACAGACAAGGTCAAGGTTGGATACTTTGTACAGACAAGGTCAAGAATGGATACTTTGTACAGACAAGGTGAAGGTTGGATACTTCGTACAGACAAGGTCAAGGTTGGCTACTTACAGCATCAGGATCTGAACAGATAATGTGGAGGTTGGCAATCTGTATAGAAGAGCTTCCCCCCTCCAACTCTGTAACATTGATGCTATACTGGGTCTGGTTGAAGCGTGGTGGGTTGTCATTGATGTCCGTGACAAAAACGCTGTAGTTGCCAATAGCTGTAGCATTGGTCCTGTTCAGGCTGGTCTTGTCCAGTTCTGTGGCCTGCAAGTTGGACCAAAACACATTGCAGGAAAACATTTCAACCTCAGTTACAACATTTGCTGGAGAAACACATTGCAGGAAAACATTTCAACCTCAGTTACAATACAACATTTGCTGGAGAAACACATTGCAGGAAAACATTTCAACCTCAGTTACAATACAACATTTGCTGGAGAAACACATTGCAGGAAAACATTTCAACCTCAGTTACAATACAACATTTGCTGGAGAAACACATTGCAGGAATACATTTCAACCTCAGTTACAATACAACATTTGCTGGAGATACACATTGCAGGAAAACATTTCAACCTCAGTTACAATACAACATTTGCTGGAGAAACACATTGCAGGAAAACATTTCAACCTCAGTTACAATACAACATTTGCTGGAGAAACACATTGCAGGAAAACATTTCAACCTCAGTTACAATACAACATTTGCTGGAGATACACATTGCAGGAAAACATTTCAACCTCAGTTACAATACAACATTTGCTGGAGAAACACATTGCAGGAAAACATTTCAACCTCAGTTACAATACAACATTTGCTGGAGAAACACATTGCAGGAATACATTTCAACCTCAGTTACAATACAACATTTGCTGGAGATACACATTGCAGGAAAACATTTCAACCTCAGTTACAATACAACATTTGCTGGAGAAACACATTGCAGGAAAACATTTCAACCTCAGTTACAATACAACATTTGCTGGAGAAACACATTGCAGGAAAACATTTCAACCTCAGTTACAATACAACATTTGCTGGAGATACACATTGCAGGAAAACATTTCAACCTCAGTTACAATACAACATTTGCTGGAGAAACACATTGCAGGAAAACATTTCAACCTCAGTTACAACATTTGCTGGAGATATTGACTTGACTTATTTACTCTTGTGGAGCTTGGGGCCTCCAGGATAACTTCCATTTTGTCCTATTGGCTGTCTCCCAAGTCATCCCAGCTGTCTTTAGTTCATTGGAGATTTTGGGAAAATGTTATGTGTCAACATTTGTTGGTGATATTGGGAAAATGTTTACAGTGTTGCACTATTATAAAGTTAGCTAGAAATTGTTTACCAGAATAGAAATATCATAAGTTTCTAGAAATTGTTTGCAAGAATAGAAATATCATAAGTTGCTAGAAATTGTTTACCAGAATAGAAATATCATAAGTGGCTGTTCTTTCTCTGTCAAGTTGACTGCGCACAATGAGAAAGGTCTGGTAGACCCCATCTGTGGTATTTGATGGGACCACTTGGCTCAGGTTAAACACAGGATTCTCTGGCAAATACAAACAGTACATACACATTAACTATACAAACAGCACATACACATAAACTAAACAAACAGTACATACACATTAACTATACCAGGGATCTCCAAACTTTTCATCCCGAGGGCCGCATTAACTATCAAATATAAGTTCGGGGGCCAGAGTTTCTTCCAGGTATACCATTGAGGTGGCATTTTTCTGCAGCCACCTACAACAAACATTTTTTTCCGTGGACAAAAAGATCTCCGAGGGCCGGATGAGAGGACCTCGCGGGCCTCATCCGGCCCGCGGCCGTAGTTTGGAGACCCTTGAACTATACAAACAGTACATACACATAAACTATAAAAACAGAACATACACATAAACTATAAAAACAGAACATACACATAAACTATACAAACAGTACATACACATTAACCACACAAACAGTACATACACATAAACTACACAAACAGTACATACACATAAACTATACAAACAGCACATACACATAAACTATAAAAACAGTACATACACATAAACTATAAAAACAGTACATACACATAAACTATAAAAACAGAACATACACATAAACTATAAACACAGTACATACACATAAACTATACAAACAGCACATACACATAAACTATACAAACAGCACATACACATAAACTATAAAAACAGTACATACACACTAACTATACAAACAGTACATACACATTAACCACACAAACAGTACATACACATAAACTATACAAACAGTACATACACATAAACTATAAAAACAGAACATACACACTAACTATACAAACAGCACATACACATAAACTATACAAACAGTACATACACATAAACTATAAAAACAGTACATACACATAAACTACACAAACAGTACATACACATAAACTATACAAACAGTACATACACATAAACTATAAAAACAGAACATACACATAAACTATAAAAACAGTACATACACACTAACTATACAAACAGTACATACACATTAACCACACAAACAGTACATACACATTAACCACACAAACAGTACATACACATAAACTATACAAACAGCACATACACATAAACTATACAAACAGTACATACACATAAACACTACAAATCAAAAAGGTATCAATCTGAATGTCAGGTGGATAAAGTAAACAATGAAACAAGAATTTTATTAGTTAAAAAGTGATGAAAGAGTGAAAGTTTTATTAGTTAAAAAAGTGATGAGAAAGTGAAAGTTTTATCAGTTAAAAAGTGAAGAAAGAGTGAAAATTGTATCAGTTAAAAAAGTGATGAGAAAGTGAAAGTTTTACCAGTTAAAAAGTGAAGAAAGAGTGAAAGTTGTATCAGTTAAAAAGTGATGAGAAGGTAAAAGTTGTATCAGTTAAAAAGTGATGAGAAAGTGAAAGTTTTACCAGTTTAAAAAGTCAGGAGAAAGTGAAAGTTTTATCAGTTAAAAAAAATGATGAGAAAGTGAACGTTTTACCAGTTTAAAAAGTAAGGAGAAAGTGAAATTTTTACCGGTTAAATAAACTGGGAGTGATCTCCCCTAAACTTTCTCGAATATTCTTATATAAAAAAACAGGGGATGGGAACTTGGGATATAGACATGAACTTTAATCCATTTTAAATACTTAAACTTTTTAAAATAGAATACAATCTCGTAGAAAAAAAAATTGCACACCAGTGAACGCCAAATAAAATGTGCATAATAGTGCGGAATATTATTAGTACTTTATAAATTTACATTTGTTTTTGAGAAATCAGAAATAGCGTAAATTAGTACTTCAGGTCAACGGAAATTACTCAAAATTTGATAGAAGGTAGAGAATTAGATCTTTTACTTACATGTGAAATTTCATTTATCTATCAAGTTATTGGCTTTTGAAAAATTCAAAGTAAAAAAAGTACCACTTCCAGTTATCGGAAATCGCTCAAAAGTTGATACGGATCTACGATTTTTACAAAATACTTATATATGAAATTTCAACAACCTAGCTGTAACGGTACTCAAGTTATCGTGTTTGCAGACACACACACACACAGACATACGGACAAGATTGCAAAATTATGTTTTTCCGTATCAGTAAGGTGTAAAACATCGAGATTTGCAAAAATCTCGATTTTTTTTTTTGCACTATTACAAGACTTTCTCTATACTTCGTATATACGAGAAAGTAAAAAGTAAGGAGAAAGAGAAAGATTTTACCAGTTAAAAAAGTCAAGTCCACTGGCCTTTTATCCCCAAAGTCCCCATCACGGGCTGCTATGGTCAAAGATCCTAAAGTCGTCCCCTTGAGAAAAAAGTCAGTTCCAGCTCAATTATGTTAGTAATTTAAATAAGGAATTCTTAGTTACTTTATAAAGATGATATATGTTGAGAAACTATGTACTTACAACTGGAGCCCCTTCACTGATGGATGTACTGGTCCCAGGGTTGATGAAGATGGGGTTCACGTCCTGAGCATCAATCACATTGATCTGCACATTGACTGTGGTGGTGAACTGGGGGGTAACTCCTGGTGCATCCTGCACAACACACACAAGCTCTCAATAGCAGTCATGGTTTGGGTACTAAACTAAGCTCTCAATAGCAGTCATGGTTTGGGTACTAAACTAAGGTCTCAATAGCAGTCTGGTTTGGGTACTAAACTAAGCTCTCAATAGCAGTCATGGTTTGGGTACTAAACTAAGCTCTCAATAGCAGTCATGGTTTGGGTACTAAACTAAGGTCTCAATAGCAGTCATGGTTTGGGTACTAAACTAAGCTCTCAATAACAGTCTGGTTTGGGTACTAAACTAAGGTCCAATAATTGAAACTCACAATAGCAACAAGTTTTGAGGAGTAAACAGGGCGGGTCTCATAGTCCAGTTTGTCTATTAGAGTCAGTGAAGCTGTGTAAAGCCCTTCATCCTCCTGAGTGTAGTTTAACATGAATTTTTTACATGTCTCCTCGCTCTGAAATCATAGTGAAACATTAGTGAACTTATGATCTGATGGATCAAACATTAGTGAACTTATGATCTGATGGATCAAACATTAGTGAACTTATGATCTGATGGATCAAACATTAGTGAACTTATGATCTGATGGATCAAACATTAGTGAACTTATGATCTGATGGATCAAACATTAGTGAACTTATGATCTGATGGATCAAACATTAGTGAACTTATGATCTGATGGATCAAACATTAGTGAACTTATGATCTGATGGATCAAACATTAGTGAACTTATGATCTGATGGATCAAACATTAGTGAACTTATGATCTGATGGATCAAACATTAGTGAACTTATGATCTGATGGATCAAACATTAGTGAACTTATGATCTGATGGATCAAACATTAGTGAACTTATGATCTGATGAATCAAACATTAGTGAACTTATGATCTGATGGATCAAACATTAGTGAACTTATGATCTGATGGATCAAACATTAGTGAACTTATGATCTGATGGATCAAACATTAGTGAACTTATGATCTGATGGATCAAACATTAGTGAACTTATGATCTGATGGATCAAACATTAGTGAACTTATGATCTGATGGATCAAACATTAGTGAACTTATGATCTGATGGATCAAACATTAGTGAACTTATGATCTGATGGATCAAACATTAGTGAACTTATGATCTGATGGATCAAACATTAGTGAACTTATGATCTGATGGATCAAACATTAGTGAACTTATGATCTGATGGATCAAACATTAGTGAACTTATGATCTGATGGATCAAACATTAGTGAACTTATGATCTGATGGATCAAACATTAGTGAACTTATGATCTGATGGATCAAACATTAGTGAACTTATGATCTGATGGATCAAACATTAGTGAACTTATGATCTGATGGATCAAACATTAGTGAACTTATGATCTGATGGATCAAACATTAGTGAACTTATGATCTGATGGATCAAACATTAGTGAACTTATGATCTTGCAACGTTAACCTATCTATCAGCCAAATAGAAGGAGAACGTCCCCGGATTCTTTTTTCGGGGTCATATGCAAATACCTTACGGCCTAAGTGGATGAACACTTAACACAACGACACACTAGGGCTCGAATTTAATGTCTAGGGAAGCTAGTGATACTATTGTAATTAACACTCATCCAATCTACATACGACCTTTTAATCAGCGAACACAGTTGTGGCAGAACACAAAGATGAACTAGATAAAATATTTAATGTATACAATATCAAAAACCCAACTTACAAAATGCAGGAAAAAACACTATCACAGATTTCTACACTGTCTAAAGAACAGCTACAGGCCACACAACACTGCTGTAGCTTCAAGACTTACTTAGCGACAAGTAATATTAAACTAGAAGACTAAATCAACTGAAGAAAGCAAGGCACACACAGGTCTTAAGTACTCTCACGTTCAAATGGTCAGAGTCTATAGCCGGACAATATGGACGGTTGCCTGATCAAGGTAAAACGGCCTCGTAGACTGCCAGGTCAAGATAAACTGCCTCGTGTTGCGAGTGTGCAGTGCAATTAAAGACTTCTGTGACAGGGGAGGTTATCCTCAACTCATGTCGCCATTGGTTGGGATAATCATCTGATCAGAATCATTCAATCAGATTTTAATGGAAAATTTCTATGTCTCAAACACCTTAATAAGTCAGTGGAAAAACCCCAGGTGTTACACCATCATTCCATATAAGGAATTATACAATGTAAAAACAAAAATGACTCGACCCAAGTAGGTCACATCCCCTCCCTTTTTGGAAGTGACAGATAGGTTCCACAAAAACATACATAAGGAACCAATCTGGCAATGAAATAACAAAAATGTTTTACAAATGTAGGCAATCAAAATCATAATACCAGATGAAAATATCCCTGAACATAAAAGGGAAGTAACTCCAACTTTTACAATTGGTGAAAGGGGAGTAACCCTTCAAAAAGTAATTATACATCAAAATCCCTCAAAAAAGGGTATTACAATATTTCCATGTGGATATTAAAAGTGGTAAACCCGCCAGGGTAAGACCTTTATTTCAATGACTAGCTACAATATCAATTGAGTCATATGAGACATATTATTATAAAAGATTACATATAATCAAAAACCACCTTTAATTAAGGTTCACCTGAAAATAAACAAAATATTCAACAGGATTGGAATTTTGAAAAAAATTCAAAACTCCCACCACTCATTTTCATATGAGTGACACTCAAACAAAACCTGTTTATGGTCCTAATGAACCACAAAGCATGTCACATGATCAATGTGTACAACAAGATTTTACATCCTTGACAAACAATCAGCCACAACATTATCACTACCCTTAATGTGTGAAATTTCCAGATTAAAATTTTGGAAATATAAGCACCATCTCAATATTCTTTGATTTGTCTGTCCTAACTTAGAGGTAAATTTCAGGGGATCATGGTCAGAAAACACTCTGACTGGATTGGTTGAAGAAGAGACATAGACTTCAAAATGTTGTAATGATAAAACCAAAGCTAAAGCTTCTTTTTCAATAGTAGAATAATTCTTTTGGTTCTCATTTAACTTCCTGGAAAAAAAGGCAATGGGATGGTCAATTCCCATGTTGTCTTCTTGAAATAGGACTGAGCCAATGGCTAAGTTGCTAGCATCAATGGCAAGTTTAAAGGGCTTGCTAAAATTTGGTGCAGCCATAACAGGAGCATTTGATAAAAATGACTTAATGGTTAAAAAAGCTTCTTGACATTTATCTGACCATTCAAACTTAACACCCTTTTTCAATAATGCAGTAAGAGGTTCAGCAATAGCTGAAAAGTTTTGACAGAACCGCCTATAGTAACCAGCCATCCCAAGGAACTTTTTGATCTCTTTACAATTTTTGGGAGGTGGTAACCTTACAATAGCATCTACTTTAGCTTCAATGGGCCGAACTTGGTTCGTTCCCACTTGATAACCCAAATAGGTAATTGAAGCTTTACAGAAATCACTTTTATGTAAGTTTACAGTAAAATTCACTTCAGACAATTTTCTAAAAAGGTTAGTCAACTGAACAATATGTTCTTCAAAAGTATTAGAAAATACAACTATATCATCTATGTAGGCCTCACATTGGTCTATGTCAGCAATGACAGAGTTAATGACCCTCTGGAAAGTTTGACCAGCATTTCGCATACCAAAGGGCATACGTTTGTATCTATAAAAACCATTAGGGGTTACAAAAGCAGATATTTCTTTTGCACGGTCAGATAAGGGGATTTGCCAGTATCCTGAAAGTAAATCAATTTTGGAAATTATCTTAGCCTGACCAACTTTATCAATAACGTCTTCTATCCGAGGTAATGGATAGGAATCAGCTTTGGTGAGCGCATTCACCTTCCTAAAGTCGGTCACAAACCTGAAAGATCCACCGTCTTTCGGTACTAGGAGACATGGGGAACTCCAGTTGCTGAAACTGGGCTCAATGATATCATTCTTGAGCATATAATCAATTTCATCTTTTATCAAAGCAGCTTTTTCCGGGTTAACTCTATAGGGGTGTTGTTTAATGGGTTTTGCGTCACCACCGTCTACATCATGAGGTGGTACTTTCGCTTCTTTGGGGACATCCCCAAAAATAGAGGGAAATGTCTCAAATAACTGAGACAATCTATGGCTTTCCTCTGTGGACAAATGCATAAGGTGGACATTCAAATTATCTAAAAAGGAAGAATTTACCAATTTTGGGGGTTTCAATTTATCATGTATCACATCATCAGAAACATTTGAACATACAGGTAAAGTAATTTCAGCTGTGGAATGAAAATTGTTACAATTATCATAATATTTTTTCAGTGAGTTAACATGATACACGGTCTGTTTCTTTCTTCTATCAGGCGTATTGACAACATAGTTCAAATCACTTAATTTTGAATGCACAGTAAAGGGTCCACAATATCTCAAGGATAACGCATTGTTCAGATTAGGCACTAGCACAAGAACCTTGTCGCCTGGATTGAATGTTCGCTTACAAGAACTCTTATCATACAGTCCTTTCATTCTCACTTGGGCCTTTCTTAAGTTCTTGTGAGCCATTTCGCACACGGCTTTCAGTCGAACGTGAAAATCGTCGAAGTTTTCCACTGGATGATCACTGGTACCTGTCCACCGTTCATGTATCAGCTTCAGGGGACCACGGACAGAATGTCCAAACACAAGTTGAAAAGGCGAGTAGCCTAAAGAGTCCTGGACACAGTCCCTCGCGGCGAAAATAATCCAAGGAACAGACTCATCCCATTGGGTGTTACTGTTAGCGAACGTTCTTAGCATGGTTTTGAGGGTTTGGTGGAACCTCTCAAGTACGCCTTGAGACTGAGGGTGGTAGGCTGAGCTGGTGATGTGGGTAACGCCTAGCTTGGCTAGTGCTTCCTGAAAATGGCGACTGGTGAAGTTGCTGCCTTGATCTGTTTGCACGATTCTAGGTAATCCAAAGGTAGTGAAGAACCGGGTCATGGCTCTGACTACAGTCTTTGCCTTAATGTTCCGTAAGGGAATCGCCTCGGGAAAACGGGTACTTGAACACATAAAGGTAAGTAGGTACTCGTTGCCCGCCTTGGTTTTAGGCAAGGGACCTACACAGTCCATGACGATTTTAGAAAAAGGTTCTTCTAATACAGGAATCGGACTCAAAGGGGCCTTAGGAATTGTCTGGTTTGGCTTTCCGGCCAACTGACAGTTCGTGCAACTTCTACAGTAACGCGACACATCTTTTCTCATTTTGGGCCAAAAGAACAGTTCTTTGATCTTCGCCGTCGTTTTAGTGACACCTGGGTGCGCTGACATTGGATGGTCATGTGCCAGCTTAAGTATTTCATGCCGATAAGGTGGAGGGATCCACAGCTGGTTTTTACTCAACCATGGTTCGGCTGGTGAGGCATTCACTGGTATAGCGCGACGAAAGAAGAGGCCATTCTCGGCGAAATATTCTCCATCGTCAGATGATAGAGATTTTTCGACCGTTGCTTTGAGTTCCGCGTCGACTTGTTGAGCTTTAATGATGTCTTCCTGAGATATCCTCAGGGGTAAGCCCAGGCTTGTGTTTTCTGGAAGCATAGACTCCAGTTTGGGAGTCGAATTTCTTGACGATGATGGCGGGTGTGGTTCAGACGTTGTGTCAGCCAATTGTTTGGTCTGGCTTCTTGTCACCGCACATGCAGGATACAGTTCATTATCATTATCTGGAACTGTTGACAAAGGGTCTGAAACCGTATAGGGGTATACTTTGCTTCCCGCAAGGTCATTCCCTAGAAGTAGGTGTACTCCTGGGACTGGAATACTGTCTATCACACCTAAAATGACCTCACCTTCGACGAGATGATGTTTCAAGGCAAACTTGTGTAGAGGGACGACAGTAGATTTTGTCCCCACTCCCTGGATAATGGAAATCCTTCCGGTGTTCGTCTCAGGTGTAATGTCCATTGAACTTTTCAAAAGGAGTGATTGTGACGCTCCTGTGTCTCTTAGGACGGTGATATTCCGCTGAGACAACGGATCACCTGGTTTGCTAATGATGGCTTCGGCAATAAAAGATGAAAAGTCAACTTTTCTCGATCCCTCGAGCTCGGTAGACTCGGAAGAAACTGGATGGTGGTGAGAACAGTCAAAATGTGACTGCACATAATGTGTGGAGACTTGACTACCTTCTTGCGGACACTTAGGATTAGAGTCCTTTACAATTCTAGAGTTCATAGTTGAACTGGCTGCTTGAGGGGATAGAGCATAGTGCGCGGAAGTACGCACCACCTCTCTGTTATATTGACGACGTTTGTAACAGTCTTTGACAAGATGACCAGGTCTTTTGCAGAACTGGCATACTGCTCGACGATTGAGAGTTGATCTTGGTTTCTCTCTGGACTGTGATGCCTTCACGTGTTGGCCAACGGGAGGATTGCTGCCAAAAAGGGGAAGCACGGGGTTGAGGCGGTTTCCTGACACTGGTGGTTTCTTATGCACCAACATATATGTGTCAGCCGACTCAGCAGCCTTCTGGATGTCAGTTATCTTGTTATCCAGAATGTGTAGTCGTATCTCTTCAGGCAGGGACGATAGGAATTCTTCCCTTAGGATAAGTGACCTGAGTTTCTCAAACTCAGAAACTTCCTCAGAGTGTAGCCACCTTGAGAATATTTTCTCCTTTTCAAAGAGAAATTCCACATATGATTGTGTGGGTAACTTGCGGAGTGTTCGGAATTTTGTCCGATAGGCCTCGGGCGTCAGTGCGTAGGCCTTCAAAATGGCAGTCTTGACCAAACTATAGTTATTTTGAACGTCGTGAGAGAGTGCCTGGTATGTTTTTGCAGCTTTCCCAGTAAGGACAGAGCTCAATAAAGCAGTAATGGAAGTTTCGGGCCATTCACATGTCTTCGCTAAACTCTCAAACGAGTTAAAGAAAACGACCAAATCTGTTTCATCAAATTTAGGAACTAATTTCCCAAATTTGGCAATCACTTGCCCTACCGACAACTTTTTTGGATCTACCTGAGAAGTGACATCACTAACTTGACCAAACTCTAATTCCAACCTCCTCTTATCTAAAGCAATTTTAGCCTCTAACTCCTGTTTCTCTAGAGCACTTCTAGTTTCAAACTCCTTTTCTTTTAAAGCCTTCTCTAAAGCAATTCTAGCTTCTAATTCTATCTTCTCTAGAGGTTTCTCCTCGCGGAGTAACACCCCAGCCAACAAGCTTTCATCAAATACCCCTTCATTAATAAAATGAACAACAACTTTATCTCTCAACACCTCTGACTTCTGCGTAACAGAATAATCCAATTTCAATTCCTTAACAACACTAATCAAAACTTTTCTACTCAACTTTTCTACACCTTCAAAAGTAGGATTAGCCAAAAAAGACTCCATAACACTAACTTTCAAATCACAACAAGCCTAGATCCTTTAAATTAATACACAGCGTTGGGCCGTGTACTTGACCTCTAAATGTAGGACGTGACACGTCTGCTTATTTGACCTAGATACTCTAGCCTGAGCGCGCGTTGTAAGAACACTGCGCTACTGGATATAAAAACAACTAAATCCAACTAACCTTAGTATTCAACTGATATAACCAACAACTGGAACGACAGATTAAATCCCGGACGGGCCCCCACTTTGTAACGTTAACCTATCTATCAGCCAAATAGAAGGAGAACGTCCCCGGATTCTTTTTTCGGGGTCATATGCAAATACCTTACGGCCTAAGTGGATGAACACTTAACACAACGACACACTAGGGCTCGAATTTAATGTCTAGGGAAGCTAGTGATACTATTGTAATTAACACTCATCCAATCTACATACGACCTTTTAATCAGCGAACACAGTTGTGGCAGAACACAAAGATGAACTAGATAAAATATTTAATGTATACAATATCAAAAACCCAACTTACAAAATGCAGGAAAAAACACTATCACAGATTTCTACACTGTCTAAAGAACAGCTACAGGCCACACAACACTGCTGTAGCTTCAAGACTTACTTAGCGACAAGTAATATTAAACTAGAAGACTAAATCAACTGAAGAAAGCAAGGCACACACAGGTCTTAAGTACTCTCACGTTCAAATGGTCAGAGTCTATAGCCGGACAATATGGACGGTTGCCTGATCAAGGTAAAACGGCCTCGTAGACTGCCAGGTCAAGATAAACTGCCTCGTGTTGCGAGTGTGCAGTGCAATTAAAGACTTCTGTGACAGGGGAGGTTATCCTCAACTCATGTCGCCATTGGTTGGGATAATCATCTGATCAGAATCATTCAATCAGATTTTAATGGAAAATTTCTATGTCTCAAACACCTTAATAAGTCAGTGGAAAAACCCCAGGTGTTACACCATCATTCCATATAAGGAATTATACAATGTAAAAACAAAAATGACTCAACCCAAGTAGGTCACAATCTGATGGATCAAACATTAGTGAACTTATGATCTGATGGATCAAACATTAGTGAACTTATGATCTGATGGATCAAACATTAGTGAACTTATGATCTGATGGATCTCCTATCCAGTATCTTTGCAACACACTCACTGTCAAAAGAATACTTGGAATACTTACACTTTGTGTTAAATTAGAGAGCTCACTAGGAAAAGGACTGTTACATATAATGTAGAGCTTATCCAGCCGAGCATTAACTGTTCGATCCAAATCTCTAATCCTTATGGAGGGTTTCAGCATTGTCCTCACTGGCGCATCCTGTGTGGGGGGAGGGGGGGGGGAGGGAGAAGGTATACCAGGTGTAAGGTAACAAATATATTTTTACAATATAAAAATGATATCTTTTTAAGCAGTGGTCATTTTTACTTTCTCATATATACGAAGTATAGAAAAAGTCTTGCAATCGTGCAAAAAAAAAATCTAGATTTTTGCAAATCTCGACGTTTTACACCTCCCTGAGTCAGAAAAACATAGTTTTGCAATCTTGTCCATATGTCTGTGTGTGTGTATGTGTGTGCTTGTGTGTGTGTGTAAACACGATAACTTGAGTACCATTACATCTAGGTTGATGAAATCTAATATATAAAGCTCAATTCTGTATCTTTAAGAAATGTTTGTAATAAGTTTGTCGTGTATACTTTGATGGATTTAAGTGTTAGATTATTATAGTGCTCAGGGTCTAAATTTATGAGTTATAAAATTACTATTGAAAGTCTTTAAAAACAATTTTCATTTTATATACTTAGAATAATAATTTTCAATTATGAACATTACATAAAATTACAAAAAAAGTGTATCAACGTTTACAAAATGTCTAAAATTGTGTCTGAAATGTATTTGCATTTTGTCCTTTAGTTCTCATAACGTCCCTTAATTTGGAAAACACAGTTACTTCCCTTTAAAAAAACCCATTAAATCAGGGGAAGAAAGAATTTACTTTTTATTACTTTGTTTTGGTGTTAGGAAAAAAAAATAATTACATAATTGGCGGGGATTGATTAAGTGCAATGTCATTGGTATTTTTAATACTGCCTTTTATTTATTCTATACACTGAACATACAGTTTACTATTAATTTTTTAAAATCAATAACATTTAATAAGCCAGGTCCTACAAATCCAATATGTTTATTTCTTTCCATTTACGGATAAGCTTGGAGTATTATAATTTTGTTCACTAAATTGAAACAGGCGCGACCGCCAGCGCCCCTGAACGGTTCGATTAGGCGCCCTGGGCTATCATGTGAGCGCTATGTTGCATAATTTTGTTTTAAACAGTGCGATAGACTATGGATAAGAAAGGTTACTATAGTCTTTAAGTAAATCAAATCCGGGCGTCCTCCGGCACCCCGACAGGGTGCTACTTGGCGTCCCGGGCCTTCCTGTGTACGCTATGGTACCTACGTTCGCGTGAGTTCAAAAGACTATGAATAAGTTGGGTACTATAGTCGTTTACTAAGTTGAATCAGGCGGTTACGCCCCACGTTGTCATGGTGCGATTTGGTGCCCCGGGCTAGACTGCGCACACTTTGAGTTTATATTTGCATTTGTTTTCTTTGTGTTTGAGTTTGCGTTTGTGTTAGCGTTTGGATTTGGGTTTGTTTTCGTTTGCTTTTTTTCTTTGCGTTTGTGTTTTCATTTGCTTTTTTCTTTGATTTTGTGTTTTCTTTGTGTTTGTGGTTGTGTTAGTGTTTCCATTTGTGTTTGTATTTGTGTTATGTTTGCGTTGTTTTTTTTTTGGTGTGTTTTGGTTTTGTTTGGTTGTGGTTGGGTTTGTTTTCGTTTGCTTTTTTGTTTGCGTTAGTGTTTGTGTTTTCTTTGTGTTTGTGGTTGGATTTGTCTTTGCGTTTGTTTTTGTGCTTTCGATTGTGTTTGTTTTGTGTTAGTGTTATGTTTGCGTTTTTTGTGTGTTTTGGTTGGTTTTGGTTAGGGTGGGCAATGCCGGATAAATGCTGATTACTAAACACACAAGCTATGATCCTTTACAGATACGTTTTTCAGATATGCCAGTGCAGGGCCTGGCCCGGACGGCTAGTTTCATATATATGTATTATATCAAAATCGTAGATCCCAATTTTTCTACTTTTAATTTTTCAAAAGCCTATAACTTGAGTACTATTTCAGATAAGACAAATGAAATTTCACACGTAAGTAAAAGATCAAATTCTCTGCCTTCTGTCAAATTTTGATTAATTTCCGTTGACAGGAAGTAGTAATTTACGCTATTTCTAATTTCTAAAAAAAAAACGCATGTGAATTTATAAAGTACTAATAATATTCCGCACCTTTAAGCACATTTTGTTTGGCATTCACTTGGTGTGCAATTCTTTTTTCTACGAGATTTTATTTTATTTTAAAAAGTTTAAGTATTTAAAATGGATTAAAAATCATGTCTATAACCTGAGTTGCCATCCGCCGTGTTATATTAAAATATTTGAGAAAGTTTAGAGGCGATCACTCCTGTTTTATTTTTTGTATGGCCTTGTCTTTGTATGAATGAGTACTGTGCCAAGCCAGTACCTGTCTGATCTAGGTGGACTGAGGTAGAGACGCCTCAACACAATCTTTAGCACAGCAATATAATATATTTACATTTGCCCAATTAAATAATATATTGGTAACTTTGTCCACTATAGAAACCTAAATCCTTGAACCAGTCCTTACATTACAACCTACCTCAGAAATGTAAAAGGAGTATCCTTCAACACTATCAGTTTCAAATTTGGGTGGGTTGTCATTAGCATCGTTAACACTGATTTGTGTGCGGATTTCAACCTTAACAAATATACAGACTTGCTTCAATAAATGTCTTTGTTACAAAAGCCATATTTAATTTTAAACTATGTATTATAGTAATCATACTTAATAAACACATAATGCATGAACAAAAATGTGTCTATTTAAAAATAAGTGTTTTAGCAAATACATGAAGAAACAGAAAATAATGGTGTGCAAGTTAATGAATTTAAAGAAATTATGCTAGCCAAAAAAAAGCAAAATACCTTTCATGAAAAAATGTGTATAATCATAGCTGTTGTAGTATACAATGTTTTAGTTTTCTTTTGACACTTTTGTTTTAATAAAAGGCAATTCTTGACTAATTTATATCAAACAAAATTAGAGTTACCCATTCATGAAGATATTGACCAACATTGTTTACATCCACACAAGCGAAAGTCAGATCATAACCCAAAGGATCTTTAGCCTGAAAATAATTCAAACACCAGATCATAACCCAAAGGATCTTTAGCCTGAAAATAATTCAAACACCAGATCATAACCCAAAGGATCTTTAGCCTGAAAATAATTCAAACACCAGATCATAACCCAAAGGATCTTTAGCCTGAAAATAATTCAAACACCAGATCATAACCAAAAGGATCTTTAGCCTGAAAATAATTCAAACACCAGATCATAACCAAAAGGATCTTTAGCCTGAAAATAAATCAAGCAATTATCGAAGTATTGAAGTTTTCAATAATTCAAACACAAAGTTGAAGTAATGATTGAAGTTTTCAATAATTCAAACACAAAGTTGAAGTAATTATTGAAGTTTTCAATAATTCAAACACAAAATTGAAGTAATTATTGAAGTTTTCACATTTAACTCTTCAGCTTTTTATTGACCCCAATAGCGCCACCATTTACTAAACAGATGCCACTAACTTCGCACCTGGGCATCCTGCAGATGGGGTCAAGGGTATTACAACAAGAGGTGCCCTGTGCTCCCCACTATGGTGCCTTACACTAGGGATTTTGTGGGCTACAACAGTCCCTGACTAGACTCATGGCTCCTTACACTAGGGATATTGTGGGCTACAACAGTCCCTGACTAGACTCATGGTGCCTTACACTAGGGATATTGTGGGCTACAACAGTCCCTGACTAGACTCATGGCTCCTTACACTAGGGATATTGTGGGCTACAACAGTCCCTGACTCAACTTGTGCTGCCACCCTGGATGGCTGTAGTTGTCTAACTGCAGGAGTACCCTCAACACCCTAACATCTGGGTGGTTGCCCTCAACACCCTAACATCTGGGTGGTTGTCAGGGGGTGTCCTACCTACTTCACCATTGGAAAGGTTTTCATACAACAAACCCTAGGGTGTGAAGGCTTAATGTACACTCAAGGTTTTCATACAACAAAGCCTAGGGTGTGAAGGCTGATCAATGTACACTCAAGGTTTTCATACAACAAACCCTAGGATGTGAAGGCTTATCAATGTACACTCAAGGTTTTCATACAACAAAGCCTAGGATGTGAAGGCTTATCAATGTACACTCAAGGTTTTCATACAACAAACCCTAGGGTGTGAAGGCTTATCAATGTACACTCAAGGTTTTCATACAACAAAGCCTAGGATGTGAAGGCTTATCAATGTACACTCAAGGTTTTCATACAACAAACCTTAGGGTGTGAAGGCTTATCAATGTACACTCAAGGTTTTCATACAACAAACCCAAGGATGTGAAGGCTTATCAATGTACACTCAAGGTTTTCATACAACAAACCCAAGGATGTGAAGGCTTATCAATGTACACTCAAGGTTTTCATACATCAAACCCAAGGGTGTGAAGGCTTATCAATGTACACTCAAGGTTTTCATACAACAAACCCTAGGATGTGAAGGCTTATCAATGTACACTCAAGGTTTTCATACAACAAACCCTAGGGTGTGAAGGCTTATCAATGTACACTCAAGGTTTTCATACAACAAACCCTAGGGTGTGAAGGCTTAATGTACACTCAAGGTTTTCATACAACAAACCCTAGGGTGTGAAGGCTTATCAATGTACACTCAAGGTTTTCATACAACAAACCCTAGGGTGTGAAGGCTTAATGTACACTCAAGGTTTTCATACAACAAACCCTAGGATGTGAAGACTTATCAATGTACACTCAAGGTTTTCATACAACAAACCCTAGGATGTGAAGGCTTATCAATGTACACTCAAGGTTTTCATACAACAAACCCTAGGGTGTGAAGGCTTAATGTACACTCAAGGTTTTCATACAACAAACCCTAGGGTGTGAAGGCTTATCAATGTACACTCAAGGTTTTCATACAACAAACCTTAGGGTGTGAAGGCTTATCAATGTACACTCAAGGTTTTCATACAACAAACCCTAGGGTGTGAAGGCTTATCAATGTACACTCAAGGTTTTCATACAACAAACCCTAGGGTGTGAAGGCTTAATGTACACTCAAGGTTTTCATACAACAAACCCAAGGGTGTGAAGGCTTATCAATGTACACTCAAGGTTTTCATACAACAAACCCTAGGGTGTGAAGGCTTATCAATGTACACTCAAGGTTTTCATACAACAAAGCCTAGGATGTGAAGGCTTATCAATGTACACTCAAGGTTTTCATACAACAAACCCTAGGATGTGAAGACTTATCAATGTACACTCAAGGTTTTCATACAACAAACCCAAGGGTGTGAAGGCTTATCAATGTACACTCAAGGTTTTCATACAACAAACCCTAGGGTGTGAAGGCTTATCAATGTACACTCAAGGTTTTCATACAACAAAGCCTAGGATGTGAAGGCTTATCAATGTACACTCAAGGTTTTCATACAACAAACCCTAGGATGTGAAGACTTATCAATGTACACTCAAGGTTTTCATACAACAAACCCAAGGGTGTGAAGGCTTATCAATGTACACTCAAGGTTTTCATACAACAAACCCTAGGGTGTGAAGGCTTATCAATGTACACTCAAGGTTTTCATACAACAAACCCTAGGGTGTGAAGGCTTATCAATGTACACTCAAGGTTTTCATACAACAAAGCCTAGGATGTGAAGGCTTATCAATGTACACTCAAGGTTTTCATACAACAAACCCTAGGATGTGAAGACTTATCAATGTACACTCAAGGTTTTCATACAACAAAGCCTAGGATGTGAAGGCTTATCAATGAACACTCAAGGTTTTCATACAACAAACCCAAGGATGTGAAGGCTTATCAATGTACACTCAAGGTTTTCATACAACAAACCCAAGGATGTGAAGGCTTATCAATGTACACTCAAGGTTTTCATACAACAAACCCAAGGATGTGAAGGCTTATCAATGTACACTGTTCAAACGTGGCAAACAATAGAAAAAATGCTGACCTCAAAGTCTAGTTTTCCTGAGAGCACACAAGTTCCATTAGCAAACACCCTGACATTGTTGCCCAGCCTCAGGATGTAAGTAATGGGGTCACCTTCTGGGTCATTACATTTTAAGTTAGCCAATGGAGTTCCTGTAAGAGAAAACACATGGTAAACAAACATATTTTAAGTTAGCCAATGGAGTTCTTGTAAGAGAAAACACATGGTAAACAAACACATTTTAAGTTAGCCAATGGAGTTCCTGTAAGAGAAAACACATGGTAAACAGATTCACTACTTCCAATGTCTGCCCTTCTATCGTTTGTGGACACTGAGCAGAATTGAAATGTAAATATAGATAATTAGATATACTATAGGGGTCGGCGTGGTCGAGTCGGTAAAGCTCATGGTTGCTAAACCGAAAAGTCTAGAGTTCGAACCCTCTGGCAGATGAGGCTTCTTAGCTGGGGACAGCAACTCTTCTAGGAGAGACAACTCCAAAATCAAAACAACTGCTGCCTTGTAGTTTGTTCTTGGTTTAACAAAGGCTATGGAAGCAAATCCAAAAAGAAAAGCATGCTGAAATCTGAGTCAATGGCCTCAATGGCGCATAACCAGTTGACACGTATCCTTAATTGTGAAGGAGGCGTGGTCGAGTCGGCAAAAGCTCATGGTTGATAAATTCGAAAAAGTCTCGAGTTAACCCTCTGGCAGATAAGGCTCGATCCCCTTCCAACACTAAAAATTAAGATCGAAGAAGAAGAAAGAAGATATACTGTGCTAGTAATTTAAAATTTTAATAACAAGCTTTTATATGGGCACTTTTCAATGAAAACTCAACAGTGGTTAACAATGTGAGCGAGACAATATCTAGAGCTTACCTAATGGAGTGGCTTCACTGAAGCCTTGTGGGAAGACACTTATAGATGATACATCCCATGTAGGTGGTTGGTTTTGACCTAGAGAATTGGCAAATATTTCAATCATCAAGTGGCTGCTTCAAATAGCTTCAAATAAAAGGGAGCAATGACCAAACACAGACAAAGAAAAATGTAACTGAAATTTTTAAAACTTACCTTGTACTATATGACTCAAACCTAAGTGTGGATAAAAAAAAAAGAATGTTTACAGTAAGAGATGCATCTCCAGACAAATGAGATGAATTAAAAAAAGCATTTATTTGAATAAATTTGTAACAAATGTTTGCTAAGACAACTTCACCTGCATAGAGAGCAATCAAACATAGACAGCCAGGTCCCATTTGTAGGTCTATAGGTCCTTATCTAAAATTGTTAATATAAAGAAACATTCTATTCAAAAGTGTGCAGTGAAACAACTTTTAATAACATTCTTGAATAGGCTTGAAAATTTTAAAATCATAAAAAAGCATAGCTATCAAACTGACATAAGATAATGTATTGTATATCACAATACTAAAAGGGTAAATTGTTATTTATCAAAGTAAAAGAAAATAGCTGCAAGGCAAAAATCATTTTTTTATAAACATAAGAATTGACTTTATAAAATAATGACTTGTCTGAACTTTGTAGGAATAATACCTTTCACATTTATTCGAATACATGAGAAAAACTCCTAGGAATTGCAACTCTCAAAATTATGACCACATACAACCTACAACAAGGCTTTATTTTTAAAAAGAATGACATCATTTATTGGTGATACATTTAGGCCTGTTTATTTTATCTAACAGTAGACTTTCACTATTAAGCCTACACTTTTTATAAGCTATGAATTTTGTAAGTATGATACTTAATTATTTAAATACTACACAATTTTCTGTAACCGCTTTGTTTGCTTCCAGCTTTCATTCATTTTTTTTATATCTCTGTGGTAGATCCCCCCCCCCCCCCCCATTACTTGGAAATGGCAGATTTTTTATGTGTAGTGACATAAATATTATTTTGATAATTTATTATCGAAATGTTTTCAAAAAGTGATATTTATACATTCATAAGAAGGTTTGCTTATGAAATATTGTAATTAAATGCATATTTCAAGTAGTAAAAGAATAACAAGAATAAATGTAGCAGTTGCAGGCTAGTTTACTAGGTTTAGTACACTTTATTTGTATGCCAAAGTCTAGTTCTAGTAGTAAGATTTGTTAGTTATATTTATTGCAAAAAACTGTTTTGCCTACAAGAACTTGCATGCACGTAATGTATACCTGAAGACTAGTAATAGTCCATACATCTGCATATAATATAGATCGTTTTGTAAATTTTAATCAGTAAACATAAAACAGTAAGCCACTATGGCTATCCTAAACACATTGAGCTCACTTTGATTGATGAACTTCATCCTGTAGTTTAGACTTGTCATAACATTCTAGTAGGCTACAATTATACTAATATTGCTAATAGTAGCGTACTGAATGACTAGGCTTTCATTTTAAAAATATTTGTTTATACGGCTCATTGTAATAGCTATTGGAAGCTTCCTTCAAAAGTAGGTTCAGTCCAGCAACTTTTACCACACCAGAAAGACCACAGACAAGAATATGTCAATGCTGAATGAGGGAGGAGCATGATATGTCGACACCTAATGCTGTGTTTGAGGTCTAAGATGTGTTCCGATAGAAAATCCAGTAAAAATCTTACTCAAAATATACTTTTGTGCTGTGTTTATGTGTGAAAATTAAAAAAAAAATTATTGTTGTAATGATTTCAATGTTATCAGTTAATAAATTGTATCTTTTGTTCCTGTTTTGTACATTTTTTATTTTTTGGAAAAAATGTCCTAGATTCCTGACGGTACTTATAAGTACCAATATCTGTTTGGGCCATTAAAAATGTATGAAACAAAATTTCCTTCGACATGTGCTTTTAGTGTGCCAAAAGCAATAGATAACACATTGTTTAAGAAAAAATTTCATTCAGAACCTAATTCCGTAAATAAAGGGTTAAAGTCATAAAACAGAGTCATATTCATTAATTCCCTCTCCCCCACATAACTAGTTTTGGCTCAATTTACCATGCTAAACTAAGGTTTTACCCTTTATTTATTACTGAAAAGTTTTAATACAAATGTTTAAAAACAGATAGAGAGATCTAGATCAAGAGTAACTCTGCCCTGCCCGACTGTGCGCCTCGACCTGAACACCTCCCAAACTCTCACTTTGAATAGTAATTGTAGTAATTGAACTGTTATTTGAATGTTTTATACAAAAACATTAGAATTGGTAGCACATATGTTCATTTATAAGTCCATTCATATCAAATTTTGATCCATTGAATTACCCACAGTGGGATATGGGCAATTAAAAGCAACAGTCATGTAGGCGGCAATTTTTATGTTGCTGGGACAAGCAAAGCCTCTTCCCAACTTAGCGTCTTTTAAAAACAATGTTTAGTTTTTTTTCCGAAAAAATGAACTGAAATTGAATGGGATAGGCTACAGAACATATGTTTATAAAAATCCTATTTTCTTTACTAAATACATTTTTTTGGGGGGTAGTCGTAAGGAGGCTGAAAATTTTCGTGCTTTGCCTGGACCCGATGACCTATAGTAAACCATAACACAGTAATTATTCTAGCATTCTATTGGGAAGAGTTATCTCCTCTATTATTTTTTTTTTCCATTGTTATAAATTATATTATTTTTGGCATTTAAAAACAAATACACACTGAAACACAAAACTAAACACATAAAATATTGATAGTACAAGATTATTTATTCAACTGAGCTGAAAAAAACAGCAAAATATGACTTAGTCAGATGGAGGAAAGACCAATCTGGTGGAGGCAAAACCAGGAAAATTGTGTTCGGGTCCAGGACGACTTGAGTCGTCGGTTTCGGGGGCATATATTTAAAAGTTATATTGCGAATGAAAAAAAGGGAATACATATTTTTATTCTTCTTTGGATGGAGAGTATTTCTATGCTTTGGTTTTCATTCTATGTCAAATAGTAACGGAATTAGTTGTCTCGAACCGGAAAGGAGTCTCCGTTTCGGGCTAAGGGTGTTAGGGAATGGTAATGTTACTCTACTAAACTCTACTTACATGAATGAAACTTTGAAACATTTTTGTACTTTCAAAAGATAAAATATTCCTAAAAATGTGAAAAAACGGCTACTAAAATTTTGGCCTAACTAATGAGTCACCTTTTTTCACATTGGTCGATTTTAAGTACCTAAAATGATAGATGACCGACCTAATTAATAACTATCAATAATTAACCAAGGCCTATTAATTAACTACTATTGACTATTGACCTATTGATGACAATACGGTCGTTACGTTACGGGCCGTTTTTTTATAGGCCTAGGGCCTAGCCTAATAAAAATTATTAAAAAATAATAAACTTCGCAGTTAACTCGCCTAGATCTATATTTTTATTAAATAAATAAAGCATACCTTGGTTGAAATGATAGAGACGAGCCATATACTAGAGAAAACAAAACAAGTGTAAAGCACACCCAGCACACCCTTCAGCTCTACACATTGACAGTACTGGAATACCGGTTTGGCAAGTCCAAAAATAAACATAAACAAATCGTATTCATGGGAGGCCGCCATTTTAACTAGATCTACAGTGGTTTAAAAAAACGAATGAAACTATACATCTGAAAATAAATATTCTTACAAATTAATTATTTTGAATGTTAGTGTAATTTTCGGGGATATTTTAAAATTGATCTCTATAGTGAAAATGGCATTAAGTTTTAAAGATTTTTTCTGTTTGTAAAAAATACTTTTTAAAATAATGCTCGTTTTAAATTGCTTTTCGGCAATATTTTAAACTAACTTTTTTAAAAACCAGTTTGTCAAAGTGAACAAACCGGTTTCCACAAAATTATATAGAGCTAGACTAGACAACAGGGGTGAAACCCCCGCAATGGGGAAGGGGCAGACCGATCAGATTATAGGGAAATTGAAAATTAATAACAAAAGCTCAAGAGGCTGTCCGACATTTAGTTTAGCCCTGTTTAGTGTTTAGCCCTCATGATAATAAATATACGGTGTTCGGTTGTTGTTTTTTTTTAAATACTTTAAGCGTCAATTAAGGGCCCGCAATTAATTGTAAAAATGTTTATTTTAAATTTTCCAATGCAAAACAAAATTGGCGTGTTGTTCTGATATAGCTACTACCATTTATTCTTTTAAAAAAATAAAAAATAATATTGTACCATAATTTCGATGTGATGCACAATAGCGAAATTTCAGATTTAAAGTACACATAGGAGTGAGACAAGGGTATTTGGTTGACTGATTGATTGAATAATGAACCACACTACAAGAAACAAACGGAATCTGGCGGACACATGAAAATTTTGGATTTCGCAGATGTGCTCTGACTTGTTGCACAAAGTCAACAACAAATCCAGAGCAAACTTATACTACATGGAAATGGACAAAGATTGGAGGTATTTCTTTCATTCATGTATCTTGGCGCCATACTAGTCCGATGAAGGAATGAAGCAAACAACAACAGCACTCAGTAAACTAAGAAATATTTGGCATGACAACAACACTTCTATTGGTCTCTGGTGGTGTCTGTTCTCCTGTATGGATGCAAGACATAGACCATCAATGTACCCTGCGTGGATGCAAGGCATGGACCATCAACGTACCCTGTGTGGATGCAAGGCATGGACCATCAACGTACCCTGTGTGGATGCAAGGCATGGACCATCAACGTACCCTGTGTGGATGCAAGGCATGGACCATCAACGTACCCTGTGTGGATGCAAGGCATGGACCATCAACGTACCCTGTGTGGATGCAAGGCATGGACCATCAACGTACCCTGTGTGGATGCAAGGCATGGACCATCAACGTACCCTGTGTGGATGCAAGGCATGGACCATCAACGCAGACCTCCAGAGAAGAATCCAGGCCCTGGAGATGAGTCGTCTACGCAGATTAGTCTCTTGTGAGAGTCTACTGAGCATAGTTAACATAAGAAAGTCGAGTTGATATGGGCATCAAACAGCATCAAACAGCATCAAACAGCATCAGACAGCATCAAACAGCATCAAACAGCATCAAACAGCATCAAACAGCCTGATCACTATCCAAAAAATATTGCAATAAATTGTTCCAGGAGGGAGAAGATGAGGAAGGCAAAAGGCGACACAGGGTGGATGACATTAATTATTGAATAATGGGGAAGGCAAAAGGCGACACAGGGTGGATGACATCAATTATTGAATAATGGGGAAGGCAAAAGGCGACACAGGGTGGATGACATCAATTATTGAATAATGGGGAAGGCAAAAGGCGACACAGGGTGGATGACATCAATTATTGAATAATGGGGAAGGCAAAAGGCGACACAGGGTGGATGGCATTAATTATTGAATAATGAGGAAGGCAAAAGGCGACACAGGGTGGATGACATCAATTATTGAATAATGAGGAAGGCAAAAAGCGACACAGGGTTGATGACATTAATTATTGAATAATGGGGAAGGCAAAAGGCGACACAGGGTGGATGACATCAATTATTGAATAATGGGGAAGGCAAAAGGCGACACAGGGTGGATGACATCAATTATTGAATAATGGGGAAGGCAAAAGGCGACACAGGGTGGATGACATCAATTATTGAATAATGGGGAAGGCAAAAGGCGACACAGGGTGGATGACATCAATTATTGAATAATGGGGAAGGCAAAAGGCGACACAGGGTGGATGACATCAATTATTGAATAATGGGGAAGGCAAAAGGCGACACAGGGTGGATGGCATTAATTATTGAATAATGAGGAAGGCAAAAGGCGACACAGGGTGGATGACATCAATTATTGAATAATGGGGAAGGCAAAAGGCGACACAGGGTGGATGACATCAATTATTGAATAATGGGGAAGGCAAAAGGCGACACAGGGTGGATGACATCAATTATTGAATAATGGGGAAGGCAAAAGGCGACACAGGGTGGATGACATTAATTATTGAATAATGGGGAAGGCAAAAGGCGACACAGGGTGGATGACATCAATTATTGAATAATGGGGAAGGCAAAAGGCGACACAGGGTGGATGACATTAATTATTGAATAATGGGGAAGGCAAAAGGCGACACAGGGTGGATGACATTAATTATTGAATAATCAAAGTATCAGAGGTCAGAGATGGATGGTGAATAATTATGAAGTAAACTGTGGTGCCCCAACGACCTTCCCTTCCCCCACCACACACACACACACACACACAAATCCCTAATGAGTGATATAGATGGTGAATTAAACGTCCAGGGGTGTCAAACGTTTTAAAAAGTTGGATTTTAACTCTTTTTTTTCAAAAACCGTAAAAGTTGCCATGTTTGAGAGGTTATATCTGTAAAAGTATTGTCACAAACACAATGTTTTGAATTCAACACAAACACATATACATAGATAATAATCATTAAAAAAAGTTTTAAAAAACCCACGTTTTCTGATTGAACTAAAAAGTAGAAAATAAATGCTATACATCACAATAATGCAAGCGATCACTCTACTATAAGCGATGAAAAACGTGGGGCGCCGAAGTAAAAGTTATATTACCATTGATTAGATACAGAGTTTCTTCCAGGCATCTCTTCGGGGGGGGGGGGGGCGAAGCCCCCCCCCCGAAAATTTTTTACCGCCCCCCCCGAACGAAATGAAATTTATATAATTTATATAGAAAATATATACTTTTAGCAGTGTCCGCCCCCCCGAAGAAAATTTACCGCCCCCCCCCCCCCCGAAGATTTCAAGTGCCCCCCCGGAGAAAAAAGTCTGGAAGAAACACTGATTAGATAATACTATTGACTTTTATTAGGGAGCTTGTAGAGAGTCAACAGTATTAGAAACTGTAAGAAAATCACGGCGCCCCACGTTTTTCATCGCTTATAGTAGAGTGATCGCTTGCATTATTGTGATGTATAGCATTTATTTTCTACTTTTTAGTTCAATCAGAAAACGTGGGTTTTTTAAAACTTTTTTAATGATTATTATTTTCTACTTTTTTTAGTCTTTGTCTGTTTGTTTGCTATCGATTTTATCTTTTCACTTTTTTTTTTGGGTAAACGAAGACAACTCGTAAAAAGACAACTCGTAAAAAACACGTTGTGTGAATACGTTACTGACTAGAACACATTGATTTGAACCCGTGTCGAGTGGGTTAGCAATCGTGTGCCCAACCACTCGACCATATCGTCTCCCCCATACTGGCCACCAGTTGTTACGGTCTGGTTGTTTGTAGACAAACACCGCGTGATAACTACTCAGTAAGCAAAAAGAGGGAGAGTACCGAACCTTGTTTTCATCATATTACAGTTACTGGGTTATGTCCCTTTTTCCCCACGTTTTTTGTACAATTATATAGGGGTATAAAATGATCAATAAAATGTTTCCATGGATCAATTTAGTAATAATAACAGTTGAATATTTTATTGTCATCCGAAACAAAGCTTCCCTGAAAATTTCAGCGCGCTAGCTAACTGGGAAGTGCCCGAAATTTCGATCGCAAGATTTGATTGGAAAAACAAACAAACAGAGGCGAAAGCAAGTTAAAGAAAACGTGGGAAAAACAGAGTCAATTTTTTTTTTTTTTTGCATCTCAAAAATAAGTAGGCCTACATCATATTTCTGCGAAATAAGTCAAAATTAAATTGTATAAGTATAATCAGTTTTGTATTTGCGCATTTTTCTGTTTGCTCTGTTTTCCGTTGCGAAGTTTTGCGATTACGCATGTTTCTGGGAAACATGCTTGTGATTTCACCATATTCATGTAAACTGTAAATAGTAGAAATACGTTATTTCTCAAAATCAAGTCCATGACTAAGTGCTGTGGATGAGGAATGTTTACCAGATCTGATTGATATGTATGTTGGGCCGGAGTTTCCAACAGCTTCTCGATTTCTCAAGGCGTTGGGCTGAATTTTTATCCCGGCATAAACTGAAGGGATCGGCTTATGTCCAGCAGCCACAACCCAGTCATGGTCAGGCAAGCTCACGGACTCCGTTTTTTAGTTAACCCAAGAGGAACACTGGCCTTGTCATCTTAACTTATAAAGCCTACTTCATTCGTTCCAAGCATGGACACTAACTCTTCTAGGTGATGCACTAGCCGTCGGTACCCGTTACACGTGAATTATATGCCTATATATTTTAATGTTATTAAACTTGTTTGAGAAAAATCGATATATATAATTCTCTTTATGGATACCATAGAAAACACCAAGCTGTAAGCGCGCCTAGCAGCCCCCTCTCTTCCTCTCTAGGCATATCCCTACCACCCCCACCCCCACATGGTCTGGTGAGCTATGGTTCACGCTAAATGTTTACAATCGTAGAACCGGGTTTAGTGACGGCTATTAGGGGCAGATAATTTAGTTTGAAACGATTTTAAGCTTAGGGGAGGTAACTAAGAGGGGGGGTAGGTGTTGGGGGAAAGGAGGGGGGTTATCGTCCTTAAAGAACATATTTTCAGTGGCAGCATTGGTACTGTCGAATTCACAAATTATGAATTACTGAAAGGTAGAAAATAAAACAACTAAATAGCAGCGTATGATACGCCGGGGATCGGCTCGTATTTTATAAAACAGCTATTGGTTCAAACGCAATGTGCTTTACTACCTATAAGAAAAAAAAATCAGTCAAGACTGACTCATTGGGGGGGGGGTCAATTTTTTTCCAGAATTATATATATATATATATATATATATATATATATATATATATATATATATATATATATATATATATATGGACAACTCTTTATTTTCTTTTCAAGAGTTTTCAGACATTTTATTTGATAAGATATCTTTCTCTTTAGCTTATTTCCAAATCACTCTTTCACTGCTTTTTTTCTGTAAGCTCCATGATCTGTTCATGCGTTAACATTCCGCGAGTTTGTCGCTCATACAAGCCGACTAGATCAGAATTCAGAATCTCAATCTGTGAATTTATCTGGACAGTAGCGTGCTTAGCTGTTGATAGTTTGCTGGTAGAGGGTTTGAAACCACTGACGTCATGAGCATCAGTGTTTCTTTCAGGTATCTCTTGGCGACACTGCCTCATCGCCCCCCCCCCCCCATCCCGAGCACGTCTACCACCCCTGGAGAAAAAGTCTAAAAGAAACACTGACGAGCATCGAGCACCTTTTCATCTGACTTCAATGACCTATTGGGTATTTCTTTAGTCACATCGTAGGCTGTTTCCTTATTCGTAGCTGTAGAAACAGATGTTGTATGTTTAGCCCAAAACGTCAAAAGTGAGCCTTTTTTAATGGCAGCAATTGCTTTAAGCTGCAGATCTGCACTTTTTATTTTTATTTTACTCCAATTTTCAACATCTTCCAGACAAATCTTTTCAGGATTCGCCAGGAAGTACCCATAAAAAATACACTAGAACAGTCGATTTTTCAAGCAAAATTTAATTATTAGATCTAGACCTGTTAATTGAAAAACCTCACACAGAAAAAGTTGATACAGCAAGACTCTCTTGAAGGTTTATTTAGGTTGATCGCATAAACACGCTTCTAGAGTTTCTTCAAGGCATTCCCCACCCAGAAGGAAGTCTACCACTACCCCCCCCCCCCAACGTAATATAGAAAATATATACTTTTATAAGTGCCCCCCCCCTTCCCCCCCCCCCCCCCCCGCCGGAGAAAAAAGTCTGGAAGAAACACTGCACGCATCACAAGCTGACCCTACCTACATCAGCTTTTTTTTTTTTTGTTTTGCCGCACGATTGGAACTGATTGTATGACCGACCGATATATGATTTGTATCTAGATCTAGGTCGTTGGACTAACATGAGCCACGGGGATGGAAACAATGATGTAAGGGAGACAACGCGTGTCATCAAGGGCAAGAGTCGCAGCCATATGTGTGGACAGAAGTTCTATACATTATTTTGAATAAATATTCTGAGAACCAAGTTTAAAGTTTTATTTTGAATGCAATACTTTGGAAACTTCATAAGATTGTAAGCACTACACTAATACCCTGCTTTACCTTCAAATTGGCATGCTTCCGGCCTTTAGTCATATAACACTACTGCAGTGTCACCCCCTGCCCCAAGAAACATAGTTTGTTTATCTATAGTCTGTTAATAATACAGTCTTTGTACTTAAAAAACTATTCAACTTTAATTGATCACTAATGGATCTGGCAAAAAAAAAGGCATTTTTCTTCTGTACATTTTGCAATTTTATGGTTTGGTGTCACCCTCTAAATGGGGCATTAAAATTAGTGTTTTAAACGGACACAAATTTTGAAAATTCATAAAAAATTAGTTTGAAGATATGCACTTAAATTTTTTAGCTGAGTGCCCCAAAATATGGAAGAAGATTATCAGGGGTCTCCAAACTTTTCAGTCTGAGGGCCGCATTAACTATAAAATTTCAGTTCGGGGGCCAGTTTCTTCCAGGCATGTCTTTGACTTTTCTGGGCAAAGTCCCTTAGCCATCAACAACAAACGTTTTTTTCCGTGGACAAAATGATCTCCGCGGGCCGGATGAGAGGACCTCGCGGGCCGCTGTTTGGAGACCCCTGGTTTATTTGGCTTAAAATGTAATATGTTATGAATGGTGAAAAACCTACGAAGGGGTTAATTTTTCAAGATGGCCGCCGTTGTCATAGTTACCAAGATTTTTCCACCAATTTTTTTTTTGTGGAAATGCATATGCGGATGTATCTTAATAAAGCTGTAAAGAAATAACTGTTTTCTAACAAGTATTAAAAACGTTTTTTTTTACCAGAGCCTTCCCCCTTAAAACTGAGGCCACGGCTGATGTTAGTGAGTTATCCTCTACATGGACTGGTACAGACCGTTATTCTAAAGAAAGATATTAGTGTCACACATCGCTGGCACAGTCGACTCGCAATTGTCCTGAGGTGACTGGAGATGGCGGTCGCGAATTAGCCCCCGACCTGATATGGGAGGTAAAAATCGGGATCACACGTAAAGAGATACCCTATTGTATGCGGACGGTTGAAAATGTTTTTTTTAGTGAGCAGGCGGGGGTGCCTGTAGTAAACAGTCAGTGACCTGATGATGGCTTGCAGAGGAGGAGGGGGGGGGGGAGAGCGGATGGGGACATGTCCCGGACATCCAGAGTATTTATCTCTAAAATCATAATTTATACACTGTATGGGCATCTTTTGTGTAATTATGCATATTCACCACGATACGTTTGATAGGCATCCATACAGTAATTATGTTCATATTCATTTTATATATTGTCAGGTCATCTTTAAATACATTATACTTGTATTTATTTTTATATTTTAGAACGGTAAAGCTCATGGTTGCTAAACCGAAAAGTCTCGAGTTCGAACCCTCTGGCAGATGAGGCTCGTTAGCTGGGGACAGCCACTCTTCTAGGAGAGACAACTCCAAAATTAAACAACTGCTGCCTTGTAGTTTGTTCTTGGTTGGACAAAGGCTATGGAAGCAAATCCAAAAAGAAAAGCAGGCTGAAATCGGAGTCAATGGCCTCAATGGCGCATAACCAGTTGACACGTAACGCTTAATTGTGTTGGAGGCGTGGTCGAGTCGGCAATAAGCTCATGGTTGATAAATTCGAACAAACCCACGGCAGATAAATCTCGATCCCCTTCAACACTAATAATTAAGAACGAAGAAGAAGAAGGGAACATGTATCAACGATGTCCCAAGACAGGCTCTGCGGCTTGTCGATTCTGTCAATAGAAAAAGACATTGTCTCCAATTAGGACTATGATGATATAATCAAAGAATTTTTTTCACGAAAGGCAAGAAAAGTAGATCTTCGTTTGTGAACGTACTTGTAAGATTTTCATAAATAAACATTAATGTAAAAAATCAAGTATGAAGCTGACGTTCATCGTTTCTTTAAAGCGTGTCTCGAACTTATATATGTTTTATTTTTTGTATTTTTCAAACAAAAAGCTTAAACAGAAACGAGCAACATTTCAAAAGCACTTCTAAGTAAACCAAATTATTTTTTAATCAGTGTCTTTATGTTAAAACTAATATACGACATTGATAAGCAGCTGAAAAATACCAAATATATCGTTATAAATATTAATTCGCGTTGAGAAAAAAAAAAACGCCTAATTGTACATGTTTTAGACACCAATGCCAGTGGAAAAATATACGGCCCCGCGCGGATGGTTGGCCCTAGGCCCCGCGTACCCCTAACGCCGGCTCTGTCTGCATTACTGACAATGTCGCTATTACGGCAGTCTACTCAACATTCATCAATTAGAACAACGATATATTTTAAAATAATTTTACAATTTAAACGAAAGTATACATTTTGTTAACAGTATCACAACCTATGTGAAATATTTAGTAGCTTTATTTTTTTAAACTAAAAATTGCACGATCAATGCACGATTAAGACAGGGTTTAATTTTAGTTTTGTTATAGATCTAGGAATATATATTAATAGCAGTTTGTTATTAGAACGGAATACGGTCAAGATCTAGAAATTATTTCCTCACAAAATATTGATATTCGGATGATATAATTATTATAATATTACATTTTCAATTTTTTTTTACTGCAGCTGACTGATTAAAACTTTCATTTGTTTCAGCTATTTATTTAGTAGCTATTTACTGTCTACACCGGTTTATCCAGTCCAAAAATAACCCTGTTAAGGAGGCTGCCATTTAAATTATAGAACTAGGATAAAAATATGAGGGAAACAAATTGGCTAGATATTAGATTCTTACTCTTTATATTAAACTTAAGTAGATATGCAAAAATTAACAATATTTAAAAAAAAAGATTTTAAAATTTTCAAATAGTCGCATTTATTTAATTTTAAAAAATTATAAAAAACAACATTGAATTAATTTTTTATATGTTGCCTGTTTTAATTTTGATTTTAGCAATGGTACCTCCCATCACAATAACAATGTTGTCAAACCGGTTTCTAAATGCATTATTTTCTGTGTCAAAAAATAGAAATGAATGTATGGCAATCGTGTATTGTATTGGCCTTGCTTTAGTAAGAATTTCATTTTTAGGGTGTGTAACTTGTTGGGCCTACTGTGTAATACAGTAAGTTTTATTTTCTACAGTAAAACTAGACTATAAAATAGTTAGTAACTTAGTAGGCCTATATATAATAGTATATAGTATAGTATACTATAGTATATACTAGTATATATATAGTATATATTATATATAAGTAGGAGAATATTAAGAATAATATAATCTAGATATAATCTAGTAATTAGTTTTATTTTTATAGGCCTAATTACTATTAATTACTAAGGCAGGAATGAAGTAATTTTTTGATCTGCAAACTTTTATAAATTCCCATTCAGCCCATTCTTTTTGATTAATAAACAATTGTTAGACTGTAATTGTAAGGCCTATCTGCATATTTTAAATGATTTGGGAAACTTTCTGTCCATTTTTTCTTTTCATTTGGTCTACTCACTGAATCACTGTTTATATTTTATTGTCAAAGTTCCTAGTTTATATTTTTGGTTCTGTTCTCAGGTTTCATAATGGTACCCTTAATTATGTGGATTTTGGGTTTAACATTGTTAGGTAAGTTCAAAACTTTTGCTTTCATTTTTGACATGATTATTTCTAAATAAATATTAGGGTAAATTAAATTTTACAAAACAGTTAAATGCTTTGTTAGAATGTTATTCACATTTTCAATGTGGCCAACATCTTTGTTCACATTTTCAGTGGCGCAAACGTCTGCACAAAACTCTGTTCCGAGGTTCATAGATTACTCAGCCCTAAACAACAAATACTTGAGTGAATCTCTGCCAATAGGTAACCTCATAATCTTTATTTGAGCTTTACATGACATTGTGACGCCTCTAGAATACATAATTCACTACCCAACATATGACACATCTAGAGACCACGCTAACCCTGACATATGACACATCTAGACCACGCTGACATATGACACATCTAGACCATGCTGACATGTCACATCTAGACTACATAAAGCTAACCCTGACATATGACACATCTAGACCACATAAAGCTGACATATGACACATCTAGACCACATAAAGCAAACCCTGACATGACACATCTAGACCACATAAAGCTAACCCTGACATATGACACATTTAGACCACATAAAGCTAACCCTGACATATGATACATCTAGACCACATAAAGCTAACCCTGACATATGACACATCTAGACCACATAAAGCTGACCCTGACATATGACACATCTAGACCACATAAAGCTAACCCTGACATATGACACATCTAGACCACATAAAGCTAACCCTGACATATGACACATCAAGACCACATAAAGCTAACCTGACATATGACACATCTAGACCACGCTAACCCTGACATATGACACATCTAGACCATGCTAACCCTGACATGACACATCTAGACCACATAAAGCTAACCCTGACATATGACACATCAAGACCACGCTAACCCTGACATATGACACATCTAGACCACATAAAGCTATGACATATGACACATCAAGACCACGCTAACCCTGACATATGACACATTAGACCATGCTAACCCTGACATATGACACATTAGACCACGCTAACCCTGACATCTATAAATGTCCTGTAGGTACAACCATTGGCACCATACAAGCCAATGACCCCGACCACCCCGGCTCCACCCTCAAGTACTATATTGATGGCAATGGAGGCAGCTACTTCGCTTGTGGTGAGACCACTGGGATTGTCACCCTCAAGAAACTCTTGGATTTTGAATTTGCATATGTTAGTTGTTTAAATATCTTTGTTCCCTAATGTATTAAGGCATAAATATGAAGTACATTTTCATGTCACTAAAGGACTTGACTAACTCTAATAATTTTAAGCAACTAATCGGCCTTGTCTGTAGGAAATGATTATAATTGGCCTTGTATTTATTGTAGGAAATCAAGATGACTATAAGAGTTGTTGATACAGATGGCCAGACAAATGTAAGTCTTCCAGGTTTTAATCCATAGTTTCTCTTCTAATGTACATCTTCCCCTACCACAACATTATGCCAGGAACCCCGGAGTCTTAAAAACTATTTTATTTGTCGCTTACCAGACGGTGGACACGAAGGTGTTTATCAATGACGAGAATGACAACTTGCCAGTGTTTGCTGACAATGCAATCTTCAAGAGTCTGAGTGAGGTAACTACTTTCTTGTGTTGAGTGTGGGACCTTTTAAAAGCTAGTATGTAGCACACCTGAGACTGTGTGCCATGAAGCCAATTGTAAATCTTTTCCCTTGCAGAATGCTACTGTAGGAACTTCTGTGGCGTACATTGAGGTCACTGACCTGGATGTAGCAAACAGTATCATCACTGTAACTTGTCTGGGTAACACACTTCTGGTAAGTCACTCACCACACACTGATGTCACACATCACAGACTGGTAGCTTACATCACACATCACACACTGGTAGCTTACATCACACACTGGTAGCTTACATCACACATCACACACTGGTAGCTTACATCACACATCACACACTGGTAGCTTACATCACACATCACAGACTGGTAGCTTACATCACACATCACAGACTGGTAGCTTACATCACACATCACAGACTGGTAGCTTACATCACACATCACACATAGGTAGCTTACATCATACATCACACATAGGTAGCTTACATCACACATCACACACTGGTAGGTTACATCACACATCACACACAGGTAGCTTACATCACACATCACACACAGGTAGCTTACATCACACATAGGTAGCTTACATCCCACATCACACACTGGTAGCTTACATCACACATCACACACAGGTAGCTTACATCACACATCATCCATCACACACTGGTAGCTTACATCACACATCACACATAGGTAGCTTACATCACACATCACACACTTATGTCACACATCACTTGCTCTGATGTACCTGATGATTTCATCCAACAGTTTAGAGATGCCTGTGACAAATTTGAACTTAGAAGGACAGAAAACAGCAACAAGTATTGGAAAGGTAACCTGCTGGTCAAGAATCCGCTGGATTATGAAACAAGAATATCCTATGCCATTCAACTCTTGGCCTTTGTAAGTCATTTTCTTGTTGAGTGCCAGATCTTAAGTTTGCTTAACTAAAATCTTGAGATTTGTACAGAGAATCAATTAAAATCTTGAGATTTGTACAGAGAATCAATTAAAATTTTGAGATTTGTACAGAGAATTGATTAAAATCTTGAGATTTGTACAGAGAATCAATTAAAATCTTGAGATTTGTACAGAGAATCAATTAAAATCTTGAGATTTGTACAGAGAATCAATTAAAATCTTGAGATTTGTACAGAGAATCAATTAAAATCTTGAGATTTGTACAGAGAATCAATTAAAATCTTGAGATTTGTAAAGAGAATCAATTAAAATCTTGAGATTTGTACAGAGAATCAATTAAAATCTTGAGATTTGTACAGAGAATCAATTAAAATCTTGAGATTTGTACAGAGAATCAATTAAAATCTTGAGATTTGTACAGAGAATCAATTAAAATCTTGAGATTTGTACAGAGAATCAATAAAATCTTGAGATTTGTACAGAGAATCAATAAAATCTTGAGATTTGTACAGAGAATCAATTAAAATCTTGAGATTTGTGTAGAGAATCAATTAAAATCTTGAGATTTGTACAGAGAATCAATAAAATCTTGAGATTTGTGCAGAGAATCAATAAAATCTTGAGATTTGTACAGAGAATCAATTAAAATCTTGAGATTTGTGTAGAGAATCAATTAAAATCTTGAGATTTGTACAGAGAATCAATTAAAATCTTGAGATTTGTGCAGAGAATCAATTAAAATCTTGAGATTTGTACAGAGAATCAATTAAAATCTTGAGATTTGTACAGAGAATCAATTAAAATCTTGAGATTTGTACAGAGATTTGTACAAAGCCCCTGAGCTCTGATGGGTGCCTACATCAAGTCGTAGGTAGCAAAAACCTTCTGGTTATTGAGTTTGTAATTGAAATACTGCAGCTAGGGGATTATCATAGTCTAATTAAAGTAAATCTTTTTGATATGTTAAACAGGAAAGTAAACCTATTTGATATGTTAAACAGGAAAGTAAACCTATTTGATATGTTAAACAGGAAAGTAAACCTATTTGGCATGTTAAACAGGAAAGTAAACCTATTTGGCATGTTAAACAGGAAAGTAAACCTATTTGATATGTTAAACAGGAAAGTAAACCTATTTGATATGTTAAACAGGAAAGTAAACCTTTGATATGTTAAACAGGAAAGTAAACCTATTTGATATGTTAAACAGGAAAGTAAATCTTTTTGATATGTTAAACATTGCCTGGGTTCTGTAGATGTTGAGTGCTTTGTTTCTTTACCACCAAATGATTGTGTAGGATGGTCTTCACAACGTAACAACTGAGGTTCACGTTGAGCTGACAGATATCAATGACACACCCCCTCGTTGGATTACTAAAGACCCAAAAACAATTAATGAAGAATTGCCCATAGTAAGTTGCTCATTTTTTCCTTTTTTTAAAACATGTTTTCTATTCACATAAAATTCTAGAAAAGAAGGTATGAAAGTGGCCAAGTTTTCTATTAACACATGTATTGTTTTTAATTCCAGGGGACATCAGTGAACAGAGTGTCAGCTGTAGATGGAGATGTGACCAACCCTAGGAGCATTTACTATGAGCTGATTGGTTGTAAGTTCACCTCTGGCCACTCCCATTTGTGTCAGGCCACATCTTTTCTTTGTTCACATGCTTAGATTGAATACAATATGACAAGTCTAGATGGACTACACCTAACTTTGCCAATATGACAAGTCTAGATGGACTACACCTAACCTTGCCAATATGACAAGTCTAGATGGACTACACCTAACTTTGCCAATATGACAAGTCTAGATGGACTACACCTAACCTTGCCAATATGACAAGTCTAGATGGACTACACCTAACCTTGCCAATATGACAAGTCTAGATGGACTACACCTAACCTTGCCAATATGACAAGTCTAGATGGACTACACCTAACCTTGCCAATATGACAAGTCTAGATGGACTACACCTAACCTTGCCAATATGACAAGTCTAGATGGACTACACCTAACCTTGCCAATGTGACAAGTCCAGATGGACTACACCTAACCTTGCCAATATGACAACCTAGCTATAACCTAGAAAGAAGTGTTGACCACATATAAAACTTAAGCAGAAGTTGTAAATGTCAAACATGATTTAACTGAAGTTAAATTTTTACAACATTTTTTTCTACACAGCTGATGAATTTGCCATTAACTCCGGTACTGGTGAAATTACCATCAAGTCAAGAATTGATTTTGATAATATCAACTTTAAAAAAACTGAGCCTTTAGATTTAACAATTGTGGTAAGTGTGCTTGTATCAACTTTATAAAAAAACAAATATAAAAACTAAAAGAATCAGTTTTTCAATACGGCACTGAAAACTAAAATAACTCTATGCTTTTAATTTTAAAATAAAGAGTAATGAGTAGAGAATTTTCGTGCAACCAGTGCTAGCATATTTTCATTTTTTTCATTTTCAGTGAATTTAAAAGCTTATTACTAATATTTTAATATTGTTTTCATTTCACCTCTTTAGTAATTTGTAATTAATGAAATGCACACCACATACTACCAAAAGTATTTGTTTCAAAACCCCATCAGTAGTTTATAAGGGCAGTTAATTTACCCCTTGTTAATGCTGTGGAAACCATGACAAACAGTTGATGGTTTGCCTTTCTTAATGCTGTGGAAACCATGAGAAACAGTTGATGGTTTGCCTTTCTTAATGCTGTGGAAACCATGACAAACAGTTGATGGTTTGCCGTTCTTAATGCTGTGGAAACCATGACAAACAGTTGATGGTTTGACACAGACTGATCAAGTCATTGCTGGAGATTATATCTTCTTTTATTATTGATGATTGTAGTAGTATCTAAGTCAATTAAACAGTAGATTTTCTTGTCATCAAAGAGGAATGTGTTTGAAATGTTTGAATGAAATCGTTGCATTAGGAATGGGTTGAAATTCAGTGACAAGATTTGCCACAAATACACAAACAGATTTGAAAGCTTTAAAAAAACAACTCATTAACGCATGAACTAATGTGCATATTTCTGTCTGGTCCTCTAGGCTAGGGAAGTGTTGTCAAACAATCCACTTCAGCTGGGAGGCGACCCAGTTACAACCTCGGTTGTTCACATTAAGATAACAGTGAATGACATTGATGACAACACACCAACCTTTGACAAGAGCAACTACGTGGCCTACGTGGATGAAAACATTGTGGCTGGTGCCAACGTTCCTGGGCTGCAGATGACAATAACTGACATTGACTCGGTTTGTTCAAATTATGACACCATTTAACTGACATTGACTCGGTTTGTTCAAATTATGACACCATTTAACTGACATTGACTCGGTTTGTTCAAATTATGACACCATTTAACTGACATTGACTCGGTTTGTTCAAATTATGACACCATTTAACTGACATAGATTTGGTTTGTTAAAATTATGAAACCATTTAACTGACATTGATTTGGTTTCTTAAAATTATGACATCATTTATTTTAACTGACATAAATTTGGTTTCTTAAAATTATGACACCATTTAACTGACATTGACTCTGTTTGTTCAAATTATGACACCATTTAACTGACATTGACTCGGTTTGTTCAAATTATGACACCATATAACTGACATTGACTCGGTTTGTTCAAATTATGACACCATTTAACTGACATTGACTCGGTTTGTTCAAATTATGACACCATATAACTGACATTGACTCAGTTTGTTCAAATTATGACACCATTTAACAGACATTGACTCGGTTTGTTCAAATTATGACACCATTTAACTGACATTGACTCGGTTTGTTAAAATTATGACACCATTTATTTTAACTGACATAGATTTGGTTTGTTAAAATTATGACACCATTTAACTGACATTGATTTGGTTTCTTAAAATTATGACACCATTTATTTTAACTGACATAAATTTGGTTTCTTAAAATTATGACACCATTTAACTGACATTGACTCTGTTTGTTCAAATTATGACACCATTTAACTGACATTGACTCGGTTTGTTCAAATTATGACACCATTTAACTGACATTGATTTGGTTTCTTAAAATTATGACACCATTTATTTTAACTGACATAGAATTGGTTTGTTAAAATTATGACACCATTTAACTGACATTGACTCGGTTTGTTAAAATTATGACACCATTTAACTGACATTGACTCGGTTTGTTCAAATTATGACACCATTTAACTGACATTGACTCAGTTTGTTCAAATTATGACACCATTTAACTGACATTGACTCGGTTTGTTCAAATTATGACACCATTTAACTGACATTGACTCGGTTTGTTAAAATTATGACACCATTTATTTTAACTGACATAGATTTGGTTTGTTAAAATTATGACACCATTTAACTGACATTGACTCGGTTTGTTCAAATTATGACACCATTTAACTGACATTGACTCAGTTTGTTCAAATTATGACACCATTTAACTGACATTGACTCGGTTTGTTCAAATTATGACACCATTTAACTGACATTGACTCTGTTTGTTCAAATTATGACACCATTTAACTGACATTGACTCGGTTTGTTCAAATTATGACACCATTTAACTGACATTGATTTGGTTTCTTAAAATTATGACACCATTTATTTTAACTGACATAGAATTGGTTTGTTAAAATTATGACACCATTTAACTGACATTGACTCGGTTTGTTAAAATTATGACACCATTTAACTGACATTGACTCGGTTTGTTCAAATTATGACACCATTTAACTGACATTGACTCTGTTTGTTCAAATTATGACACCATTTAACTGACATTGACTCGGTTTGTTCAAATTATGACACCATATAACTGACATTGACTCGGTTTGTTCAAATTATGACACCATTTAACTGACATTGACTCGGTTTGTTCAAATTATGACACCATATAACTGACATTGACTCAGTTTGTTCAAATTATGACACCATTTAACTGACATTGACGCGGTTTGTTCAAATTATGACACCATTTAACTGACATTGACTCGGTTTGTTAAAATTATGACACCATTTATTTTAACTGACATTGATTTGGTTTCTTAAAATTATGACACCATTTATTTTAACTGACATAAATTTGGTTTCTTAAAATTATGACACCATTTAACTGACATTGACTCTGTTTGTTCAAATTATGACACCATTTAACTGACATTGACTCGGTTTGTTCAAATTATGACACCATATAACTGACATTGACTCGGTTTGTTCAAATTATGACACCATTTAACTGACATTGACTCGGTTTGTTCAAATTATGACACCATATAACTGACATTGACTCGGTTTGTTCAAATTATGACACCATTTAACTGACATTGACTCGGTTTGTTCAAATTATGACACCATATAACTGACATTGACTCGGTTTGTTCAAATTATGACACCATTTAACTGACATTGACTCGGTTTGTTCAAATTATGACACCATATAACTGACATTGGCTCAGTTTGTTCAAATTATGACACCATTTAACAGACATTGACTCAGTTTGTTCAAATTATGACACCATTTAACTGACATTGACTCGGTTTGTTAAAATTATGACACCATTTATTTTAACTGACATAGATTTGGTTTGTTAAAATTATGACACCATTTAACTGACATTGATTTGGTTTCTTAAAATTATGACACCATTTATTTTAACTGACATAAATTTGGTTTCTTAAAATTATGACACCATTTAACTGACATTGACTCTGTTTGTTCAAATTATGACACCATTTAACTGACATTGACTCGGTTTGTTCAAATTATGACACCATTTAACTGACATTGATTTGGTTTCTTAAAATTATGACACCATTTATTTTAACTGACATAGAATTGGTTTGTTAAAATTATGACACCATTTAACTGACATTGACTCGGTTTGTTAAAATTATGACACCATTTAACTGACATTGACTCGGTTTGTTCAAATTATGACACCATTTAACTGACATTGACTCAGTTTGTTCAAATTATGACACCATTTAACTGACATTGACTCGGTTTGTTCAAATTATGACACCATTTAACTGACATTGACTCGGTTTGTTAAAATTATGACACCATTTATTTTAACTGACATAGATTTGGTTTGTTAAAATTATGACACCATTTAACTGACATTGATTTGGTTTCTTAAAATTATGACATCATTTATTTTAACTGACATAAATTTGGTTTCTTAAAATTATGACACCATTTAACTGACATTGACTCTGTTTGTTCAAATTATGACACCATTTAACTGACATTGACTCGGTTTGTTCAAATTATGACACCATATAACTGACATTGACTCGTTTTGTTCAAATTATGACACCATTTAACTGACATTGACTCGGTTTGTTCAAATTATGACACCATATAACTGACATTGACTCAGTTTGTTCAAATTATGACACCATTTAACTGACATTGACGCGGTTTGTTCAAATTATGACACCATTTAACTGACATTGACTCGGTTTGTTAAAATTATGACACCATTTATTTTAACTGACATAGATTTGGTTTGTTAAAATTATGACACCATTTAACTGACATTGATTTGGTTTCTTAAAATTATGACACCATTTATTTTAACTGACATAAATTTGGTTTCTTAAAATTATGACACCATTTAACTGACATTGACTCTGTTTGTTCAAATTATGACACCATTTAACTGACATTGACTCGGTTTGTTCAAATTATGACACCATATAACTGACATTGACTCGGTTTGTTCAAATTATGACACCATTTAACTGACATTGACTCGGTTTGTTCAAATTATGACACCATATAACTGACATTGACTCGGTTTGTTCAAATTATGACACCATTTAACTGACATTGACTCGGTTTGTTCAAATTATGACACCATATAACTGATACTGATTTGGTTTGTCAAAATGAGACCATTAAACTGATTTTGATTTGGTTTGTTTGACTGACATGAAAACATTTTGTTGTAGGGCAGCTTTAATGCATTCAACTTGGTGACCTTGAACTCAACCACTGAGTTTGGGATCATTCCAAATCAAGATGAAGCCTCGTCCAGTGCCACTCTGTTTGTCAAAGCTAATGGTCTCATTGACTATGAAAGAGGACCTAGAATATACATAATACAAGTAAGTCACTCCCTATCTAGCTACTTTTTATTAACCCCTTAATGCCTGATTTATTCTTCAAGTTGTAACATTTTTTATGTGTGCTGATTTTCTCTTGTCATATGGCTAGACGCTGAATTGTGGGTAAATAAAAAAAATCAATTTTCAAATACTTAAATTTTTTTTAAATAGAATAGAATCTCGTAGAAAAAAGAATTGCTCACCAAATGAACTGCACATAATCTGTGTATAATAGTGTGGAACATTAGTACTTTGTAAAAAAAAGACAGAGGAATCAAGGTAAAAATAAATTCGTATGCATTTTTTGAGGAGTCGGAAATAAGGTAAAGTACTTCATCTGGTCACCGGAAATTGCTAAAAAATTGTTTAAAATTTGAGAAACCAAAAGTAGAACAAGTTGCACTTCCTGTTTCCAAAAGTCACTGAAAAGTTGATACAGAACTATAAATTTGATATATTACTAATTACTTGTATATGAAATTTCGTCGACCTAGCTGTAATGGTACTATAGTTATCATGTTTACAGACAGACAGCCACACTGACAGAATTGCCAAGTCCAGTTTTTCCGACTCATTGAGTGTAAAATGCCTAGATTTTGATAAATCTGGATTTTGCCTGATTAATAGGCCAGAGAATATAAAGCTACCTCTAATTTCCTGAAAATGTTTGTTTACCCCAGGTGGAGGCCAGAGAATATAAAGCTACCTCTAATTTCCTGAAAATGTTTGTTTACCCCAGGTGGAGGCCAGAGAATATAAAGCTACCTCTAATTTCCTGAAAATGTTTGTTTACCCCAGGTGGAGGCCAGAGAATATAAAGCTACCTCTAATTTCCTGAAAATGTTTGTTTACCCCAGGTGGAGGCCAGAGAATATAAAGCTACCTCTAATTTCCTGAAAATGTTTGTTTACCCCAGGTGGAGGCCAGAGAATATAAAGCTACCTCTAATTTCCTGAAAATGTTTGTTTACCCCAGGTGGAGGCCAGAGAATATAAAGCTACCTCTAATTTCCTGAAAATGTTTGTTTACCCCAGGTGGAGGCCAGAGAATATAAAGCTACCTCTAATTTCCTGAAAATGTTTGTTTACCCCAGGTGGAGGCCAGAGAATATAAAGCTACCTCTAATTTCCTGAAAATGTTTGTTTACCCCAGGTGGAGGCCAGAGAATATAAAGCTACCTCTAATTTCCTGAAAATGTTTGTTTACCCCAGGTGGAGGCCAGAGAATATAAAGCTACCTCTAATTTCCTGAAAATGTTTGTTTACCCCAGGTGGAGGCCAGAGAATATAAAGCTACCTCTAATTTCCTGAAAATGTTTGTTTACCCCAGGTGGAGGCCAGAGAATATAAAGCTACCTCTAATTTCCTGAAAATGTTTGTTTACCCCAGGTGGAGGCCAGAGAATATAAAGCTACCTCTAATTTCCTGAAAATGTTTGTTTACCCCAGGTGGAGGCCAGAGAATATAAAGCTACTTCTAATTTCCTGACGGGTACGTGCACTGTGAGCATCTACGTGAGAGACGTCAATGACCAGACCCCTGCCTTCAGCCAAGCCTCGTACGTCGTAGAGATTCTGGAAACAGCTCCAGCCAATTTTGATGTCATAGATATGGATGTAAGGGCAGCAGACAGACTCGGGGGGAGGGGGGGCTGATATAGGGGGTCAGTGGATACCTGATAGAGGGGGTCAGTAGGTATCTGATAGGGGTCAGTGGGTATCTGATAGAGGGGGTCAGTTGGTATCTAATAGATGGGGTCAGTGGGTATCTGATAGAGGGGGTCAGTTGGTATCTGATAGATGGGGTCAGTGGGTATCTGATAGAGGGGGTCAGTTGGTATCTGATAGATTGGGTCAGTGGGTATCTGATAGGGGTCAGTAGGTACCTGTTAGGGGTCAGTGGGTATCTGATAGAGTGGGTCAGTTGGTACCTGATAGAGGGGTCAGTGGGTATCTGATAGAGGGGGTCAGTGGGTATCTGATAGATTGGGTCAGTGGTTATCTGATAGAGGGGGTCAGTGGGTATCTGATAGAGGGGGTCAGTGGGTATCTGATAGATTGGGTCAGTGGTTATCTGATAGGGGTCATTAGGTACATGATAGGGGTCAGTGGGCATTAAGTTCTAATGCTAAGATCAGTAAATATCTCATTGTGGGGATGGGGGTGGCAGCCTAATAACTGATACAAAAAAGCATTACAAAAAATTTGAAAATAGATTGAATTTGACCAAATAACTTGAGCATAACTTGTTCAAATCCTTTTAGGCCACAGATTCTGAAGAGGGGAATTTTGGCACATCTGGTATTGTTTACAAACTGTATGGCAATATCCCACCTGTGTAAGTGTTTATGGCAATATCCCACCTGTGTAAGTGTTTATAGCAATATCCCACCTGTGTGTTTATGGCAATATCCCACCTGTGTGTTTATGGCAATATCCCACCTGTGTGTTTATGGCAATATCCCACCTGTGTAAGTGTTTATGGCAATATCCCACCTGTGTAAGTGTTTATGGCTATATCCCACCTGTGTAAGTGTTTATGGCAATATCCCACCTGTGTAAGTGTTTATGGCAATATCCCACCTGTGTAAGTGTTTATGGCAATATCCCACCTGTGTAAGTGTTTATGGCAATATCCCACCTGTGTGTTTATGGCAATATCCCACCTGTGTAAGTGTTTATGGCAATATCCCACCTGTGTGTTTATGGCAATATCCCACCTGTGTGTTTATGGCAATATCCCACCTGTGTGTTTATGGTGTGACCTACTTAGGTCGAGTCATTTTTATTTTGACATTGTATAATTCCTTATATGGAATGATGGTGTAACACCTGGGGTTTTTCCACTGACTTATTAAGGTGTTTGAGACATAGAAATTTTCCATTAAAATCTGATTGAATGATTCTGATCAGATGATTATCCCAACCAATGGCGACATGAGTTGAGGATAACCTCCCCTGTCACAGAAGTCTTTAATTGCACTGCACACTCGCAACACGAGGCAGTTTTTCTTGACCAGGCAGTCTACAGGCCGTTTTACCTTATTCAGGCAGCCGTCCATATTGTCCGGCTATAGACTCTGACCATTTGAACGTGAGAGTACTTAAGACCTGTGTGTGCCTTGCTTTCTTAAGTGATTTAGTCTTCTAGTTTAATATTACTTGTCGCTAAGTAATTCCTGAAGCTACAGCAGTGTTGTGTGGCCTGTGGCTGTTTTTTAGACAGTGTAGAAATCTGTGATAGTGTTTTTTCCTACATTGTGTAAGTTGGGTTTTTGATATTTTATACATTAAATATTTTATCTAGTTCATCTTTGTGTTCTGCCACAACTGTGTTCGCTGATTAAAAGGTCGTATGTAGATTGGATGAGTGTTAATTACAATAGTATCACTAGCTTCCCTAGACATTAAATTCGAGCCCTAGTGGTCGTTGTGTTAAGTGTTCATCCACTTAGGCCGATAGGCATTTGCATATGACCCCGAAAAAAGAATCCGGGGACGTTCTCCTTCTATTTGGCTGATAGATAGGTTAACGTTACAATGGCAATATCCCACCTGTGTAAGTGTTTATGGCTATATCCCACCTGTGTAAGTGTTTATGGCAATATCCCACCTGTGTAAGTTTTTATGGCAATATCCCACCTGTGTAAGTGTTTATGGCAATATCCCACCTGTGTAAGTGTTTATGGCAATATCCCACCTGTGTAAGTGTTTATGGCTATATCCCACCTGTGTAAGTGTTTATGGCAATATCCCACCTGTGTAAGTGTTTATGGCAATATCCCACCTGTGTAAGTGTTTATGGCAATATCCCACCTGTGTGTTTATGGCAATATCCCACCTGTGTGTTTATGGCAATATCCCACCTGTGTGTTTATGGCAATATCCCACCTGTGTAAGTGTTTATGGCAATATCCCACCTGTGTAAGTGTTTATGGCAATATACCACCTGTGTGTTTATGGCAATATCCCACCTGTGTAAGTGTTTATGTCTATATCCCACCTGTGTAAGTGTTTATGGCAATATCCCACCTGTGTAAGTGTTTATGGCAATATCCCACCTGTGTAAGTGTTTATGGCAATATCCCACCTGTGTAAGTATTTATGGCAATATCCCACCTGTGTAAGTGTTTATTGCAATATCCCACCTGTGTAAGTGTTTATGGCAATATCCCACCTGTGTGTTTATGGCAATATCCCACCTGTGTAAGTGTTTATGGCAATATCCCACCTGTGTGTTTATGGCAATATCCCACCTGTGTGTTTATGGCAATATCCCACCTGTGTGTTTATGGCAATATCCCACCTGTGTAAGTGTTTATGGCAATATCCCACCTGTGTGTTTATGGCAATATCCCACCTGTGTGTTTATGGCAATATCCCACCTGTGTAAGTGTTTATGGCAATATCCCACCTGTGTAAGTGTTTATGGCAATATCCCACCTGTGTAAGTGTTTATGGCAATATCCCAGCTGTGTGTTTATGGCAATATCCCACCTGTGTAAGTGTTTATGGCAATATCCCACCTGTGTAAGTGTTTATGGCAATATCCCACCTGTGTAAGTGTTTATGGCAATATCCCACCTGTGTAAGTGTTTATTGCAATATCCCACCTGTGTAAGTGTTTATGGCAATATCCCACCTGTGTAAGTGTTTATGGCAATATCCCACCTGTGTGTTTATGGCAATATCCCACCTGTGTAAGTGTTTATGGCAATATCCCACCTGTGTAAGTGTTTATGGCAATATCCCACCTGTGTAAGTGTTTATTGCAATATCCCACCTGTGTAAGTGTTTATGGCAATATCCCACCTGTGTGTTTATGGCAATATCCCACCTGTGTGTTTATGGCAATATCCCACCTGTGTTTTTTACTTGAGTCAAATTGTTTTTGCCCAGTTTTTCAATAGACGAGAAGACTGGCAGGGTAACAGTGGCAGCGTGTAACACACCGGGTACCTTCCCCTGCATTGACTATGAGAGGAAGAAAGAGTACAGTCTGACGGTGTCAGCCACAGACGACAACGGCAATGGCAGGGCCAGCTCGGTGCCACTCACCATCAGGATCAAAGATGTCAACGACAACGCGCCACAAATAGACAGAACTTACCTGAGATACATCAACGAGGGCGACACAGTCCCTATCAATGGACTCACTATAACAGTCAGTATTTAATGTGGACTTGTTTTGTCTGTCTAATAAGATCCCATTAGAGAAGTTCCTGAAACTACAGATTTGAAACTCTCCTTGACCAGGCCATTGACCCAGACACAGTTGGAGGACCACTCCAGTTTACCAGCAACGACCAAACTGGCATCTGGAAAACAACTCAAGGGCTGAACACCAACAACCAGAACTACGCCAACATCACAGCCGTACAACCAGTTATGTATGGGGACGCTCCCAGCAACGGAACGTACGTTTTAAATGTTTTAGTGAACATACTCTTGCTTTTGTCTGTGACATACGTTTGCTTGAGTCTGTGATGTTTGTTTGGTTATGTCTGATATAAGTTAGTATGTTTCTGTGACATACATTTGCTTGAGTCTATGACGTATGTTTGTACATCTCAGACAAATCATCCCAGAGAAAAAATATCTCCGGGCAAAATACTTGAAATATTTAGGAAGAAATGAGTTTGTTTCATCTTGCTGGTTTTCACTTTCTTATTTAATAGATTATAAACTCGAGACCTATTCAAATGAAGAAAGTAAGCTTAAAAAACACCAGTGAAATAATCAAACTTAATATAAAAAATACAATGTATGTCATTCAACAGTATTGGAATTTCATCTTAATCAACAGGGATAAAGTTAAGTAAGCCAGCCATTTATGTCCCTTCTTAAGGAGGGACCAGGGTGTCCCAGTAGACTTCTGTGTGGGGGGGGGGGGGGGGGAGGAGAGGGGGGGAGTGTACATCCATATGTGGAATTTAGCAATGCGTACTTATTTTAAAAACAAACAGAAAGATCATATCTTGTACATAAAATGTAAAACTTAAGACAGCAGTGGTCATGCTTTTTAAAACCACCACAAACTTTAAATAAATCATGGTATTCATATGAATAGCGGGCTCATCCATACCATAAGTGGCCATTTATGGTATGTATAGCGGGCTCATCCATACCATAAGTGGCCATTTATGGTATGTATAGCGGGCTCATCCATACCATAAGTGGCCATTTATGGTATGTATAGCGGGCTCATCCATACCATAAATGGCCATTTATGGTATGTATAGCGGGCTCATCCATACCATAAGTGGCCATTTATGGTATGTATAGCGGGCTCATCCATACCATAAGTGGCCATTTATGGTATGTATAGCGGGCTCATCCATACCATAAGTGGCCATTTATGGTATGTATAGCGGGCTCATCCATACCATAAGTGGCCATTTATGGTATGTATAGCGGGCTCATCCATACCATAAGTGGCCATTTATGGTATGTATAGCGGGCTCATCCATACCATAAGTGGCCATTTATGGTATGTATAGCGGGCTCATCCATACCATAAATGGCCATTGACCTCCCAGCCTCCCCAGATTGTTCCAGAAGTTAACTGACAAAATGACGTCAGACCTCACTCTACCATCCCTCCCAAACTTGCACTTAATATTTATTGAGCTTGGTCAACGTTGATCGAATTTTATTTTCAAAAAAAAAATATTGACCAACAATATCATTTACAAACTTGAAAAGATGGCTACAACGTGGCTCAGTGAACCACTCCATCTCACACTGATACAAAAGGCTGAGAAAAAAAACAAACAATATAAACCTCAACCCCCACACCAACATGACACAAACAATACAAACCTCATCCCAACACAACACCAACATAACACAAACAATACAAACCTCATCCCAACACAACACCAACATGTATTATGGTATTTAGACTATAGTTTATTTACAAGTAATAATTGTTAATTACATAAATATAACCTCAACCCCCACACCAACATGACACAAACAATACAAACCTCATCCCAACACAACACCAACATAGACACAAACAATACAAACCTCATCCCAACACAATACCAACATGACACAACCACACAACCCCAATTCCCAACCAGCACAAACCAACAGACACAACACATCCAACACATACCAATTACACAAACCTCATCCCACACAATACCACATGACACAACCTCAACCCACAATACCAACCTGACACAAACCTCATCCCAACACAATACCAACATGACCACAAACCTCATCCCAACACAATACCAACATAACACAAACCTCATCCCCAACACAATACCAACATAGACACACAACCTCATCCCAACACAATACCAACATGACACAAACCTCATCCCAATACAATACCAACATAACACAACCCAATACCAACATAACACAAACCTCATCCCAACACAATACCAACATGACACAAACCTCATCCCAATACAATACCAACATAACACAAACCTCATCCCAACACAATACCAACTAGACACAAACCATACAAACCTCATCCCAACACAATACCAACATGACACAAACCATACAAACCTCATCCCAACACAATACCAACATGACACAAACCATACAAACCTCATCCCAACACAATACCAACATGACACAAACCTCATCCCAACACAATACCAACATGACACAAACCATACAAACCTCATCCCAACACAATACCAACATGACACAAACCATTGTATTTCTGCTTTGATGGGGATTCTCAATTTTGTTTACAGATTTCAGTTCACAGTTACAGTCACAGATGGGAGTCAAATTTCTTACTGTACTGTGACAATTATTGTCATTGTAAGTACTTCATCAATTTAGCCTACTGTACTGTGACAATTATTGTCATTTTAAGTACTTCATCAATTTAGCCTACTGTACTGTCACAGTTATTGTCATTTTAAGTACTTCATCAATTTAGCCTACTGTACTGTGACAATTATTGTCATTTTAAGTACTTCATCAATTTAGCCTACTGTACTGTCACAGTTATTGTCATTTTAAGTACTACATCAATTTAGCCTACTGTACTGTCACAGTTATTGTCATTTTAAGTACTACATCAATTTAGCCTACTGTACTGTCACAGTTATTGTCATTTTAAGTACTACATCAATTTAGCCTACTGTACTGTCACAGTTATTGTCATTTTAAGTACTACATCAATTTAGCCTACTGTACTGTCACAGTTATTGTCATTTTAAGTACTACATCAATTTAGCCTACTGTACTGTCACAGTTATTGTCATTTTAAGTACTACATCAATTTAGCCTACTGTACTGTCACAGTTATTGTCATTTTAAGTACTCCATCAATTTAGCCTACTGTACGGTGATGATGGTTATCTTGTATTTCTGATGTAGGACATAAACAACAACGCCCCAGTTTTTTCTTCAACGGCTTACAGAGCACAGATTCGAGAGGACACCAGAGGAAGTTAGATTTTACACATTTCTTTCTAATTACATAGAGGACGTTAGTTCTTACATAGAGGACATTAGTTCTTACACATTTCTTTCTAATTACATAGAGGACGTTAGTTCTTACATAGAGGACATTAGTTCTTACACATTTCTTTCTAATTACATAGAGGACGTCAGTTCTTACACATTTCTTTCTTATTAGTTAGAGGACGTCAGTTCTTACACATTTCTTTCTTATTACATAGAGGACGTTAGTTCTTACACATTTCTTTCTTATTACATAGAGGACGTCAGTTCTTACACATTTCTTTCTTATTACATAGAGGACGTTAGTTCTTACACATTTCTTTCTAATTACATAGAGGACGTTAGTTCTTACACATTTCTTTCTAATTACATAGAGGACGTTAGTTCTTACACATTTCTTTCTTATTACATAGAGGACGTCAGTTCTTACACATTTCTTTCTTATTACATAGAGGACGTTAGTTCTTACACATTTCTTTCTAATTACATAGAGGACGTTAGTTCTTACAAATTTTTTTCTTATTACATAGAGGACGTCAGTTCTTACACATTTCTTTCTTATTACATAGAGGACGTCAGTTCTTACACATTTCTTTCTAATTACATAGAGGATGTCAGTTCTTACACATTTCTTTCTAATTACATAGAGGACGTTAGTTCTTACACATTTCTTTCTATTACATAGATGCCATTAGTTCTTACACATTTCTTTCTTATTACATAGAGGACGTCAGTTCTTACACATTTCTTTCTTATTACATAGAGGAAGTTAGTTCTTACACATTTCTTTCTAATTACATAGAAGTTAGTTCCTACACATTTTCTTTCTTATTTCATAGAAGTTAGTTCCTACACATTTTCTTTCTCATTACATAGAGGACGTCAGTTCTTACACATTTCTTTCTAATTACATAGAGGAAGTTAGTTCTTACACATTTTTTTCTTATTACATAGAGGACGTCAGTTCTTACACATTTCTTTCTTATTACATAGAAGTTAGTTCCTACACATTTTCTTTCTTATTTCATAGAAGTTAGTTCCTACACATTTTCTTTCTTATTTCATAGAAGTTAGTTCCTACACATTTCTTTCTAATTACATAGAGGACATCAGTTCTTACACATTTCTTTCTTATTACATAGAAGACGTTAGTTCTTACACATTTCTTTCTTATTACATAGAAGTTAGTTCCTACACATTTCTTTCTTATTACATAGAGGATGTTAGTTTGTACACATTTTCTTTCTTATTACATAGAGGACGTTAGTTCGTACACATTTTCTTTCTCATTACATTATCATGCTTTAATATGCTGGTCTCATGCCCACTGCCCTGCCCATTGCACTGCCTCATGCCATATCCACTTCATTTCCAGATGTTTTTGTCATAAAAGTGACAGCTTCTGATGGGGATTCCCCTACCACTGGCAATGGGCGAATAGATTTTTCCATCCAGAATGGTGCCCTGGGCAAGTTCACAGTTTACAACGCCACCTATGTAGAGAGTGGCAAGTTTTTTACTGCTGACATCTACACTACGCCTGATGCCACTTTTGATTATGATACACAAAAGTTGTTTGAGATGCAGGTGGGTTCATGGGCAGTCTACTTGTGTACACATTCATATGTCTTACACGTACACATTTATATGTCTGATGTGTACACATTCATATGTCTTACATGTACACATGTATACATCTGATGTGTACACATTCATACATCTTACACGTCTTATACACATTCATATGTCTTACATGGCTAGCTGTAGCCTAATTTATCTACCAGTATTTTCACTCGCCCTCTGTTTTTAAAGCTACCCAAATCTACACTTTCTTTCTGCTTCTATTGTATTTCGCAACCTCAAATTAACATTGAAATCCTTGCAAAAGGTGACTATGAAAACTAGACCTCACCATGACCCCCAAATACACTACTGCCCCATTAGTTGAGATAAAAAAATCAGTAGTGTCAATGTCTTGCCCTATCTACAGCTACTAGCATGAGATGTATCAGTAGTGTCAATGTCTTGCCCTATCTACAGCTACTAGCATGAGATGTATCAGTAGTGTCAATGTCTTGCTCTATCTGCAGCTACTAGCATGAGATGTATCAGTAGTGTCAATGTCTTGCCCTATCTACAGCTACTAGCATGAGATGTATCAGTAGTGTCAATGTCTTGCCCTATCTACAGCTACTAGCATGAGATGTATCAGTAGTGTCAATGTCTTGCCCTATCTACAGCTACTAGCATGAGATGTATCAGTAGTGTCAATGTCTTGCTCTATCTACAGCTACTAGCATGAGATGTATCAGTAGTGTCAATGTCTTGCTCTATCTACAGCTACTAGCATGAGATGTATCAGTAGTGTCAATGTCTTGCCCTATCTACAGCTACTAGCATGAGATGTATCAGTAGTGTCAATGTCTTGCCCTATCTACAGCTACTAGCATGAGATGTATCAGTAGTGTCAATGTCTTGCTCTATCTACAGCTACTAGCATGAGATGTATCAGTAGTGTCAATGTCTTGCCCTATCTACAGCTACTAGCATGAGATGTATCAGTAGTGTCAATGTCTTGCCCTATCTGCAGCTACTAGCATGAGATGTATCAGTAGTGTCAATGTCTTGCCCTATCTACAGCTACTAGCATGAGATGTATCAGTAGTGTCAATATCTTGCCCTATCTACAGCTACTAGCATGAGATGTATCAGTAGTGTCAATGTCTTGCCCTATCTACAGCTACTAGCATGAGATGTATCAGTAGTGTCAATGTCTTGCCCTATCTGCAGCTACTAGCATGAGATGTATCAGTAGTGTCAATGTCTTGCCCTATCTACAGCTACTAGCATGAGATGTATCAGTAGTGTCAATGTCTTGCCCTATCTGCAGCTACTAGCATGAGATGTATCAGTAGTGTCAATGTCTTGCCCTATCTACAGCTACTAGCATGAGATGTATCAGTAGTGTCAATGTCTTGCCCTATCTACAGCTACTAGCATGAGATGTATCAGTAGTGTCAATGTCTTGCCCTATCTACAGCTACTAGCATGAGATGTATCAGTAGTGTCAATGTCTTGCTCTATCTACAGCTACTAGCATGAGATGTATCAGTAGTGTCAATGTCTTGCCCTATCTACAGCTACTAGCATGAGATGTATCAGTAGTGTCAATGTCTTGCCCTATCTACAGCTACTAGCATGAGATGTATCAGTAGTGTCAATGTCTTGCCCTATTATCAGTAGTGTCAATGTCTTGCTCTATCTACAGCTACTAGCATGAGATGTATCAGTAGTGTCAATGTCTTGCCCTATCTACAGCTACTGCATGAGATGAGCAGTATGGTCAATGTCTCTATCTGCAGCTACTCAGAGATGTATCAGTAGTGTCAATGTCTTGCCCTATCTACAGCTACTAGCATGAGATGTATCAGTAGTGTCAATGTCTTGCCCTATCTACAGCTACTAGCATGAGATGTATCAGTAGTGTCAATGTCTTAGCCCTATCTACAGGCTACTAGCATGAGATGTATCAGTAGTGTCAATGTCTTGCCCTATCTACAGCTACTAGCATGAGATGTATCAGTAGTGTCAATGTCTATGCCTATCTACTCAGCTACTAGCATGAGATGTATCAGTAGTGTCAATGTCTTGCCCTATCTACAGCTACTAGCATGAGATGTATCAGTAGTGTCAATGTCTTGCCCTATCTACAGGCTACTAGCATGAGATGTATCAGTAGTGTCAATGTCTTGCCCTATCTACAGCTACTAGCATGAGATGTATCAGTAGTGTCAATGTCTTGCCCTATCTACAGCTACTAGCATGAGATGTATCAGTAGTGTCAATGTCTTGCCCTATCTACAGCTACTAGCATGAGATGTATCAGTAGTGTCAATGTCTTGCCCTTATCTACAGCTACTAGCATGAGATGTATCAGTAGTGTCAATGTCTTGCCCTATCTACAGCTACTAGCATGAGATGTATCAGTAGTGTCAATGTCTTGCCCTATCTACAGCTACTAGCATGAGATGTATCAGTAGTGTCAATGTCCTTGCCCTATCTACAGCTACTAGCATGAGATGTATCAGTAGTGTCAAGTGTCTTGCCCTATCTACAGCTACTAGCATGACTGATGTATCAGTAGTGTCAATGTCTTGCTCTATCTACAGCTACTAGCATGAGATGTATCAGTAGTGTCAATGTCTTGCCTCGATCTACAGCTACTAGCATGAGATGTATCAGTAGTGTCAATGTCTTGCCCTATCTGCAGCTACTAGCATGAGATGTATCAGTATGGATGTCTCAGATGTCTTGCCCCTATCTACAGCTACTAGCATGAGATGTATCAGTAGTGTCAATGTCTTGCCCTATCTACAGCTACTAGCATGAGATGTATCAGTAGTGTCAATGTCTTGCCCTATCTACAGCTACTAGCATGAGATGTATCAGTTGTCATGTCTTGCCCTATCTACAGCTACTAGCATGAGAGTGTATCAGTAGTAGTCATGTCTTGCCCTATCTACAGCTACTAGCATGAGATGTATCAGTAGGTGTCAATGTCTTGCCCTATCTACAGCTACTAGCATGAGATGTATCAGTAGTGTCAATGTCTTGCCCTATCTACAGCTACTAGCACAAGATGTATCAGTAGTGTCAATGTCTTTGCCCTATCTACAGCTACTAGCACAAGATGTATCAGTAGTGTCAATGTCTTGCCCTATCTACAGCTACTAGCATGAGATGTATCAGTAGTGTCAATGTCTTGCCCTATCTGCAGCTACTAGCATGAGATGTATCAGTATTCAGTCAGTAGATCAGTAGTGTCAATGTCTTGCCCTATCTACAGCTACTAGCATGAGATGTATCAGTAGTGTCAATGTCTTGCCCTATCTGCAGCTACTAGCATGAGATGTATCAGTAGTGTCAATGTCTTGCCCTATCTACAGCTACTAGCATGAGATGTATCAGTAGTGTCAATGTCTTGCCCTATCTGCAGCTACTAGCATGAGATGTATCAGTAGTGTCAATGTCTTGCCCTATCTACAGCTACTAGCATGAGATGTATCAGTCAGTGTCAATGTCTTGCCCTATCTGCAGCTACTAGCATGAGATGTATCAGTAGTGTCAATGTCTTGCCCTATCTACAGCTACTAGCATGAGATGTATCAGTAGTGTCAATGTCTTGCCCTATCTGCAGCTACTAGCATGAGATGTATCAGTAGTGTCAATGTCTTGCCCTATCTGCAGCTACTAGCATGAGATGTATCAGTAGTGTCAATGTCTTGCCCTATCTACAGCTACTAGCATGAGATGTATCAGTAGTGTCAATGTCTTGCCCTATCTGCAGCTACTAGCATGAGATGTATCAGTAGTGTCAATGTCTTGCCCTATCTGCAGCTACTAGCATGAGATGTATCAGTAGTGTCAATGTCTTGCCCTATCTGCAGCTACTAGCATGAGATGTATCAGTAGTGTCAATGTCTTGCACCTATCTACAGCTACTAGCATGAGATGTATCAGTAGTGTCAATGTCTTGCTCTATCTACAGCTACTAGCATGAGATGTATCAGTAGTGTCAATGTCTTGCTCTATCTACAGCTACTAGCACGAGATGCAGGCACCCCAACCTCAAAGATGGGCACCACCAAGCTGACGGTGGAGACTCCTAGACATCAACAACAGAGACCCCCGCATCAACCCCCTGTCACAGTCAGTCAGTGTACCAGAGAGTAGGTTCAACACCGTTTGTTGCTTTGTTGTTGGTCCACATTCATTTGTTGCTTTGTTTATTGGTCCACATTCATTTGTTGGTCCACATTTGTTGGTCCACATTCATTTGTTGCTTTGTTTATTGGTCCACATTCATTTTGTTGGTCCACATTCATTTGTTGGTCCACATTCATTTGTTGGTCCACATTCATTTGTTGGTCCACATTCATTTGTTGCTTTGTTTGTTGGTCTACATTCATTTGTTGGTCCACATTCATTTGTTGCTTTGTTTGTTGGTCCACATTCATTTGTTGTTTTGTTTGTTGGTCCACATTCATTTGTTGGTCCACATTCATTTGTTGCTTTGTTTGTTGGTCCACATTCATTTGTTGTCCACATTCATTTGTTGGTCCACATTTGTTGGTCCACATTTGTTGGTCCACATTCATTTGTTGCTTTGTTTGTTGGTCCACATTTATTTGTTGCTTTGTTTGTTGGTCCACATTCATTTGTTGCTTGTTTGTTGGTCCACATTCATTTGTTGCTTTGTTTGTTGGTCCACATTTATTTGTTGGTCCACATTCATTTGTTGCTTTGTTTGTTGGTCCACATTCATTTGTTGGTCCACATTCATTTGTTGCTTTGTTTGTTGGTCCACATTCATTTGTTGGTCCACATTTATTTGTTGGTCCACATTCATTTGTTGGTTTGTTTGTTGGTCCACATTTATTTGTTGGTCCACATTCATTTGTTGGTTTGTTTGTTTGTCCACATTCATTTGTTGGTCCACATTCATTTGTTGCTTTGTTTGTTGGTCCACATTCATTTGTTGGTCCACATTCATTTGTTGCTTTGTTTGTTGGTCCACATTTATTTGTTTGTCCACATTCATTTGTTGGTCCACATTCATTTGTTGCTTTGTTTGTTGGTCCACATTCATTTGTTGGTCCACATTCATTTGTTGCTTTGTTTGTTGGTCCACATTCATTTGTTGCTTTGTTTGTTGGTCCACATTCATTTGTTGCTTTGTTTATTAGTCCACATTCATTTGTTGGTCCACATTTGTTGGTCCACATTCATTTGTTGGTCCACATTCATTTGTTGCTTTGTTTGTTGGTCTTTATTCATTTGTTGGTCCACATTCATTTGTTGCTTTGTTTGTTGGTCCACATTTATTTGTTGCTTTGTTTGTTGGTCCACATTCATTTGTTGGTCCACATTCACTTTGTTGGTCCACATTTATTTGTTTGTTCACTTGCCCCCACCCCCCAAGCTCTCTTACCCACCCTCTATAAAAACTGTCAACATAACTCTCCCCCTCACACATACCAGCTGTCAACATACCCACCCCCTCACATAAACTGTCAACATACCCCTCCCCTCACACAAACTGTCAACATACCCCTCCCCTCACACAAAACTGTCAACATACCCCACCCCTCACACAAACTGTCAACATAACCCCTCCCTCACACAAACTGTCAACATACCCCTCCCTCACACAAACTGTCAACATACCCCTCCCCTCACACAAACTGTCAACATACCCCTCCCCTCACACAAACTGTCAACATACCCCTCCCCCTCACACAAACTGTCAACATACCCCACCCCTCACACAAACTGTCAACATACCCCTCCCCTCACACAAACTGTCAACATACCCCTCCCCTCACACAAACTGTCAACATACCCCTCCCCTCACACAAACTGTCAACATACCCCTCGCTCTCACACAAACTGTCAACATACCCAACCCCTCACACAAACTGTCAACATACCCCACCCCTCACACTCAGCTGTCAACATACCCCTCCCCTCACACAAACTGTCAACATACCCAACCCCTCACACCAGCTGTCAACCCCTCACACAAACTGTCAACCCCTCACACCAGCTGTCAACACATTTTTTCCAGATGAAGTTTCTGGGTGTGAGTGTCTACAGAATCCTGGCAGAAGACCCCGACGCCAACAGCATCTTGAGGTTTTCTTTCACCCCAGACAAAGCTTTTGATGGAGTGGGCAATGAAGCATCATCCACAGTGTTTGACTACAGAGTCAGTCTTTTTCTCTCACTTCTTTCTCACACATCTTTCTCTCTCACATCTTTCTCTCACATCTTTCTCTCACATCTTTCTCTCACATCTTTCTCTCACATCTTTCTCTCACATCTTTCTCTCACATCTTTCTCTCACATCTTTCTCTCACATCTTTCTCTCACATCTTTCTCTCACATCTTTCTCTCACATCTTTCTCTCACATCTTTCTCTCACATCTTTCTCATCTCTCACATCTTTCTCTCACATCTCTCACTATCTTTCTCATCTCACATCTTTCTCTCACATCTTTCTCTCTCTCACATCTTTCTCTCACATCTTTCTCTCACATCTTTCTCTCTCTCACATCTTTCTCTCTCCTCACATCTTTCTCTCTCTGCACATCTTTCTCTCACATCTTTCTCTCTCTCACATCTTTCTCTCTCTCACATCTTTCTCTCACATCTTCTCTCTCTCACATCTTTCTCTCTCACATCTTTCTCTCTCTCACATCTTTCTCTCTCTCACATCTTTCTCTCTCATCTTTCTCTCACATCTTTCTCTCTCTCTCATCTCTCTCTCTCTCTCACATCTCTCTCTCTCACATCTTTCTCTCTCATCTTTCTCTCACATCTTCTCTCACATCTTTCTCTCTCACATCTTTCTCTCTCTCACATCTTTCTCTCTCTCACATCTTTCTCTCTCTCACATCTTTCTCTCTCTCACATCTTTCTCTCTCTCACATCTTTCTCTCGTCTCACATCTTTCTCTCTCTCACATCTTTCTCTCTCTCACATCTTCTCTCTCTCACATCTTTCTCTCACACTCTTTCTCTCACATCTTCTCTCACATCTTTCTCTCACATCTTTCTCCCACATCTTTCTCTCTCTCACATCTTTCTCTCTCTCACTTCTTTCTCTCTCTCACATCTTTCTCTCTCTCACATCTTTCTCTCTCTCACATCTTTCTCTCTCTCACATCTTTCTCTCTCTCACATCTTTCTCTCTCTCACATCTTTCTCTCTCTCACATCTCTCTCTCACGTCTTTCTCTCACATCTTTCTCTCTCTCAGCTCTTTCTCTCACATCTTTCTCTCTCTCACATCTTTCTCTCTCTCACATCTTTCTCTCTCTCACATCTTTCTCTCACATCTTTCTCTCTCTCACATCTTTCTCTCTCTCACATCTTTCTCTCTCTCACATCTTTCTCTCTCTCACATCTTTCTCTCACATCTTTCTCTCTCTCACATCTTTCTCTCTCTCACGTCTTTCTCTCACATCTTTCTCTCACATCTTTCTCTCACATCTTTCTCTCACATCTTTCTCCTCACATCTTTCTCTCACCATCTTCTCTCACATCTTTCTCTCACGTCTTTCTCTCACATCTTTCTCTCACATCTTTCTCTCTCTCACATCTTTCTCTCACATCTTTCCTCTCACATCTTTCTCTCTCTCACATCTTTCTCTCACATCTTTCTCTCACATCTTTCTCTCACATCTTTCTCTCTCATCTTTCTCTCTCTCACATCTTTCTCTCTCTCACATCTTTCTCTCACGTCTTTCTCTCACATCTTTCTCTCACATCTTTCTCTCTCTCACATCTTTCTCTCACATTTCTCACGTCTTTCTCTCACATCTTTCTCTCACATCTTTCTCTCTCTCACATCTTTCTCTCACATCTTTCTCTCTCTCACATCTCTCTCTCACATCTTTCTCTCACATCTTTCTCTCACGTCTTTCTCTCACGTCTTTCTCTCACATCTTTCTCTCACATCTTTCTCTCACATCTTTCTCTCACATCTTTCTCTCACATCTTTCTCTCACATCTTTCTCTCTCTCACATCTTTCTCTCTCTCACATCTTTCTCTCACATCTTTCTCTCACGTCTTAATCTCACGTCTTTCTCTCACATCTTTCTCTCACATCTTTCTCTCGCATCTTTCTCTCACATCTTTCTCTCTCTCACATCTTTCTCTCTCTCACATCTTTCTCTCTCTCACATCTTTCTCTCTCTCACATCTTTCTCTCTCTCACATCTTTTTCTCTCTCACATCTTTCTCTCTCTCACATCTTTCTCTCTCTCACATCTTTCTCTCTCTCACATCTTTCTCTCACATCTTTCTCTCACATCTTTCTCTCACATCTTTCTCCCACATCTTTCTCTCTCTCACATCTTTCTCTCACGTCTTTCTCTCACATCTTTCTCTCACATCTTTCTCTCACATCTTTCTCTCACGTCTTTCTCTCACGTCTTTCTCTCACATCTTTCTCTCACATCTTTCTCTCACGTCTTTCTCTCACATCTTTCTCTAACATCTTTCTCTCTCTCACATCTTTCTCTCTCTCACATCTTTCTCTCACGTCTTTCTCTCACATCTTTCTCTCTCTCACATCTTTCTCTCTCTCACATCTTTCTCTCTCTCACATCTTTCTCTCACGTCTTTCTCTCACGTCTTTCTCTCACATCTTTCTCTCACATCTTTCTCTCACGTCTTTCTCTCACATCTTTCTCTCACATCTTTCTCTCTCTCACATCTTTCTCTCTCTCACATCTTTCTCTCACGTCTTTCTCTCACATCTTTCTCTCTCTCACATCTTTCTCTCTCTCACATCTTTCTCTCACATCTTTCTCTCACATCTTTCTCTCACATCTTTCTCTCACATCTTTCTCTCACATCTTTCTCTCACATCTTTCTCTCACATCTTTCTCTCACATCTTTCTCTCACATCTTTCTCTCACATCTTTCTCTCTCTCACATCTTTCTCTCACATCTTTCTCTCTCTCACATCTTTCTCTCTCTCACATCTTTCTCTCACATCTTTCTCTCACATCTTTCTCTCTCATCTTTCTCTCTCTCACATCTTTCTCTCTCTCACATCTTTCTCTCACGTCTTTCTCTCACATCTTTCTCTCACATCTTTCTCTCTCTCACATCTTTCTCTCACATTTCTCACGTCTTTCTCTCACATCTTTCTCTCACATCTTTCTCTCTCTCACATCTTTCTCTCACATCTTTCTCTCTCTCACATCTCTCTCTCACATCTTTCTCTCACATCTTTCTCTCACGTCTTTCTCTCACGTCTTTCTCTCACGTCTTTCTCTCACATCTTTCTCTCACATCTTTCTCTCACATCTTTCTCTCACATCTTTCTCTCACATCTTTCTCTCTCTCACATCTTTCTCTCTCTCACATCTTTCTCTCACATCTTTCTCTCACGTCTTAATCTCACGTCTTTCTCTCACATCTTTCTCCCACATCTTTCTCCCACATCTTTCTCTCGCATCTTTCTCTCACATCTTTCTCTCACATCTTTCTCTCTCTCACATCTTTCTCTCTCTCACATCTTTCTCTCTCTCACATCTTTCTCTCTCTCACATCTTTTTCTCTCTCACATCTTTCTCTCTCTCACATCTTTCTCTCTCTCACATCTTTCTCTCTCTCACATCTTTCTCTCTCTCACATCTTTCTCTCACATCTTTCTCTCACATCTTTCTCTCACATCTTTCTCTCACATCTTTCTCCCACATCTTTCTCTCTCTCACATCTTTCTCTCTCTCACATCTTTCTCTCTCTCACATCTTTCTCTCTCTCACATCTTTCTCTCTCTCACATCTTTATCTCTCTCACATCTTTCTCTCTCTCACATCTTTCTCTCTCTCACATCTTTCTCTCTCTCACATCTTTCTCTCTCTCACATCTTTCTCTCTCTCACATCTTTCTCTCTCTCACATCTCTCTCTCACGTCTTTCTCTCACATCTTTCTCTCTCTCACATCTTTCTCTCACATCTTTCTCTCTCTCACATCTTTCTCTCTCTCACATCTTTCTCTCTCTCACATCTTTCTCTCACATCTTTCTCTCACATCTTTCTCTCACATCTTTCTCTCACATCTTTCTCTCACATCTTTCTCTCTCTCACATCTTTCTCTCACATCTTTCTCTCTCTCACATCTTTCTCTCTCTCACATCTTTCTCTCTCTCACATCTTTCTCTCTCTCACATCTTTCTCTCTCTCACATCTTTCTCTCTCTCACATCTTTCTCTCTCTCACATCTTTCTCTCTCTCACATCTTTCTCTCTCTCACATCTTTCTCTCTCTCACATCTTTCTCTCTCTCACATCTTTCTCTCTCTCACATCTTTCTCTCTCTCACATCTTTCTCTCACGTCTTTCTCTCACATCTTTCTCTCTCTCACATCTTTCTCTCACATCTTTCTCTCTCTCACATCTTTCTCTCTCTCACATCTTTCTCTCTCTCACATCTTTCTCTCTCTCACATCTTTCTCTCACATCTTTCTCTCACGTCTTTCTCTCACATCTTTCTCTCTCTCACATCTTTCTCTCACGTCTTTCTCTCACATCTTTCTCTCTCTCACATCTTTCTCTCACATCTTTCTCTCACATCTTTCTCTCACATCTTTCTCTCACATCTTTCTCTCACATCTTTCTCTCACATCTTTCTCTCTCTCACATCTTTCTCTCTCTCACATCTTTCTCTCACGTCTTTCTCTCACATCTTTCTCTCACATCTTTCTCTCACATCTTTCTCTCACGTCTTTCTCTCACGTCTTTCTCTCACATCTTTCTCTCACATCTTTCTCTCACGTCTTTCTCTCACATCTTTCTCTAACATCTTTCTCTCTCTCACATCTTTCTCTCTCTCACATCTTTCTCTCACGTCTTTCTCTCACATCTTTCTCTCTCTCACATCTTTCTCTCTCTCACATCTTTCTCTCTCTCACATCTTTCTCTCACGTCTTTCTCTCACGTCTTTCTCTCACATCTTTCTCTCACATCTTTCTCTCACGTCTTTCTCTCACATCTTTCTCTCACATCTTTCTCTCTCTCACATCTTTCTCTCACGTCTTTCTCTCACATCTTTCTCTCTCTCACATCTTTCTCTCTCTCACATCTTTCTCTCACATCTTTCTCTCACATCTTTCTCTCACATCTTTCTCTCACATCTTTCTCTCACATCTTTCTCTCACATCTTTCTCTCACATCTTTCTCTCACATCTTTCTCTCACATCTTTCTCTCACATCTTTCTCTCTCTCACATCTTTCTCTCACATCTTTCTCTCTCTCACATCTTTCTCTCTCTCACATCTTTCTCTCTCTCACATCTTTCTCTCTCTCACATCTTTCTCTCTCTCACATCTTTCTCTCACATCTTTCTCTCTCTCACATCTTTCTCTCACATCTTTCTCTCTCTCACATCTTTCTCTCACATCTTTCTCTCTCTCACATCTTTCTCTCTCTCACGTCTTTCTCTCACGTCTTTCTCTCACATCTTTCTCTCACATCTTTCTCTCACATCTTTCTCTCACATCTTTCTCTCACATCTTTCTCTCTCTCACATCTTTCTCTCACATCTTTCTCTCGCATCTTTCTCTCACGTCTTTCTCTCACGTCTTAATCTCACATCTTTCTCTCACATCTTTCTCTCACATCTTTCTCTCACATCTTTCTCTCACATCTTTCTCTCACATCTTTCTCTCACATCTTTCTCTCACATCTTTCTCTCACGTCTGTGTTTTTTGATATCACTCAAAAACAACCTGTCCCATATCATGTATGTCCTGATATCAAGATAGAAAAACCATTTACAATCCCTGTTTTATATCTGTGAGCATAATATCCAATCCATGTTTTGTATGTGAGCAACATATCCAATCCATATTTGCTTTCTGTGAGCAGCATATTCAATCCATGTTTTATATCTGTAGCCCCCAGCATATCCAATCCATGTTTAGTATCTGTAACCCCCAGCATATCCAATCCATGTTTTGTATCTGTAACCCCCAGCATATCCAATCCATGTTTAGTATCTGTAACCCCCAGCATATCCAATCCATGTTTAGTATCTGTAACCCCCAGCATATCCAATCCATGTTTTGTATCTGTGACCCCCAGCATATCCAATCCATGTTTAGTATCCGTAACCCCCAGCATATCCAATCCATGATCTGTGACCCCCAGCATATCCAATCCATGTTCTGTAACCCCCAGCATATCCAATCCATGTTTTGTATCTGTGACCCCCAGCATATCCAATCCATGTTTTGTATCTGTGACCCCCAGCATATGTTCAGGATCGACAGTCCAACTGGAAATATTTTTGTCAACGCATCTTTGGACCGTGACAGTGTGGCCCGCATCACGTACACTGTCGTGGTGGAAGACATTGCTGCCACACCCATACAAAAAGGAAATGGTGAGCATTGTCACTTTCAACTGTCACTTTCAACTGTCACTTTCAACTGTTATTGTCACTTTCAACTGTTATTGTCACTTTCAACTGTCACTTTCAACTGTTATTGTCACTTTCAACTGTTATGTCATCATTGTCATACTGCCACTGTCATGTTGTACTCTAATAATCTAGCTGTCAGTGATGTCTGGTTCTAGCTGTCAGTGATGTCTGGTTCTAGCTGTCAGTGATGTCTGGTTCTAGCTGTCGGTGATGTCTGGTTCTAGCTGTCAGTGATGTTTGGTTTTAGCTGTCAGTGATGTCTGGTTCTAGCTGTCAGTGATGTCTGGTTATAGCTGTCAGTGATGTCTGGTTCTAGCTGTCAGTGATGTCTGGTTCTAGCTGTCAGTGATGTCTGGTGCTAGGCACTTAACGCTCTCTATGCTGTAGGCTCCTTCATCATCTACATAATGGAGGTGAATGACCGCGCCCCCCAGTTTGATGAGGACGTGTACAACGTGACCATAGACGAGGAAGTGAACATCAACTCCTTTGTGCTGAGCCTAAACTGTCGCGACCCGCGGGACAAAATTGCCAGCTACCAGATCACCCAGACCCTGCCTCGAGACCGAATTAATTACCTCACTCTTCTGCCTGGCTCAGGTCAGTACACAATCTTCTACCTCAGTACACAATCATCTACCTCAGTACACAATCATCTACCTCATTACACAATCATCTAGCTCAGTACACAATCAGCTGCTAGCTCAGTACACAATCATCTACCTCAGTACACAATCAGCTACCTCAGTACACAATCAGCTACCTCAGTACACAATCATCTATCTCAGTACACAATCAGCTACCTCAGTACACAATCATCTATCTCAGTACACAATCAGCTACCTCAGTACACGATCAGCTACCTCAGTACACAATCATCTACCTCAGTACACATTCAGCTACCTCATTACACAATCAGCTACTTGTCTCAAGTATTTTATTCATTACTTTTTCACAAGGCATAGCTTTAATTGGGAACCTGAATATTTTCAGGTGCTTTGATTGTAAGACTGGTATGTGTACAGACTCTGGCCAGCCACCGTTGTCCAACTACACTAAGATCATCATCAACATCCGCAACATCAACGACAATCCTCCAGTCTTCCAGCAGGTAACTCAATCTTTGTACATTTGGTGGCCAGGAAACCTTTTAGCGCTCTTTCAAAAGTAATTCAACTAACAAAAAATCCACTTTTTAGTGCATCTGAATGAAAAAAAAATCCACTTTTCTGTCCATCTGAATGAAAAAAAAAATCTACTTTTCTGTCCATCTGAATGAAAACAAAAATCCACTTTTCTGTCCATCTGAATGAAAAAAAAAAATCCACTTTTCTGTCCATCTGAATGAAAAAAAAAATCCACTTTTCTGTCCATCTGAATGAAAACAAAAATCCACTTTTCTGACCATCTGAATAAAAAAAAAATCTACTTTTCTGACCATCTGAATGAAAAAAAAAATCTACTTTTCTGTCCATCTGAATGGAAAAAAAAAATCCACTTTTCTGTCCATCTGAATGAAAACAAAAATCCACTTTTCTGTCCATCTGAATGAAAAAAAAAAACCACTTTTCTGTCCATCTGAATGAAAAAAAAATCCACTTTTCTGTCCATCTGAATAAAAAAAAAATCTACTTTTATGTCCATCTGAATGAAAAAAAAATCCACTTTTCTGTCCATCTGAATGAAAAAAAAATCCACTTTTCTGTCCATCTGAATCAAACCAAAGTCCACTTTTCTGTCCATCTGAATGAAAAAAAAAATCTACTTTTCTGTCCATCTGAATGAAAAAAAAATCTACTTTTCTGTCCATCTGAATGAAAACAAAAATCCACTTTTCTGTCCATCTGAATGAAAAAAAAAATCCACTTTTCTGTCCATCTGAATGAAAAAAAAATCCACTTTTCTGACCATCTGAATGAAAAAAAAATCCACTTTTCTGTCCATCTGAATGAAAAAAAAAATATACTTTTCTGTCTATCTGAATGAAAACAAAAATCCACTTTTCTGTCCATCTGAATGAAAAAAAAATCCACTTTTCTGTCCATCTGAATGAAAAAAAAATCTACTTTTCTGTCCATCTGAATAAAAAAAAATCTACTTTTCTGTCCATCTGAATGAAAAAAAAAAATCCACTTTTCTGTCCATCTGAATGAAAAAAAAAAATCCACTTTTCTGACCATCTGAATCAAACCAAAGTCCACTTTTCTGTCCATCTGAATGAAAAAAAAAAATCTACTTTTCTGTCCATCTGAATGAAAAAAAAATCTACTTTTCTGTCCATCTGAATGAAAACAAAAATCCACTTTTCTGTCCATCTGAATGAAAAAAAAAATCCACTTTTCTGTCCATCTGAATGAAAAAAAAATCCACTTTTCTGACCATCTGAATGAAAAAAAAATCACTTTTCTGTCCATCTGAATGAAAAAAAAAATATACTTTTCTGTCTATCTGAATGAAAACAAAAATCCACTTTTCTGTCCATCTGAATGAAAAAAAAATCCACTTTTCTGTCCATCTGAATGAAAAAAAAATCTACTTTTCTGTCCATCTGAATAAAAAAAAATCTACTTTTCTGTCCATCTGAATGAAAAAAAAAATCCACTTTTCTGTCCATCTGAATGAAAAAAAAAATCCACTTTTCTGACCATCTGGATGAAAAAAAAATCTACTTTTCTGTCCATCTGAATGAAAAAAAAAATCCACTTTTCTGACCATCTGAATGAAAAAAAAATCCACTTTTCTGTCCATCTGAATGAAAAAAAAAATCCACTTTTCTGTCCATCTGAATGAAAAAAAAAAATCTACTTTTCTGTCCATCTGAATGAAAAAAAAAATCTACTTTTCTGTCCATCTGAATGAAAAAAAAAATCCACTTTTCTGTCCATCTGAATGAAAAAAAAAAAATCCATTTTACTGTCCATCTGAATGAAAAAAAAATCCACTTTTCTGACCATCTGAATGAAAAAAAAATCTACTTTTCTGTCCATCTGAATGAAAACAAAAATCCACTTTTCTGACCATCTGAATGAAAAAAAAAATCTACTTTTCTGTCCATCTGAATGAAAAAAAAAATCACTTTTCTGTCCATCTGAATGAAAAAAAAAAATCCATTTTACTGTCCATCTGAATGAAAAAAAAAAATCCACTTTTCTGACCATCTGAATGAAAAAAAAATCTACTTTTCTGTCCATCTGAATGAAAACAAAATCCACTTTTCTGTCCATCTGAATGAAAAAAAAATCTACTTTTCTGTCCATGTGAATGAAAAAAAAAATCCACTTTTCAGCCGATCTACAGAACCAGCATCCCTGAGGGCACGTACACTGGTGGCCCCCCTGAATGTGACTGTGGTGGCCACTGACGCTGACAAGGGAGACTACGGCGTGGTCCGGTACTACATCAAGGATCCCACGCTTCTACAGTACTTTACCATCACCAACATCACTGTAAGCTTCTCTTCACACCAACTTCATTCATACCCTCCACATGTCTGGACTTCTGTGACCCCCCCCCCCCCCCACCGTGTCTGGACTTCTGTGACCCCCCCCCTCCCCACCGTATCTGGACTTCTGTGACCCCCCCTCCACCACCGTGTCTGGACTTCTGTGACCCCCCCCTCCCCACCGTATCTGGACTTCTGTGACCCCCCCCTCCCCACCGTTGTCTGGACTTCTGTGACCCCCCCCCCCCTCCACGTGTCTGGACTTCTGTGACCCCCCCCCCCCACCGTGTCTGGACTTCTATGACCCCCCCCCCACCGTGTCTGGACTTCTGTGACCCCCCCCCTCCCCACCGTATCTGGACTTCTGTGATCCCCCCCTCCCCACCGTGTCTGGACTTCTGTGACCCCCCCTCCCCACCGTGTCTGGACTTCTGTGACCCCCCCCCCCCCTCCACGTGTCTGGACTTCTGTGACCCCCCCCCCCCCACCGTGTCTGGACTTCTATGACCCCCCCCCCCACCGTGTCTGGACTTCTGTGACCCCCCCCCCCCCCACCGTGTCTGGACTTCTGTGACCCCCCCCCTCCCCACCGTATCTGGACTTCTGTGACCCCCCCTCCCCACCGTATCTGGACTTCTGTGATCCCCCCTCCCCACCGTGTCTGGACTTCTGTGACCCCCCCCTCCCCACCGTGTCTGGACTTCTGTGACCCCCCCCCCCTCCACGTGTCTGGACTTCTGTGACCCCCCCCCCCCCCCCCACCGTGTCTGGACTTCTATGACCCCCCCCCCACCGTGTCTGGACTTCTGTGACCCCCCCCCCCACCGTGTCTGGACTTCTGTGACCCCCCCCCCCCCCCACCGTGTCTGGACTTCTATGACCCCCCCCTCCCCACCATGTCTGGACTTCTGTGACCCCCCCCCCCCCCACCGTGTCTGGACTTCTGTGACCCCCCCCGCCTCCACGTGTCTGGACTTCTGTGACCCCCCCCCCCCCCCACCGTGTCTGGACTTCTATGACCCCCCCCCCCCCACCGTGTCTGGACTTCTGTGACCCCCCCCCCCACTGTGTCTGGACTTCTGTGACCCCCCCCCCCCCCCCACCGTGTCTGGACTTCTATGACCCCCCCTCCCCACCATGTCTGGACTTCTGTGACCCCCCCCCCCCCCCACCGTGTCTGGACTTCTATGACCCCCCCCCCCCACCGTGTCTGGACTTCTGTGACCCCCCCCCTCCCCACCGTATCTGGACTTCTGTGACCCCCCCTCCCCACCGTGTCTGGACTTCTGTGACCCCCCCTCCCCACCGTGTCTGGACTTCTGTGACCCCCCCCCCTCCACGTGTCTGGACTTCTGTGACCCCCCCCCCCCCCACCGTGTCTGGACTTCTATGACCCCCCCCCCCACCGTGTCTGGACTTCTATGACCCCCCCCTCCCCACCATGTCTGGACTTCTGTGACCCCCCCCCCCCCCCCACCGTGTCTGGACTTCTATGACCCCCCCCCCCCCCACCGTGTCTGGACTTCTGTGACCCCCCCCTCCCCCACCGTGTCTGGACTTCTGTGACCCCCCCGCCTCCACGTGTCTGGACTTCTGTGACCCCCCCCCCCACCGTGTCTGGACTTCTATGACCCCCCCCCCCCCCCACCGTGTCTGGACTTCTGTGACCCCCCCCCCCACTGTGTCTGGACTTCTGTGACCCCCCCCCCCCCCCACCGTGTCTGGACTTCTATGACCCCCCCCTCCCCACCATGTCTGGACTTCTGTGACCCCCCCCCCCCCCACCGTGTCTGGACTTCTATGACCCCCCCCCCCCACCGTGTCTGGACTTCTGTGACCCCCCCCCCCCCCCCCCCCCCACCGTGTCTGGACTTCTATGACCCCCCCCACCGTGTCTGGACTTCTGTGACCCCCCCCCACCTCCCCACCGTGTCTGGACTTCTGTGACCCCCCCCCCCCACCACCATGTCTGGACTTCTGTGACCCCCCCTCCCCACCGTGTCTGGACTTCTGTGACCCCCCCCACGTGTCTGGACTTCTGTGACCCCCCCCCACCGTGTCTGGACTTCTATGACCCCCCCCCCCCACCGTGTCTGGACTTCTGTGACCCCCCCCCCCCCCCCACCGTGTCTGGACTTCTGTGACTCCCCCCCCACTGTATCTGGACTTCTGTGACCGCCCCCCCCCCCCCACCGTGTCTGGACTTCTGTGACCCCCCCCCCCTCCACCGTGTCTGGACTTCTATGACCCCCCCCCCCACCGTGTCTGGACTTCTGTGACCCCCCCCCCACCGTGTCTGGACTTCTGTGACCCCCCCCCCACCGTGTCTGGACTTCTGTGACCCCCCCCCCCCCCACCATGTCTGGACTTCTGTGACCCCCACCCCCCACCGTGTCTGGACTTCTGTGACCCCCCCCCCCCCCCCCCCCACCGTGTCTGGACTTCTGTGACCCCCCCCCCCCCCCACCGTGTCTGGACCTTCTGTGACCCCCCCCCCTCCCACCGTGTCTGGACTTCTGTGACCCCCACTGTGTCTGGACCTGTGTGAACCCCCCCCCCCCCACCGTGTCTGGACTTCTGTGACCCCCCCCCCCCCCCACTGTGTCTGGACTTCTGTGACCCCCCACCATGTCTGGACTTCTGTGACCCCCCCCCCCCACGTGTCTGGACTTCTGTGACCCCCACTGTGTCTGGACTTCTGTGACCCCCCCCCCCCACCGTGTCTGGACTTCTGTGACCCCCCCCCCCCCCCCACCGTGTCTGGACTTCTGTGACCCCCCCCCCCCACCGTGTCTGGACTTCTGTGACCCCCCCCCCCCACCGTGTCTGGACTTCTGTGACCCCCCCCCCCCCCACCGTGTCTGGACTTCTGTGACCCCCACTGTGTCTGGACCTGTGTGACCCCCCCCCCCCCCCACCGTGTCTGGACTTCTGTGACCCCCCCCCCCCCCACTGTGTCTGGACTTCTGTGACCCCCACCATGTCTGGACTTCTGTGACCCCCCCCCCCCCCACGTGTCTGGACTTCTGTGACCCCCACTGTGTCTGGACTTCTGTGACCCCCCCCCCCCCACCGTGTCTGGACTTCTGTGACCCCCCCCCCCACCGTGTCTGGACTTCTGTGACCCCCCCCCCCCCCACCGTGTCTGGACTTCTGTGACCCCCCCCCCCCCCACCGTGTCTGGACTTCTGTGACCCCCCCCCCCCACCGTGTCTGGACTTCTGTGACCCCCCCCCCTCCCCACCGTGTCTGGACTTCTGTGACCCCCCCCCCCCCCCACCGTGTCTGGACTTCTGTGACCCCCCCCCCCCCCCCACCGTGTCTGGACTTCTGTGACCCCCCCCCCCCCCTTACCACCGTGTCTGGACTTCTGTGACCCCCACCGTGTCTGGACTTCTGTGACCCCCACTGTGTCTGGACTTCTGTGACCCCCCCCCCCCCACCGTGTCTGGACTTCTGTGACCCCCCCCCCCCACTGTGTCTGGACTTCTGTGACCCCCCCCACCGTGTCTGGACTTCTGTGACCCCCACCGTGTCTGGACTTCTGTGACCCCCCCCCCCTCCCCACCGTGTCTGGACTTCTGTGACCCCCCCCCCCCCACCGTGTCTGGACTTCTGTGACCCCCCCCCCCACTGTGTCTGGACTTCTGTGACCCCCCCACCGTGTCTGGACTTCTGTGACCCCCCCCCCCACCGTGTCTGGACTTCTGTGACCCCCCCCCCCCCCCCCACCATGTCTTGTGGAGGGGGGGAAACCGTAAAGTTTAATAGCAGACAAAATGTTCTCTGCTATGAGCACAAATAATGGTGTGTTTACAATATGCAAAGTGTTTCTTTGCTCCAAATTTCTTTACAAGTAGCCTATTATTTCACAAACACTATTTACTAGATCTAAGACCTAGGCCCTAGGGTAAAAACGTCTAGGCTTCTCAACAACAGTAGACCTTAGTAAATTACTTTTTTATTATTCTTTAAAGTAATTAACTATCACTATTATGCCAAATTGATAAGACTGCTATTTTAGTAATAATTTAATTGAAAACACTACACTTAGATCATGAACAAATAACATAAGTTTAATGTTGGAATTTCATCATATTAATCGATTATTTCAATAATTTAAAATTTGGGGGTGGGGATAGGGGAAGGCAATCTTAGAAAAGTTATTTTCTGTCAATTTGGCTAGAGAAAGTTCAATATAAACATTAGCTCAATTGCCTAAAATAATTGTCATTATACTGTACTTATAATGAGGGTACACATATTGCATCATTTTATAAGTTAGTCGCTAACACATTATTTGTATAAAGTCTGGAATTTCTTTTATAAAGTCTGGAAAAGGTCTGGAATTTCATTTTCATAATAGTGTACCTACCCTGTTTTTTTTTTTTACATTTACTTTCTTGTTCACTATTTTCTAGAGTTGAATGTAGTAGCTGACCTCAATGTCATAGAGTTGACCATAGATGTAGTAGAGTTGAGCATGAATGTAATGAACTGCTTTAAACATGTCCACAGGGTGAGTTGTTCATCAGCCCAGGAGCAACGTTTGACCGTGAGACCACCCCATTTTACAGCTTTGAAGTGTTTGCATATGACAGCCCTCTCAACGCCAGCGTGCGCAAGCAAAGCAGTGTTTCAGTAGGCTCTGTTTCTTGTAGATAGTTAAGATAGAATCTTCTATTTTTTTAGCATAGTAGGTTTTCTTTCACTTTGCTGTGTTTTTTTGCAATGTAACTTGAGTTCTGATTGGTCCACAATTTGATTGAAATGAGTTCTGATTGGTCCACCATTTGATTGAAGTGAGTTCTGATTGGTCCACCATTTGATTGAAGTGAGTTCTGATTGGTCCAACTCTGCAGGTCTATGTGACTATCACAGATGTCAATGACAACTGCCCAGTATTCTCAAGCTCCGCCTACCAGGGCAGGGTGCCAGAAAGCGCAGGGGTGGGGACAAACATCTTTGATCTCATTGTGACTGACAGAGATGAAGGGATCAATGCTGAGGTGGTCTTTGGCATCCAGGCAGGCAGTGCTGTACCAGCAGGTAGGTAGTCTTTGGCATCCAGGCAGGCAGTGCTGTACCAGCAGGTAGGTAGTCTTTGGCATCCAGGCAGGCAGTGCTGTACCAGCAGGTAGGTCGTCTTTGGCATCCAGGCAGGCAGTGCTGTACCAGCAGGTAGGTGGTCTTTGGCATCCAGGCAGGCAGTGCTGTACCAGCAGGTAGGTAGTCTTTGGCATCCAGGCAGGCAGTGCTGTACCAGCAGGTAGGTGGTCTTTGGCATCCAGGCTGGCAGTGCTGTACCAGCAGGTAGGTGGTCTTTGGCATCCAGGCAGGCAGTGCTGTACCAGCAGGTAGGTAGTCTTTGGCATCCAGGCAGGCAGTGCTGTACCAGCAGGTAGGTAGTCTTTGGCATCCAGGCAGGCAGTGCTGTACCAGCAGGTAGGTAGTCTTTGGCATCCAGGCTGGCAGTGCTGTACCAGCAGGTAGGTGGTCTTTGGCATCCAGGCAGGCAGTGCTGTACCAGCAGGTAGGTAGTCTTTGGCATCCAGGCAGGCAGTGCTGTACCAGCAGGTAGGTAGTCTTTGGCATCCAGGCTGGCAGTGCTGTACCAGCAGGTAGGTAGTCTTTGGCATCCAGGCAGGCAGTGCTGTACCAGCAGGTAGGTGGTCTTTGGCATCCAGGCAGGCAGTGCTGTACCAGCAGGTAGGTAGGCTGGGGTAGCCAGCAGGTAGGTGGGCTGGGGTAGCCAGTAGGTAGGTGGGCTGAGGTAGCCAGCAGATATAGGTGGGCTGGGGTAGCCAGCAGGTAGGTGGGCTGGGTCAGCCACCAGGTAGGTGGGCTGGGTCAGCCACCAGGTAGGTGGGCTGGGGGTAGCAGGTAGGTGGGCTGGGGTAGCCAGCAGATATAGGTGGGCTGGGGTAGCCAGCAGGTAGGTGGGCTGGGGTAGCCAGCAGATATAGGTGGGCTGGGGTAGCCAGCAGATATAGGTGGGCTGGGGTAGCAGGTAGGTGGGCTGGGGTAGCCAGCAGGTAGATGGGCTGGGGTAGCCAGCAGGTAAGTGGGCTGGGGTAGCAGGTAGGTGGGCTGGGGTAGCCAGTAGGTAGGTGGGCTGGGGTAGCCAGCAGGTAGGTGGGCTGGGGTAGCCAGCAGGTAGGTGGGCTGGGGTAGTCAGCAGGTAGGTGGGCTGGGGTAGCCAGCAGGTAGGTAGGCTGGGGTAGCCAGTAGGTAGGTGGGCTGGGGTAGCCAGCAGGTAGGTGGGCTGGGGTAGTCAGCAGGTAGGTGGGCTGGGGTAGCCAGCAGGTAGGTGGGCTGGGGTAGCCAGTAGGTAGGTGGGCTGGGGTAGCCAGCAGGTAGGTGGGCTGGGGTAGCCAGCAGGTAGGTGGGCTGGGGTAGTCAGCAGGTAGGTGGGCTGGGGTAGCCAGCAGGTAGGTAGGCTGGGGTAGCCAGTAGGTAGGTGGGCTGGGGTAGCCAGCAGGTAGGTGGGCTGGGGTAGTCAGCAGGTAGGTGGGCTGGGGTAGCCAGCAGGTAGGTGGGCTGGGGTAGCCAGTAGGTAGGTGGGCTGGGGTAGCCAGCAGGTAGGTGGGCTGGGGTAGCCAGCAGGTAGGTGGGCTGGGGTAGCCAGCAGATATAGGTGGGCTGGGGTAGCAGGTAGGTGGGCTGGGGTAGCCAGTAGGTAGGTGGGCTGGGGTAGCCAGCAGATATAGGTGGGCTGGGGTAGCAGGTTGGTGGGCTGGGGTAGCAGGTAGGTGGGCTGGGGTAGCCAGCAGATATAGGTGGGCTGGGGTAGCCAGTAGGTAGGTGGGCTGGGGTAGCCAGTAGGTAGGTGGGCTGGGGTAGCAGGTAGGTGGGCTGGGGTAGCAGGTAGGTGGGCTGGGGTAGCCAGCAGATATAGGTGGGCTGGGGTAGCCAGCAGGTATAGGTGGGCTGGGGTAGCAGGTAGGTGGGCTGGGGTAGCCAGCAGATATAGGTGGGCTGGGGTAGCCAGCAGGTAGGTGGGCTGGGGTAGCCAGCAGGTAGGTGGGCTGGGGTAGCCAGCAGGTATAGGTGGGCAGGGGTAGCAGGTAGGTATGTGTTGGAGGGGTCATCATTTTGTGGAGGGTGTGGTGTAGTGTTGTGGGGGTGTGGTGTAGTGTTGTGGGGGTGTGGTGTAGTGTTGTGGGGGTTTGGTGTAGTGTTGTGGGGATGAGTTGTGTAGGCTTGATGTGGCTAGTAGGCCGAGGCAATATGATAGATTTGAGGTTATCTGTATGGAAATGCTATTGATTAACTAGTTGTTTGTCCTGGCCAGATTTCTGTTTGTGTGCACTCAATAGCTTTTGGTTTTATTTCTAGAAACAACTTCACTCTTTCAATTTGGTCCCAATAGCTTTTGGTTTTATTTCTAGAAACAACTTCACTCTTTCAATTTGGTCTCAATAGCTTTTGGTTTTATTTCTAGAAACAACTTCACTCTTTCAATTTGGTCTCAATAGCTTTTGGTTTTATTTCTAGAAACAACTTCACTCTTTCAATTTGGTCTCAATAGCTTTTGGTTTTATTTCTAGAAACAACTTCACTCTTTCAATTTGGTCCCAATAGCTTTTGGTTTTATTTCTAGACACAACTTCACTCTTTCAATTTGGTCTCAATAGCTTTTGGTTTTATTTCTAGAAACAACTTCACTCTTTCAATTTGGTCCCAATAGCTTTTGGTTTTATTTCTAGAAACAACTTCACTCTTTCAATTTGGTCTCAATAGCTTTTGGTTTTATTTCTAGAAACAACTTCACTCTTTCAATTTGGTCCCAATAGCTTTTGGTTTTATTTCTAGAAACAACTTCACTCTTTCAATTTGGTCCCAATAGCTTTTGGTTTTAGTTCTAGAAACAACTTCACTCTTTCAATTTGGTCTCAATAGCTTTTGGTTTTATTTCTAGAAACAACTTCACTCTTTCAATTTGGTCCCAATGGCCGTCTGATGGTGAACAACCCTTTAAGGAAGAAAGCTGGTATCTACCAATTCAATGCAACCGCCACTGACAGAGGTTTGAACCCTTGCACTGTGCAGGTCCCAGTGACTGTCCTGGTGCAGGAATCACAGAATGATGCGCCGCAGTGGGTCCGACCCCCACAGAGGAATTTTGTCATTTATGTTCTTGAAGTAAGTTATGGTATGCTGGTATGATGGTCTAAGTGTGATGGTATGATGGTATGTTATGTTTAGAGCCAGTAAGATGGTATGCTGGTCTAGGTATGATGGTATATTTGTTATGTTTAGAGCCAGTATGATGGTATGCTGGTCTAGGTATGATGGTATATTTGTTATGTTTAGAGCCAGTATGATGGTATGCTGGTCTAGGTTGATGGTATATTTGTTATGTTTAGAGCCAGTATGATGGTATGCTGGTCTAGGTATGATGGTATATTTGTTATGTTTAGAGCCAGTATGATGGTATGCTGGTCTAGGTATGATGGTATATTTGTTATGTTTAGAGCCAGTATGATGGTATGCTGGTCTAGGTTGATGGTATATTTGTTATGTTTAGAGCCAGTATGATGGTATGCTGGTTTACGGAGCCAAGGCTGTGGATAACAACACAGGCCCCAATGGAATTGTGGATTATTTCTTCTCTGTCAATGGCAACAACCGTGTATCCAACACGTCCGAGTTCCGCATCAACCGCGTGAGTGGGGTCATCCGTGCTGAGATTGTCTACGACAGGGAACAGAGAGACACCTACTTTGTGAGTTCTTCATGTCTAGAACTGCCTGACTCTGGAACTGTCTGACTCTAGAACTGTCTGACTCTAGAACTGCCTGACTCTAGAACAGAGAGACACCTACTTTGTGACTTCTTCATGTCTAGAACTGCCTGACTCTAGAACTGTCTGACTCTAGAACTGCCTGACTCAAGAACTGTCTGACTCTAGAACTGTCTGACTCTAGAACTGACTGACTCTAGAACTGCCTGACTCTAGAACTGCCTGACTCTAGAACTGACTGACTCTAGAACTGCCTGACTCTAGAACTGTCTGACTCTAGAACTGTCTGACTCTGGAACTCTCTGATTTCAGCTGACTCTGGTAGCTGTGGACCAAGGTGTACCAGCAGCATCATCAGAGACCACCATCACCATCATCATCCTGGATGTCAACGACAACAAGCCAGCCTTTCCCATGAAGGTCCTTGTACAGTCTGTTAGCATTGGTTCTCATCATGGGTGGCTACAGTTGTAGCCACTCATGTGAACCAGCTACAGTTGTAGCCACCCATCATGTGAACCAGCCATAATTGAAATTCACATTTTATTTTCAAATCTATTTATATTCTTGCTATATTGTCAGGATGGTGTAGTGATGTCTTGCTATATTGTCAGGATGGTGTAGTGATATCTTGCTATATTGTCAGGATGGTGTAGTGATGTCTTGCTATATTGTCAGGATGGTGTAGTGATATCTAGCTATATTGTCAGGATGGTGTAGTGATATCTAGCTATATTGTCAGGATGGTGTAGTGATATCTTGCTATATTGTCAGGATGGTGTGGTGACCCCTCTGGTGCTAGGAACAAGTGTCAGCGATGGTTCCGCTGTCCTCGGACAAGGCCTTCTACTCGGCCAATGTAACGCCACTGATGCTGATTCAGACACAGCCAACAACAAAATCTACTACAGACTTTTAGGTAACAATGTCATGCTTCAACTTCTTCAATGTCATGCTTTAACTTCTTCAATGTCATGCTTTAACTTCTTCAATGTCATGCTTCAACTTCTTCAATGTAGTTTGTATGTCAATATGTTCCTGTTCTCACCTGTAGTTTGTATGTCTATATGTTCCTGTTCTCAGCTGTAGTTTGTATGTCAATATGTTCCTATTCTCACCTGTAGTTTGTATGTCAATATGTTCCTGTTCTCAACTGTAGTTTGTATGTCAATATGTTCCTGCTCGCAGCTGTAGTTTGTATGTCAATATGTTCCTGTTCTCAACTGTAGTTTGTATGTCTATATGTTCCTGTTCTCAGCTGTAGTTTGTATGTCAATATGTTCCTATTCTCACCTGTAGTTTGTATGTCAATATGTTCCTGCTCGCAGCTGTAGTTTGTATGTCAATTTGTTCCTGCTCGCAGCTGTAGTTTGTATGTCAATATGTTCCTGTTCTCAGCTGTAGTTTGTATGTCAATATGTTCCTGTTCTCAGTTGTAGTTTGTATGTCAATATGTTCCTGTTGGCAACTGTAGTTTGTATGTCAATATGTTCCTGTTGGCAGCCAGCCTGAATGACGCTGCCAACTACATCCGAGTGGACAACCTGACGTGTCAGATCTACCTGGTCAAGTCACTTGACTTTGAGAGTAACCCCCAGCTCAACTTTGACATCTATGCTTACAATGCAAACAATGACGACAGGGTCCAGCGCTACAGACGTGAGGTGAACCCAAGCATTCTGCCAGTGGTTGTTCAAGTCACTGACGTCAATGACAACCCCCCTGTCTTCACACAGACCCAGTACTATCAGTGTAAGTGACCCCCCCCCAGTCTTCACACAGACCCAGTACTATCAGTGTAAGTGACCCCCCCCCAGTCTTCACACAGACCCAGTACTATCAGTGTAAGTGACCCCCCTGTCTTCACACAGACCCAGTACTATCAGTGTAAGTGACCCCCCTGTCTTCACACAGACCCAGTACTATCAGTGTAAGTGACCCCCCCAGTCTTCACACAGACCCAGTACTATCAGTGTAAGTGACCCCCCCCCTGTATTCACACAGACCCCAGTACTATCAGTGTAAGTGACCCCCCCCCCCCCAGTCTTCACACAGACCCAGTACTATCAGTGTAAGTGACCCCCCCAGTCTTCACACAGACCCAGTACTATCAGTGTAAGTGACCCCTTGTGCATGTCATTGAAATGTCATATGTCACATTGTAGGTGTATCAAAGGACACCCCATTCCGTCAAGACATCCTAGTTGTGTCAGCCACGGACCAAGACAAGGGAGACAGTGCAACGATCAAGTACTCACTGTCAGGAACTGATGCGTTTGTGGTTGACGACTTTGGTGCTGTCTCTAACATCATCTCATTCAATGATGACAGCCGCAGCCAATTCAACTTCACTGTCTCTGCTTCAGATGGAAAATACAAAAATCAAGCCAATATCTTTGTGAGTCCACCACATCTACATCACCACATCTACATCATTACATCTACATTACCACACCTACATCACCACATCTACATCACCACATCTACATCATCACATCTACATCAACACATCTACATCACCACATCTACATCTACATCACCACATCTACATCACCACATCTACATCACCACATCTACATCATTACATCTACATTACCACACCTACATCACCACATCTACATCACCACATCTACATCATCACATCTACATCAACACATCTACATCACCACATCTACATCTACATCACCACATCTACATCACCACATCTACATCACCACATCTACATCTACATCACCACATCTACATCACCACTTCTACATCACCACATCTACATCACCACATTCTACATCATCACATCTACATCACCACATCTACATCACCACATCTACATCTACATCACCACATCTACATCACCACTTCTACATCACCACATCTACATCACCACATCTACATCACCACATCTACATCACCACACCTACATCACCACTCCTACATCACCACATCTACATCTACATCATCACATCTACATCACCACATCTACATCACCACATCTACATCATCACATCTACATCACCACACCTACATCACCACATCTACATCACCACATCTACATCTACATCACCACATCTACATCACCACATCTACATCTACATCATCACATCTACATCACCACATCTACATAACATCTACATCACCACATCTACATCTACATCACCACACCTACATCACCACATCTACATCTACATCATCACATCTACATCTACATCATCACATCTACATCACCACATCTACATCACCACATCTACATCTACATCATCACATCTACACCTACATCACCACATCTACATCTACATCATCACATCTACATCACCACATCTACATCACCACATCTACATCTACATCACCACATCTACATCACCACATCTACATCACCACACCTACATCACCACACCTACATCACCACACCTACATCACCACATCTGCATCTACATCATCACATCTACATCACCACATCTACATCACCACATCTACATCACCACACCTACATCACCACACCTACATCACCACATCTACATCACCACATCTACATCACCACATCTACATCACGACACCTACATCACCACATCTACATCACCACATCTACATCACCACACCTACATCACCACACCTACATCACACCTACATCACCACACCTACATCACCACATCTACATCACCACATCTACATCTACATCACCACATCTACATCACCACATCTACATCTACATCACCACATCTACATCACCACATCTACATCACCACACCTACATCACCACACCTACATCACCACACCTACATCACGACACATACATCACCACATCTACATCACCACATCTACATCACCACATCTACATCACCACACCTACATCACCACACCTACATCACCACACCTACATCACCACACCTACATCACCACATCTACATCACCACATCTACATCTACATCACCACATCTACATCACCACATCTACATCTACATCACCACATCTACATCACCACACCTACATCACCACATCTACATCACCACATCTACATCACCACATCTACATCACCACATCTACATCACCACACCTACATCACCACATCTACATCACCACATCTACATCACCACACCTACATCACCACACCTACATCACCACACCTACACCACCACACCTACATCACCACATCTACATCACCACATCTACATCACATCTACATCTACATCACCACATCTACATCACCACATCTACATCACCACACCTACATCACCACACCTACATCACCACACCTACATCACGACACCTACATCACCACATCTACATCACCACATCTACATCACCACATCTACATCACCACATCTACATCACCACACCTACATCACCACACCTACATCACCACACCTACATCACCACACCTACATCACCACATCTACATCACCACATCTACATCTACATCACCACATCTACATCACCACATCTACATCTACATCACCACATCTACATCACCACATCTACATCACCACACCTACATCACCACACCTACATCACCACATCTACATCACCACACCTACATCACCACACCTACATCACGACACCTACATCACCACATCTACATCACGACACCTACATCACCACATCTACATCACCACACCTACATCACCACACCTACATCACCACATCTACATCACCACACCTACATCACCACACCTACATCACGACACCTACATCACCACATCTATATCACCACACCTACATCACCACATCTACATCACCACACCTACATCACGACACCTACATCACCACACCTACATCACCACATCTACATCACCACACCTACATCACCACATCTACATCACCACATCTACATCACCACATCTACATCACCACATCTACATCACCACACCTACATCACCACATCTACATCACCACACCTACATCACCACATCTACATCACCTTATCTACATCACCACATCTACATCACCTTATCTACATCACCACACCTACATCACCACATCTACATCACCACACCTACATCACCACACCTACATCACCACATCTACATCACCTTATCTACATCACCACATCTACATCACCTTATCTACATCACCACACCTACATCACCACATCTACATCACCACATCTACATCACCACATCTACATCACCACATCTACATCACCACATCTACATCACCTTATCTACATCACCACACCTACATCACCACATCTACATCACCACATCTACATCACCACACCTACATCACCACATCTACATCACCACACCTACATCACCACATCTTTATCACCACATCTACATCACCACACCTACATCACGACACCTACATCACACATCTACATCACCACACCTACATCACCACACCTACATCACCACATCTACATCACCACATCTACATCACCACACCTACATCACGACACCTACATCACCACATCTACATCACCACACCTACATCACCACATCTACATCACCACATCTACATCACCATATCTACATCACCACATCTACATCACCACACCTACATCACCACACCTACATCACCACATCTACATCACCTTATCTACATCACCACACCTACATCACCACATCTACATCACCACATCTACATCACCACATCTACATCACCACATCTACATCACCACATCTACATCACCTTATCTACATCACCACACCTACATCACCACATCTACATCACCACATCTACATCACCACACCTACATCACCACATCTACATCACCACACCTACATCACCACATCTTTATCACCACATCTACATCACCACACCTACATCACGACACCTACATCACCACATCTACATCACCACACCTACATCACCACACCTACATCACCACATCTACATCACCACATCTACATCACCACACCTACATCACGACACCTACATCACCACATCTACATCACCACACCTACATCACCACATCTACATCACCACATCTACATCACCATATCTACATCACCACATCTACATCACCACATCTACATCACCACATCTACATCACCACACCTACATCACCACACCTACATCACGACACCTACATCACCATATCTACATCACCACATCTACATCACCACATCTACATCACATCTACATCACCACACCTACATCACCACACCTACATCACCATATCTACATCACCACATCTACATCACCACATCTACATCACCACATCTACATCACACCTACATCACCACATCTACATCACCACACCTACATCACCACACCTACATCACCACACCTACATCACCACACCTACATCACCACATCTACATCACATCTACATCACCACACCTACATCACCACACCTACATCACCACATCTACATCACCACATCTACATCACCACATCTACATCACCACACCTACATCACCACACCTACATCACATCTACATCACCACATCTACATCACCACATCTACATCATCACATCTACATCACCACACCTACATCACCACATCTACATCATCACATCTACATCACCACATCTATATCACACCTACATCACCACATCTATATCACACCTACATCACCACATCTACATCACCACACCTACATCACCACATCTACATCACCACATCTACATCACCACATCTACATCACCACACCTACATCACCACATCTACATCACCACATCTACATCACCACATCTACATAACCACACCTACATCACCACATCTACATCACCACACCTACATCACCACATCTACATCACCACACTTACATCACATCTACATCACCACATCTACATCACCACATCTACATCACCACATCTACATCACCACACCTACATCACCACATCTACATCACACCTACATCACCACATCTACATCACCACACCTACATCACCACATCTACATCACCACACCTACATCACCACATCTACATCACCACATCTACATCACCACATCTACATCACCACACCTACATCACCATATCTACATCACCACATCTACATCACCACATCTACATCACCACATCTACATCACCACACCTACATCACCACATCTACATCACACCTACATCACCACATCTACATCACCACACCTACATCACCACATCTACATCACCACACCTACATCACCACACCTACATCACCACACCTACATCACCACACCTACATCACCACATCTACATCACCACACCTACATCACATCTACATCACCACACCTACATCACCACATCTACATCACATCTACATCACCACATCTACATCACCACATCTACATCACACCTACATCTCCACACCTACATCACCACATCTACATCACCACACCTACATCACCACATCTACATCACCACATCTACATCACCACATCTACATCACCACATCTACATCACCACACCTACATCACCACATCTACATCACACCTACATCACCTTATCTACATCACCACACCTACATCACCACATCTACATCACATCTACATCACCACATCTACATCACACCTACATCTCCACACCTACATCACCACATCTACATCACACCTACATCACCACATCTACATCACCACATCTACATCACATCTACATCACCACACCTACATCACCACATCTACATCACCACATCTACATCACCACACCTACATCACCACACCTACATCTCCACACCTACATCACCACATCTACATCACCACACCTACATCACCACATCTACATCACCACATCTACATCACCACACCTACATCACCACATCTACATCACCACACCTACATCACCACATCTACATCACCACATCTACATCACCACATCTACATCACCACACCTACATCACCATATCTACATCACCACATCTACATCACCACACCTACATCACCATATCTACATCACCACACCTACATCACGACACCTACATCACCACATCTACATCACCACACCTACATCACCACACCTACATCACCACACCTACATCATGACACCTACATCACCACACCTACATCACCACACCTACATCACATCTACATCACCACATCTACATCACCACATCTACATCACCACATCTACATCACCACATCTACATCACCACATCTACATCACCACACCTACATCACCACATCTACATCACCACACCTACATCACATCTACATCACCACATCTACATCACCACATCTACATCATCACATCTACATCACCACACCTACATCACCACATCTACATCACCACATCTACATCACCACATCTACATCACCACATCTACATCACATCTACATCACCACACCTACATCCACACCTACATCACCACATCTACATCACCACACCTACATCACATCTACATCACCACATCTACATCACCACATCTACATCATCACATCTACATCACCACACCTACATCACCACATCTACATCACCACACCTACATCACCACATCTACATCATCACATCTACATCACCACATCTATATCACACCTACATCACCACATCTATATCACACCTACATCACCACATCTACATCACCACACCTACATCACCACATCTACATCACCACATCTACATCACCACACCTACATCACCACATCTACATCACCATATCTACATCACCACATCTACATAACCACACCTACATCACCACATCTACATCACCACACCTACATCACCACATCTACATCACCACACCTACATCACATCTACATCACCACATCTACATCACCACATCTACATCACCACATCTACATCACCACATCTACATCACCACACCTACATCACCACATCTACATCACACCTACATCACCACATCTACATCACCACACCTACATCACCACATCTACATCACCACACCTACATCACCACATCTACATCACCACATCTACATCACCACATCTACATCACCACACCTACATCACCATATCTACATCACCACATCTACATCACCACATCTACATCACCACATCTACATCACCACACCTACATCACCACATCTACATCACACCTACATCACCACATCTACATCACCACACCTACATCACCACATCTACATCACCACATCTACATCACCACACCTACATCACCACACCTACATCACCACACCTACATCACCACACCTACATCACCACATCTACATCACCACACCTACATCACATCTACATCACCACACCTACATCACCACATCTACATCACATCTACATCACCATATCTACATCACCACATCTACATCACACCTACATCTCCACACCTACATCACCACACCTAAATCACCACATCTACATCACCACATCTACATCACCACATCTACATCACCACATCTACATCACCACACCTACATCACCACATCTACATCACACCTACATCACCACATCTACATCACCTTATCTACATCACCACACCTACATCACCACATCTACATCATATCTACATCACCACATCTACATCACACCTACATCACCACATCTACATCACCACATCTACATCACCACACCTACATCACCACATCTACATCACCACATCTACATCACCACACCTACATCACCACACCTACATCTCCACACCTACATCACCACATCTACATCACCACACCTACGTCACCACATCTACATCACCACATCTACATCACCACACCTACATCACCACATCTACATCACCACACCTACATCACCACATTTACATCACCACATCTACATCACCTTATCTACATCACCACACCTACATCACCATATCTACATCACCACATCTACATCACCACACCTACATCACCATATCTACATCACCACACCTACATCACGACACCTACATCACCACATCTACATCACCACACCTACATCACCACACCTACATCACCACACCTACATCACGACACCTACATCACCACACCTACATCACATCTACATCACCACATCTACATCACCACATCTACATCACCACATCTACATCACCACATCTACATCACCACATCTACATCACCACACCTACATCACCACATCTACATCACCACACCTACATCACATCTACATCACCACATCTACATCACCACATCTACATCATCACATCTACATCACCACACCTACATCACCACATCTACATCACCACATCTACATCACCACATCTACATCACATCTACATCACCACACCTACATCACCACACCTACATCACCACATCTACATCACCACACCTACATCACATCTACATCACCACATCTACATCACCACATCTACATCATCACATCTACATCACCACACCTACATCACCACACCTAAATCACCACATCTACATCACCACATCTACATCACCACATCTACATCACCACATCTACATCACCACACCTACATCACCACATCTACATCACACCTACATCACCACATCTACATCACCACATCTACATCACCACACCTACATCACCACACCTACATCACCACACCTACATCACCACACCTACATCACCACATCTACATCACCACACCTACATCACATCTACATCACCACACCTACATCACCACATCTACATCACATCTACATCACCATATCTACATCACCACATCTACATCACACCTACATCTCCACACCTACATCACCACACCTAAATCACCACATCTACATCACCACATCTACATCACCACATCTACATCACCACATCTACATCACCACACCTACATCACCACATCTACATCACACCTACATCACCACATCTACATCACCTTATCTACATCACCACACCTACATCACCACATCTACATCATATCTACATCACCACATCTACATCACACCTACATCACCACATCTACATCACCACATCTACATCACCACACCTACATCACCACATCTACATCACCACATCTACATCACCACACCTACATCACCACACCTACATCTCCACACCTACATCACCACATCTACATCACCACACCTACGTCACCACATCTACATCACCACATCTACATCACCACACCTACATCACCACATCTACATCACCACACCTACATCACCACATTTACATCACCACATCTACATCACCTTATCTACATCACCACACCTACATCACCATATCTACATCACCACATCTACATCACCACACCTACATCACCATATCTACATCACCACACCTACATCACGACACCTACATCACCACATCTACATCACCACACCTACATCACCACACCTACATCACCACACCTACATCACGACACCTACATCACCACACCTACATCACATCTACATCACCACATCTACATCACCACATCTACATCACCACATCTACATCACCACATCTACATCACCACATCTACATCACCACACCTACATCACCACATCTACATCACCACACCTACATCACATCTACATCACCACATCCACATCACCACATCTACATCATCACATCTACATCACCACACCTACATCACCACATCTACATCACCACATCTACATCACCACATCTACATCACCACACCTACATCACCACACCTACATCACCACATCTACATCACCACACCTACATCACATCTACATCACCACATCTACATCACCACATCTACATCATCACATCTACATCACCACACCTACATCACCACATCTACATCACCACATCTACATCACCACACCTACATCACCACATCTACATCACCACATCTACATCACCACACCTACATCACCACACCTACATCACCACACCTACATCACCACATCTACATCACCACATCTACATCACCACATCTACATCACCACATCTACATCACCACATCTACATCACCACACCTACATCACCACACCTACATCACCACATCTACATCACCACACCTACATCACCACACCTACATCACCACATCTACATCACCACACCTACATCACATCTACATCACCACATCTACATCACCACATCTACATCACCACACCTACATCACCACATCTACATCACCACATCTACATCACCACATCTACATCACCACACCTACATCACCACATCTACATCACCACACCTACATCACCACATCTACATCACCACATCTACATCACCACACCTACATCACCACATTTACATCACCACATCTACATCACCTTATCTACATCACCACACCTACATCACCATATCTACATCACCACATCTACATCACCACACCTACATCACCACATCTACATCACCACACCTACATCACATCTACATCACCACATCCACATCACCACATCTACATCATCACATCTACATCACCACACCTACATCACCACATCTACATCACCACATCTACATCACCACATCTACATCACCACACCTACATCACCACACCTACATCACCACATCTACATCACCACACCTACATCACATCTACATCACCACATCTACATCACCACATCTACATCATCACATCTACATCACCACACCTACATCACCACATCTACATCACCACATCTACATCACCACACCTACATCACCACATCTACATCACCACATCTACATCACCACACCTACATCACCACACCTACATCACCACACCTACATCACCACATCTACATCACCACATCTACATCACCACATCTACATCACCACATCTACATCACCACATCTACATCACCACACCTACATCACCACACCTACATCACCACATCTACATCACCACACCTACATCACCACACCTACATCACCACATCTACATCACCACACCTACATCACATCTACATCACCACATCTACATCACCACATCTACATCACCACACCTACATCACCACATCTACATCACCACACCTACATCACCACATCTACATCACCACATCTACATCACCACACCTACATCACCACATTTACATCACCACATCTACATCACCTTATCTACATCACCACACCTACATCACCATATCTACATCACCACATCTACATCACCACACCTACATCACCATATCTACATCACCACACCTACATCACGACACCTACATCACCACATCTACATCACCACACCTACATCACCACACCTACATCACCACACCTACATCACGACACCTACATCACCACACCTACATCACATCTACATCACCACATCTACATCACCACATCTACATCACCACATCTACATCACCACATCTACATCACCACATCTACATCACCACACCTACATCACCACATCTACATCACCACACCTACATCACATCTACATCACCACATCTACATCATCACATCTACATCACCACACCTACATCACCACATCTACATCACCACATCTACATCACCACATCTACATCACATCTACATCACCACACCTACATCACCACACCTACATCACCACATCTACATCACCACACCTACATCACATCTACATCACCACATCTACATCACCACATCTACATCACCACATCTACATCATCACATCTACATCACCACACCTACATCACCACATCTACATCACCACATCTACATCACCACACCTACATCACCACATCTACATCACCACATCTACATCACCACACCTACATCACCACACCTACATCACCACACCTACATCACCACATCTACATCACCACATCTACATCACCACATCTACATCACCACATCTACATCACCACATCTACATCACCACACCTACATCACCACACCTACATCACCACATCTACATCACCACATCTACATCACCACACCTACATCACCACACCTACATCACCACATCTACATCACCACACCTACATCACATCTACATCACCACATCTACATCACCACATCTACATCACCACACCTACATCACCACATCTACATCACCACACCTACATCACCACATCTACATCACCACATCTACATCACCACATCTACATCACCACATCTACATCACCACACCTACATCACCACATCTACATCACCACATCTACATCACCACATCTACATCACCACATCTACATCACCACATCTACATCACCACATCTACATCACCACATCTACATCAACACATCTACACCCCCACATCTACATCAGCACTATTACAAGTTTATTATCTTATGAATGTGTAGATAGCTGTGATGTCACCTTCGAACTTGGTCAATATGAGAATCAACAGACCCATTGAGGATGTTCAGCCCTTCAAGCAGCAGCTCATTAGGTAATTTACAGGTGACAGGCAACTAACAGGTGACAGGTAATTTACAGGTGACAGGAAATTTACAGGTGACAGGTAACTTACAGGTGACAGGTAATTTACAGGTGACAGGTAACTTACAGGTGACTGAGGTGACAGGTAATTTACAGGTGACAGGTAATTTACAGGTGACAGGTAACTTACAGGTGACTGAGGTGACAGGTAATTTACAGGTGACAGGTAATTTACAGGTGACAGGCAACTAACAGGTGACAGGTAATTTACAGGTGACAGGTAATTTACAGGTGACAGGTAACTTACAGGTGACAGGTAACTTACAGGTGACAGGTAACTTACAGGTGACAGGTAACTTACAGGTGACAGGTAACTTACAGGTGACAGGTAACTTACAGGTGACAGGTAACTTACAGGTGACAGGTAACTTACAGGTGACAGGTAACTTACAGGTGACAGGTAACATCACCACATGACAGGTAACTTACAGGTAACAGGTAACTTACAGGTGAGAGGAAACTAATAAGTAAAAAGTAAAGTCTCCCTTTCAAACCTGACGGTCTATGGGGCAAGAAAAGTATGAAGAGATAGTGTGGTCAGCACTATACCCAGCCGCCTTTACTTTCCCTAACGTGAGTTAGGTACCCATCAGAGTTGGGTTGACCCAGGGTAAGACTACTGACTTGAACTTCGAACTCGAGACTTACGGGTTACGAGTCCAGCTCTCTACCGCTAGACCACTCCGTCCCATAAACTAATAAGTGACATGTAGCAAAACCACTATAGACAGGCTAAGAAAACACACAATTTTTTCCTCAGGACTGTCCAAGACTCTGCACCTCAGGACATCCTGTTTGCCTGTATCAGTAGCATGAGAACTCATGTAGAGTCTGATGGAACTCAGAACCCCCAAATGTAAGTTTTCCACACAATGTAAGTTCTCCACAGGACATGTTATTTTGGCTGCCATCAACTTGCACTAATTAACCTTTGACCATCCACAGGACTGATGTTATTTTGGCTGCTGTCAACCCACGCTCAGGCAGTCTGTACACCGCGGCCCAGCTCAGCAGCCTGATAGAGCAGAAAAAATCTTCATCTGGCTCCGTCTATGATTCCATCTATGTCACAAATGTTGAGGTAAGCTTCGTCTATGATTCCATCTATGTCACAAATGTTGAGGTAAGCTCCATCTATGTCACTTATGTTGAGGTAAGCTCCATCTATGATTCCATCTATGTCACTAATGTTGAGGTAAGCTCCATCTGTCACTAATGTTGAGGTAAGCTCCGTCTATGATTCCATCTATGTCACAAATGTTGAGGTAAGCTCCGTCTATGTCACAAATGTTGAGGTAAGCTCCGTCTATGATTCCATCTATGTCACAAATGTTGAGGTAAGCTCCGTCTATGTCACAAATGTTGAGGTAAGCTCCATCATTGTCACAAATGTTGAGGTAAGCTCCATCTATGATTCCATCTATGTCACTAATGTTGAGGTAAAACACCTTTCAAGTTTTGTTTAATTTCAACTTTTTATCAGCCATCTAATTTTAAAGTTGTACATGTATTTTGTACACATTTTATTATTTGAAAGAATTTTTTCCACTGGCAGGCAAAAGGTGACGATGGAGAATTTATCCTGAAGGAAGACGCTGTGCTAGCAATACTCATCATCACCATCCTTCTCATTTTCCTAGCCATTGTTTTGTTTATCATAGCCTGTCTGTGTATCAGGAGCTCGTAAGTAGACATCTCAACTTGATTTCTGTAAACATGATTGTTTGCACAAGATTTCTGAAAACATGATTGTTTGCACAAGATTTCTGTAAACATGATTGTTTGCACAAGATTTCTGTAAACATGATTGTTTGCACAAGATTTCTGTAAACATGATTGTTTGCACAAGATTTCTGTAAACTTGATTGTTTGCACAAGATTTCTGTAAACATGATTGTTTGCACAAGATTTCTGTAAACATGATTGTTTGCAAAGTATTTCTATAAACATGATTGTTTGCAAAGGATTTCTATGAACATTAGCCATCGGTACCCATTTCACGTGAATTATAGACCTATATATTTTAAAATGTTGTACTTGTTTGAGAAAAATAATTTATAAAATAGTTATTGGTCAAAACGCAATGCGCTTTACTACACGCTGAACGATATTAATGACAAAGCAAAGAAATCTAATTAGCTAAAAATCCGACACATTTAACATAACATAGGCACACACTGATTAAGTGACTTAAATGATTCCGTTAAAAATCTGGCTATTCAATGGTCATTATGTTATTTTTAAGTAATGTGTATTAGTTTGACCGATAGAATTGTATATATTTCATAGCGTACGTCTTGATGAGTAGATCTATAGATCTAGATCTAAAACAAATTTGAATGAAGTAGTTCCTTTCTTTATAGTCTTAAATCGGAAGATTCACATATTAAAAAAATAAAAAATTAAGTTTGACTTGGTGTGTCTCGATCCCGCACCACCTGCGTGGTATCAAGTACACTATCATCCCAGCTATTTCGGCACCTTATAAAATATGGAGAATGAGAGACGTATTTAAAAAACTTAACTTACGCGAATATGCCTATTCTTTCAAATTAATTTTTTTTATCCCAAATTAGCCAGTTCCATAGCTAAACAAACAAAGATTTCTATAAAATAATTAAGGCCTGAAATAGTTTAATATAGAAATTTATTTTTGGAATAGATTCTAGAGTAGATAGAGTCTAAATCTAGATCTTAGCGTCAACATCTAGTTTTTGCGTAGATTTAGATCTAGTCTAGATCTAGAATCTCTAGATCTAGAATCCAAATAGATAAAAAAAAATTGTAAGTTTAGGTAGGAAATATTGTATTGTATACATTTCATAGTGTACATAGATCTAAATCAAATTTGAATGAAATAGTTAATTTCTTTTTATTCTAAACTCGGCAGATGATGTCATTAGTTAATGTATAAACATTAGTGACGTCATTGTTTCATGGGTTCTTTTTCACAACTATAAACACTTTTCCTGTTGCATAATTAAAACCGTTTTCTACATTCGAATATGCCTTTATTTTTTCTTCTTTAAATAAAATGTTGGTTATACATTTAAAACATCTACCACATTATTTTCAACAAAAGTCTGTATCAAGTTAAGATTCTAATGTGATACCCTGCGAAAATATTTTGCGGACAGAGAGAGAGAGAGAGAATGCGTACATGGGCTTTTATATATCAGGATGATTTTGCATAGGATTCCTGTAATCATGATTGTTTGCATAGGATTTTATTCTGTAATCATGATTGTTTTCATAGGATTTCTGTTATCATGATTGTTTTATGTAGGAAAAAGAAGAAGACAGCAAAGATCAGAGCCGAACAACACACGCAAGTGCATTTGGTTCCACAGGTGGGTGGTACATGTTGTCTCAGGTGGGTGGTACATGTTGTCTCAGGTGGGTGGTACATGTTGTCTCAGGTGGGTGGTACATGTTGTCTCAGGTGGGTGGTACATGTTGTCTCAGGTGGGTGGTACAACCAAGTTGTCTTTACTCTTCAGCCGGTACAGTCTGCTGTGAATCCAGCCTACCAGCCTGATGATGACATGGGTGAATATGCTGTGGTCGCTAAGAAACCAATTATCTCCAAGCCACACAGCCCAGTGGTTGTGGCACACAGCCCAGTGCATGTTCAACATGTGGAGGACCTACCTCCGCCTGAGGTCAGTCCATCTGACATAAATACACACTGTATATCATGTGACATTTCCCAAATGTTCATCCCATGTACACATCATCCCATGCACACATCATCCCATGTACACATCTTGGCTATAAAATAACTCTCCTATGTACGTTAAATGTCTTCTGATGTACATAATGTCACACTGTCACCTAGCCTGCAAGAACCTGGCTAGAACCTGAACCAGTGATTGAGACAGAGGTCCTGCCAGCAGCCAGCCAGCACCAGGAACCTCGACACTTTGAGCCTGAGTTTGAGGACAAGATAGTCAGCCATCTTGTGGACGACAGGCACCATGGACAACCATGTAAATGGGAGGGGGGGGGCGGTGGATGCTCTTAATAAAAAATAAAAATAGAGGGAGATGAATACAGAGAAATATATATAGATAGGTAGGGATAAAGAAATATATATTGATATAAATAGATAGATGATATATGCCAGTGTAATATAGAGATAGATAGAATGAAATAAACACATCCATTCCCAGATGCACTGGATGAAGGGGAGATAGAGACAGTTATAAAAGATGACTCCCCAGCTTCCAGCCCAGCTTCCAGCCCAGCTTCCAGTCCTGCTGGCAGCCGTAAAAGTGGTCACAGCTCCAACTGAGGTCTCTCCCAGCCTGGACATGTATTAGTTTATATGTCATGTGTCATTTGTTAAATGTCATGTGTTACATGTGTCATTTGTTAAATGTCATTTTTTCACTCAAAGCTTGTACATCTCACTAATAGATTGCATGTACACTTGTACATCTCACTAATAGATTGCATGTACACTATTGGCAGACTATGTCAGGTGTACAAAGTCAGTTGTACAGTGTCATGTAAATGTCATCTCAAGTTGGGTGACAACTAGGAATCAGAATAGATGGCCAATGGTTGTTTGATGGCCAATCTAATGTTTGTGTTAGTTGGCCAATCCAATGGTTGTGTTAGTTGGCCAATCCAATGGTTGTGTTAGTTGGCCAATCTAATGGTTGTGTTAGTTAGCCAATCCAATGGTTGTGTTAGTTTTCAATTGTTTTGATGAGCCAATGACTTGATGTGTTTATTTCTACTCTACTTAAGATGTACTTGGATTGTAACTTGGTAACAAGATGTAAATATTTCATTCATGTTCTAGACATCTAAAGGTGTGTTGACAGGTGCACCAACAGGTGTGTTGGCAGGTGCACCAACAGGTGTGTTGACAGATGCACCAACAGGTGTGTTGACAGGTGCACCAACAGGTGTGTTGACAGGTGCGCCAACAGGTGTGTTGACAGGTGCACCAACAGGTGTGTTGACAGGTGTGTTGACCTCTTGATGCCATGGGTCTTTTCCTGATCTCTAGATGTACTACATATTTATTAATAGACAACACATTTTATATTTATAGCAATTAATGCTAAATTTTAATATTTGAAAATGTAATGCAATTTTAACCAAATACATTCCTATTTTTCTAATTAGCTTGATGTTGAGTTGTTTTTATACAAGCTTATGCTCTTGTTTGTTCAAATCTTTAACTCACTAGGATTCTGTTCAACACTGTTTGAGTGAATTCTTACCATGGAAATGCATTGCCCATGACAATGCAAGTTAAATGTTGCTAAGAATAACAAAAAGGGAGATGATTCCATGGTGCCATTGTAGATGAGCTAGTGTTAGAGAATCTAGAACTGAAAGCAACACAATGCAATGCAGATTAACCCCAGTGTTACATCCAGATGAGATACAGAAATTAAAACTATAGTCTGTATGTCGTCAAGAAATGTAGCTGCTTGTGTGACACAGGACAATCTGAGGGAAGTCTGGAGTCATCTTTTTTTTTAAAGCTGTACAAGGTTTCCTTTTAAAGCTGTACAAGGTTTCCTTTTAAGACCTAGTAATCCATTGGGCAGATGAAGTAGAGTTTATGTTTCTCACAATGCCCTATGTCCAGCTGCCTTTACTTTCCCCAAAGCAAGTCTGGTATCCACCAGTGCTGAATGTGCTCAGTAAAGCCCTTTAGTTACATACAAAAGCCCTGTAGTTACATATAAAAGCCATGTAGTTACATACATCTTTTTTATGCTAACAACATTTTCTTTTGCCATATTAAATGACAGTTTATCATTGCCATTTTCAACTCTCCAATGAGTTACACACACACTCACACACAGAGAGGCTTTTTTGGTCTTTGCCATTTGTCAGGTCTACAGAGTAATGAGAAAATATTGTGATGGTGCAGAAACATTCAATAAAATTTGAATAGTTTTTGCAGTTTTACACCTCCCCACTCTATCATATACGGAATACAAAGGATGTATTGTAATCATGCAAAAATCTTAATTGAAATTTTGACATGTTTTAATGTTGTACATCGTTCTAGATCCGGGAAAATTTAGTTTTGTCTGTGAACACGATAAATACTGTACAGTATTGTTGAAGAAATTTCCTACATAAGTAGAATATCTGATGGATAGTTCTGTATTAACTTTTAAAGGATTTCTGGTAACCTGAAAATGTACTTACACTACTTCCTGTTTCTAAAATGTTAAGGTGGATGAAATTTGACACAAGTATTACATTGTGTGTACAGGTTTATGCTCACATTTGAATGATTTCCGCCAATATTGGACACAGCGAGTTGACGAGATTCCTTTTTAGAATCAATGCTATACATTCTATACAAGTTGCAGATCCAGAGAACTTGAAAATAATTTGTTGAGTTTAAGGATACATTTCTATTTATTTTCATCAAGCCTAAGTTATAACCCGATGTTTCACTTTCGTAAGACAAACATTGATTGGCTGTAAAGGAACTCCGTGATCGATTTCTGACAGCCCCACTTCATAGTTATTTTGTTTACAACTTGTATAGCATTGATTCTAAAAATATTAAATTTCTGAATTAATTTTAGGCTTAAGTTTTTAATAAAATTTTATCTTTTATTATTTTTTACGGTCCTGAATCTAAAAAAGCACATTTTTATTCCATGTCAACAACATTACGGAAGGATTTTCATCAAATCACTGGTGTCTATTGGCTACTTTAAGATAAAATTTAAGTTGAAAGTTACTATTACTAGACTTAAATTAAGTTAAATCTAGAGATAGGGCCTATGCACGTAAATCAAGTTGAATAAGGAGACTCAATGTATTATTATATAGCACAAACAAAAACATAGTGATGTCACGAATCTAGATAGATAAGTTGTTAGTGTGTTAGGCTTTCATGCGAGTGGCACGGGTTCTAGACACATCATGTCAATGTTAAAAAAAAAATGTCGATTTTTTTTTTTTAGTGGTGACCGATAAAGTTGCCTATCTAAACTTGGCATGATACAGGGCAGGTGAAGTAGAGTTCATCTGTTTTTTGTCCTAGCATATGAAGGGATAGTTGTGGTCAGAGACATGCTAGGCTGGAATAGTTTTTTTAAACAATAAAAACATGTTGTCTGAGACTTGGCGGGACATTGGGCAGGTGAAGTAGAGTTGAGTAGGTTTCCTGTGACATCAGTATATGAAGGGATAGTGTGGTCAGACCTATGCTCAGCCAAAATCGGTGTTTTTAAAAGATAAAAAACGTCTTTTTTAATGTGGGGTCTGGTTATTTTGTGATGATAAGTGACAGACGTGATGTCATTTATGGATGACCCCCGAAACCCTCAGTTATCCAAGGGATGACGGGGTAAGTCTAGTTAGACCTTAAAACTTATAAAAGCACGTACAATGTTTTAGTGACTTCTGATATCAATTTCTGGTTTCTAAAAATACTAAAATACCAAATAACTTGCATACTGTTTCAGTTAGCTACACTGACTGACTTCACAAACACTTGACTGACTTACTTATGTTGAACATAACATACTCGTATGGTCCAGGTTCCATCATCTTTGAATGTATGAACAAAAAACTGCTCAATCAATTGATCACAATCATTCATTCAGCTCTTATACAATCTTTTTTTTAAAAACACATTGGCCTAAAAACAATCAAATGACCCAAGACAAAATGGCTCCAGACAAAAGGGCTCACATCAAACTGAAATAGATTGAGGTCAATCTTAGTACTCAATTCCCAGGAAAATGTTGACAATTAAAGCTGAATTTTAGCACTCAAATCCCCAATAAAATGATGACCATTCATGTGATTTGTTTTACAGGAACTACTTGAATTAGATAGACCACTATCTCAAGTAAACAATACAGGAACTACTAAAATTAGATAGACCACTATCTCAAGTAAACAATACAGGAACTACTTAAATTAGATAGACCACTATCTCAAGTAAACAATACAGGAACTACTTAAATTAGATAGACCACTATCTCAAGTAAACAATACAGGAACTACTTAAATTAGATAGACCACTATCTCAAGTAAACAATACAGGAACTACTTAAATTAGATAGACCACTATCTCAAGTAAACAACACAGGAACTACCTAAATTAGATAGACCACTATCTCAAGTAAACAATACAGGAACTACTTAAATTAGATAGACCACTATCTCAAGTAAACAATACAGGAACTACTTAAATTAGATAGACCACTATCTCAAGTAAACAATACAGGAACTACTTAAATTAGATAGACCACTATCTCAAGTAAACAACACAGGAACTACCTAAATTAGATAGACCACTATCTCAAGTAAACAATACAGGAACTACTTAAATTAGATAGACCACTATCTCAAGTAAACAATACAGGAACTACTTAAATTAGATAGACCACTATCTCAAGTAAACAATACAGGAACTACTTAAATTAGATAGACCACTATCTTAAGTAAACAACACAGGAACTACCTAAATTAGACAACTGAAGAATAAACCTGACATTGGTAATGGCATAGTGGGTTCTGGGGGTACAGACTTCTTTGAGCACATCATGTTGCAGGAACTCATGATTTGAGTCCCATGTATATCTTTGAATACCATACGGCCAAATTATTTTAAAACAATTGGTTGAAACAGTGATAACAAGCAAGTAATAAAAGGAAGATATCTACTGGGCTAAAAGGGCTATAGCAATCACATCGATTCTCTGAGGAAGTCTTGTGGTTTGAATGTATAGTTTAACAAGCAAATTGATCTCTCTTTAAGCTTTGTGGTGTATGCAGGTCTGTGAGTGACTGAGCTGAGTGCTAGAACTATGGAATACAAGTTTTATTCACATCTGACTCATTCCATCAAGTCTCACTTCATTGGCAAAATCAGTTTATTTTTAGATTGACATTCATTTAGCTTGAAATTCTTCTTTTAGGAGAAAACAGCACCTGTCCTCCAGTGGGGTCCCATGGATGTTGGATATAAACCAGTGTTCTAGGTCTAGTCCAGTGGGGTCCCATGGATGTTGGATATAAACCAGTGTTCTAGGTCAGTGGGGTCCCATGGATGTTGGATATAAACCAGTGTTCTAGGTCTAGTCCAGTGGGGTCCCATGGATGTTGGATATAAACCAGTGTTCTAGGTCTAGTCCAGTGGGGTCCCATGGATGTTGGATATAAACCAGTGTTCTAGGTCTAGTCCAGTGGGGTCCCATGGATGTTGGATATAAACCAGTGTTCTAGGTCTAGTCCAGTGGGGTCCCATGGATGTTGGATATAAACCAGTGTTCTAGGTCTAGTCCAGTGGGGTCCCATGGATGTTGGATATAAACCAGTGTTCTAGGTCAGGTCACAGCATCCCAGTGACTATATAATGAGGCACTTAATGAGAGCCCAATTTTTGTAGTATAGGGGCCCAATGGTTGAAGTTTGGGGGCCCAATTGTTGTGTCCTTACATTCAGAAATATTTTTTTAAAGGACAAACAGCTTTGTCAAGTTTATTAAATAAAATCCTGTATAGTACAGAGGATATGTCCTAGTGTGTCTATATGGAGGTCATACCCAACTGTGTTATTGAGTCCCATAATGTTTACGTGTCTGTGCTCTAGAGTTGTCTTTTCTTCAAGTGTCAAGCACAATTTTCAAACTTATGACTTTTGAACATTGGAATTTGATATCAACAAATATTTTTAAACTTATGACTTTTGAACATTGGAATTTGATATCAACAAATATTTTCAAACTTATGACTTTTGAACATTGGAATTTGATATCAACAAATATTTTTAAACTTATGACTTCTGAACATTGGAATTTGATATCAACAAATATTTTTAAAAGTATGACTTGGAACATTTGAAATGAAAAAAGTATTTTCAAAATGTATGACATAGAACATTTGACATGAAAAAAATCTTTATGGAATAAATGAATTAAAAACTTTGACATGAAGAAAATCTTTATGGAATATTAAATGAAACTTTGACATGAAAAAAAAATCTTTATGGAATAAAGGAATTAAAAACTGACATGAAAAATCTTTATGAAATAAGACAGAATATTTGAGATGAAATTTGTAAAAACAAAATCTAAAGGACTTTAAGTGTGGGTGGAAATGTGGGTTTGTACAAGTTGGTTCAATCATAGCATTAAGTCAATCATTTTAAAATATGGTGTGGAATTAAATAAATGCTGTGGGCTAAAACTTTGGCACATACATGACCAAAAACATACAATAGCCTACATGACCAAAAACATACAATAGCCTACATGACCAAAAACATATAATACCATACATGACCAAAAACATACAATAGCCTACATGACCAAAAACATATAATAGCCTACATGACCAAAAACATACAATAGCCTACATGACCAAAAACATACAATACCATACATGACCAAAAACATACAATAGCCTACATGACCAAAAACATACAATAGCCTACATGACCAAAAACATACAATAGCCTACATTACCAAAAACATATAATACCATACATGACCAAAAACATACAATAGCCTACATTACCAAAAACATACAATAGCCTACATTACCAAAAACATACAATAGCCTACATGACCAAAAACATACAATAGCCTACATGACCAAAAACATACAATAGCCTACATGACCAAAAACATACAATAGCCTACATTACCAAAAACATACAATACCATACATGACCAAAAACATACAATAGCCTACATGACCAAAAACATATAATACCATACATGACCAAAAACATACAATAACCTACATTACCAAAAACATATAATACCATACATTACCAAAAACAGAATTTACAATTTTGTTTTTACAGTATTTACTCTGAGGTAAAACAATCATTTGAATGGCAAAATTTGATTGGGGGATCTATTGTCAAATCCTTCTCAAGTATCAATGGTTTCAAATGAATGTCATTATAAGAATGACTAACATTTTCATACAGTTGAATGTCATTATAAGTATGACTAACCTTTTCATACAGTTGAATGTCATTATAAGAATGACTAACATTTTCATAGTTTTCTTAAAAACTGGTTTTCAAAATCTGGAAATGTCCCCCCCCAATGAAATTAGCAATGGAAAAAGGAAGTTAAAAAATGTACACAAATGTATGGAATTGGCCCACATCAACACCTCAACATATCTGGCCACTTGTATACAGTGTCTTTTATCAAGGGTGGATAGATTTAAATATATATATAAAAATTTAGATAGAAAAAATATTCTTTAACCACCCTCCCTTCCCCACCCCAGAAAATCAAGTTGTCCCCCCCCCCCCCCCAGAGAAAAATGTCTACAAGAACAGCACACCATGTGGCCATACCGCCATGTGGCCATACCACAATGTGGCCATACCACAATGTGGCCATACCACAATGTGGCCATACCACAATGTGGCCATACCACCATTGACATATACCCAAGCCAGTCTCACAGCCAACTTAACATCCAGTCCGACAATGATCAAACCATCTGTCATATGCCATCTGTCATATGCCATCTGTCATATGCCATCTGTCATCAAGTCCTTTCATCTGTCATCTCAAGAAAATGTGCACAGACTTCCCTGGTACACTCACCTTTTGCATTGAAAGAAAATCTGTAGTAGCTACCATCTGCACATATAACTGAAACATAGAGAAAATCTGTAGTAGCTACCATCTGCACATATAACTGAAACATAGAGAAAATCTGTAGTAGCTACCATCTGCACATATAACTGAAACATAGAGAAAATCTGTAGTAGCTACCATCTGCACATATAACTGAAACATAGAGAAAATCTGTAGTAGCTACCATCTGCACATATAACTGAAACATAGAGAAAATCTGTAGTAGCTACCATCTGCACATATAACTGAAACATAGAGAAAATCTGTAGTAGCTACCATCTGCACATATAACTGAAACATAGAGAAAATCTGTAGTAGCTACCATCTGCACATATAACTGAAACATAGAGAAAATCTGTAGTAGCTACCATCTGCACATATAACTGAAACATAGAGAAAATCTGTAGTAGCTACCATCTGCACATATAACTGAAACATAGAGAAAATCTGTAGTAGCTACCATCTGCACATATAACTGAAACATAGAGAAAATCTGTAGTAGCTACCATCTGCACATATAACTGAAACATAGAGAAAATCTGTAGTAGCTACCATCTGCACATATAACTGAAACATAGAGAAAATCTGTAGTAGCTACCATCTGCACATATAACTGAAACATAGAGAAAATCTGTAGTAGCTACCATCTGCACATATAACTGAAACATAGAGAAAATCTGTAGTAGCTACCATCTGCACATATAACTGAAACATAGAGAAAATCTGTAGTAGCTACCATCTGCACATATAACTGAAACATAGAGAAAATCTGTAGTAGCTACCATCTGCACATATAACTGAAACATAGAGAAAATCTGTAGTAGCTACCATCTGCACATATAACTGAAACATAGAGAAAATCTGTAGTAGCTACCATCTGCACATATAACTGAAACATAGAGAAAATCTGTAGTAGCTACCATCTGCACATATAACTGAAACATAGAGAAAATCTGTAGTAGCTACCATCTGCACATATAACTGAAACATAGAGAAAATCTGTAGTAGCTACCATCTGCACATATAACTGAAACATAGAGAAAATCTGTAGTAGCTACCATCTGCACATATAACTGAAACATAGAGAAAATCTGTAGTAGCTACCATCTGCACATATAACTGAAACATAGAGAAAATCTGTAGTAGCTACCATCTGCACATATAACTGAAACATAGAGAAAATCTGTAGTAGCTACCATCTGCACATATAACTGAAACATAGAGAAAATCTGTAGTAGCTACCATCTGCACATATAACTGAAACATAGAGAAAATCTGTAGTAGCTACCATCTGCACATATAACTGAAACATAGAGAAAATCTGTAGTAGCTACCATCTGCACATATAACTGAAACATAGAGAAAATCTGTAGTAGCTACCATCTGCACATATAACTGAAACATAGAGAAAATCTGTAGTAGCTACCATCTGCACATATAACTGAAACATAGAGAAAATCTGTAGTAGCTACCATCTGCACATATAACTGAAACATAGAGAAAATCTGTAGTAGCTACCATCTGCACATATAACTGAAACATAGAGAAAATCTGTAGTAGCTACCATCTGCACATATAACTGAAACATAGAGAAAATCTGTAGTAGCTACCATCTGCACATATAACTGAAACATAGAGAAAATCTGTAGTAGCTACCATCTGCACATATAACTGAAACATAGAGAAAATCTGTAGTAGCTACCATCTGCACATATAACTGAAACATAGAGAAAATCTGTAGTAGCTACCATCTGCACATATAACTGAAACATAGAGAAAATCTGTAGTAGCTACCATCTGCACATATAACTGAAACATAGAGAAAATCTGTAGTAGCTACCATCTGCACATATAACTGAAACATAGAGAAAATCTGTAGTAGCTACCATCTGCACATATAACTGAAACATAGAGAAAATCTGTAGTAGCTACCATCTGCACATATAACTGAAACATAGAGAAAATCTGTAGTAGCTACCATCTGCACATATAACTGAAACATAGAGAAAATCTGTAGTAGCTACCATCTGCACATATAACTGAAACATAGAGAAAATCTGTAGTAGCTACCATCTGCACATATAACTGAAACATAGAGAAAATCTGTAGTAGCTACCATCTGCACATATAACTGAAACATAGAGAAAATCTGTAGTAGCTACCATCTGCACATATAACTGAAACATAGAGAAAATCTGTAGTAGCTACCATCTGCACATATAACTGAAACATAGAGAAAATCTGTAGTAGCTACCATCTGCACATATAACTGAAACATAGAGAAAATCTGTAGTAGCTACCATCTGCACATATAACTGAAACATAGAGAAAATCTGTAGTAGCTACCATCTGCACATATAACTGAAACATAGAGAAAATCTGTAGTAGCTACCATCTGCACATATAACTGAAACATAGAGAAAATCTGTAGTAGCTACCATCTGCACATATAACTGAAACATAGAGAAAATCTGTAGTAGCTACCATCTGCACATATAACTGAAACATAGAGAAAATCTGTAGTAGCTACCATCTGCACATATAACTGAAACATAGAGAAAATCTGTAGTAGCTACCATCTGCACATATAACTGAAACATAGAGAAAATCTGTAGTAGCTACCATCTGCACATATAACTGAAACATAGAGAAAATCTGTAGTAGCTACCATCTGCACATATAACTGAAACATAGAGAAAATCTGTAGTAGCTACCATCTGCACATATAACTGAAACATAGAGAAAATCTGTAGTAGCTACCATCTGCACATATAACTGAAACATAGAGAAAATCTGTAGTAGCTACCATCTGCACATATAACTGAAACATAGAGAAAATCTGTAGTAGCTACCATCTGCACATATAACTGAAACATAGAGAAAATCTGTAGTAGCTACCATCTGCACATATAACTGAAACATAGAGAAAATCTGTAGTAGCTACCATCTGCACATATAACTGAAACATAGAGAAAATCTGTAGTAGCTACCATCTGCACATATAACTGAAACATAGAGAAAATCTGTAGTAGCTACCATCTGCACATATAACTGAAACATAGAGAAAATCTGTAGTAGCTACCATCTGCACATATAACTGAAACATAGAGAAAATCTGTAGTAGCTACCATCTGCACATATAACTGAAACATAGAGAAAATCTGTAGTAGCTACCATCTGCACATATAACTGAAACATAGAGAAAATCTGTAGTAGCTACCATCTGCACATATAACTGAAACATAGAGAAAATCTGTAGTAGCTACCATCTGCACATATAACTGAAACATAGAGAAAATCTGTAGTAGCTACCATCTGCACATATAACTGAAACATAGAGAAAATCTGTAGTAGCTACCATCTGCACATATAACTGAAACATAGAGAAAATCTGTAGTAGCTACCATCTGCACATATAACTGAAACATAGAGAAAATCTGTAGTAGCTACCATCTGCACATATAACTGAAACATAGAGAAAATCTGTAGTAGCTACCATCTGCACATATAACTGAAACATAGAGAAAATCTGTAGTAGCTACCATCTGCACATATAACTGAAACATAGAGAAAATCTGTAGTAGCTACCATCTGCACATATAACTGAAACATAGAGAAAATCTGTAGTAGCTACCATCTGCACATATAACTGAAACATAGAGAAAATCTGTAGTAGCTACCATCTGCACATATAACTGAAACATAGAGAAAATCTGTAGTAGCTACCATCTGCACATATAACTGAAACATAGAGAAAATCTGTAGTAGCTACCATCTGCACATATAACTGAAACATAGAGAAAATCTGTAGTAGCTACCATCTGCACATATAACTGAAACATAGAGAAAATCTGTAGTAGCTACCATCTGCACATATAACTGAAACATAGAGAAAATCTGTAGTAGCTACCATCTGCACATATAACTGAAACATAGAGAAAATCTGTAGTAGCTACCATCTGCACATATAACTGAAACATAGAGAAAATCTGTAGTAGCTACCATCTGCACATATAACTGAAACATAGAGAAAATCTGTAGTAGCTACCATCTGCACATATAACTGAAACATAGAGAAAATCTGTAGTAGCTACCATCTGCACATATAACTGAAACATAGAGAAAATCTGTAGTAGCTACCATCTGCACATATAACTGAAACATAGAGAAAATCTGTAGTAGCTACCATCTGCACATATAACTGAAACATAGAGAAAATCTGTAGTAGCTACCATCTGCACATATAACTGAAACATAGAGAAAATCTGTAGTAGCTACCATCTGCACATATAACTGAAACATAGAGAAAATCTGTAGTAGCTACCATCTGCACATATAACTGAAACATAGAGAAAATCTGTAGTAGCTACCATCTGCACATATAACTGAAACATAGAGAAAATCTGTAGTAGCTACCATCTGCACATATAACTGAAACATAGAGAAAATCTGTAGTAGCTACCATCTGCACATATAACTGAAACATAGAGAAAATCTGTAGTAGCTACCATCTGCACATATAACTGAAACATAGAGAAAATCTGTAGTAGCTACCATCTGCACATATAACTGAAACATAGAGAAAATCTGTAGTAGCTACCATCTGCACATATAACTGAAACATAGAGAAAATCTGTAGTAGCTACCATCTGCACATATAACTGAAACATAGAGAAAATCTGTAGTAGCTACCATCTGCACATATAACTGAAACATAGAGAAAATCTGTAGTAGCTACCATCTGCACATATAACTGAAACATAGAGAAAATCTGTAGTAGCTACCATCTGCACATATAACTGAAACATAGAGAAAATCTGTAGTAGCTACCATCTGCACATATAAATGAAACATAGAGAAAATCTGTAGTAGCTACCATCTGCACATATAACTGAAACATAGAGAAAATCTGTAGTAGCTACCATCTGCACATATAACTGAAACATAGAGAAAATCTGTAGTAGCTACCATCTGCACATATAACTGAAACATAGAGAAAATCTGTAGTAGCTACCATCTGCACATATAACTGAAACATAGAGAAAATCTGTAGTAGCTACCATCTGCACATATAACTGAAACATAGAGAAAATCTGTAGTAGCTACCATCTGCACATATAACTGAAACATAGAGAAAATCTGTAGTAGCTACCATCTGCACATATAACTGAAACATAGAGAAAATCTGTAGTAGCTACCATCTGCACATATAACTGAAACATAGAGAAAATCTGTAGTAGCTACCATCTGCACATATAACTGAAACATAGAGAAAATCTGTAGTAGCTACCATCTGCACATATAACTGAAACATAGAGAAAATCTGTAGTAGCTACCATCTGCACATATAACTGACACAGAGAAAATCTGTAGTAGCTACCATCTGCACATATAACTGACACAGAGAAAATCTGTAGTAGCTGCCATCTGCACATATAACTGAAACATAGAGAAAATCTGTAGTAGCTACCATCTGCACATATAACTGACACAGAGAAAATCTGTAGCAGCTACCATCTGCACATATAACTGAAACATAGAGAAAATCTGTAGTAGCTACCATCTGCACATATAACTGAAACATAGAGAAAATCTGTAGTAGCTACCATCTGCACATATAACTGAAACATAGAGAAAATCTGTAGTAGCTACCATCTGCACATATAACTGAAACATAGAGAAAATCTGTAGTAGCTACCATCTGCACATATAACTGAAACATAGAGAAAATCTGTAGTAGCTACCATCTGCACATATAACTGAAACATAGAGAAAATCTGTAGTAGCTACCATCTGCACATATAACTGACACAGAGAAAATCTGTAGTAGCTACCATCTGCACATATAACTGACACAGAGAAAATCTGTAGTAGCTGCCATCTGCACATATAACTGAAACATAGAGAAAATCTGTAGTAGCTACCATCTGCACATATAACTGACACAGAGAAAATCTGTAGTAGCTACCATCTGCACATATAACTGAAACATAGAGAAAATCTGTAGTAGCTACCATCTGCATATATAACTGAAACATAGAGAAAATCTGTAGTAGCTACCATCTGCACATATAACTGAAACATAGAGAAAATCTGTAGTAGCTACCATCTGCACATATAACTGAAACATAGAGAAAATCTGTAGTAGCTACCATCTGCACATATAACTGAAACATAAAGAAAATCTGTAGTAGCTACCATCTGCACATATAACTGAAACATAGAGAAAATCTGTAGTAGCTACCATCTGCACATATAACTGAAACATAGAGAAAATCTGTAGTAGCTACCATCTGCACATATAACTGAAACATAGAGAAAATCTGTAGTAGCTACCATCTGCACATATAACTGAAACATAGAGAAAATCTGTAGTAGCTACCATCTGCACATATAACTGAAACATAGAGAAAATCTGTAGTAGCTACCATCTGCACATATAACTGAAACATAGAGAAAATCTGTAGTAGCTACCATCTGCACATATAACTGAAACATAGAGAAAATCTGTAGTAGCTACCATCTGCACATATAACTGAAACATAGAGAAAATCTGTAGTAGCTACCATCTGCACATATAACTGAAACACAGAGAAAATCTGTAGTAGCTACCATCTGCACATATAACTGAAACATAGAGAAAATCTGTAGTAGCTACCATCTGCACATATAACTGAAACATAGAGAAAATCTGTAGTAGCTACCATCTGCACATATAACTGAAACATAGAGAAAATCTGTAGTAGCTACCATCTGCACATATAACTGAAACATAGAGAAAATCTGTAGTAGCTACCATCTGCACATATAACTGAAACATAGAGAAAATCTGTAGTAGTGACCCCCCCCCCCCCCCGGTGACTTACCTATGACAGTGTTTGGCTCTGCACCAAAGGCACAGATGCAGTGGGCCCCCCCAGGGACTTGAAACTTGGAAAAACTCCACTTGGAACTAAAATACTTTGGCAAAAAACTTGCAGACGCCAGGCTGGTAGATAACAAAGAAATGGGTTAGGGTTAAATCATGACAGGCAACAGGCATGACGTGGGGGTTAGGGTTAAATCATGACAGGCAACAGGCATGACGTGGGGGTTAGGGTTAAATCTATTCCCTTGGTTACTGACAGGCAACAGGCATGACGTCCACGTGGGGGAGGGGTTGGTGTCGGGTCAATGTGGACGTCCACTTTTAAATTAAACAACAAAATAATATTTTTTTTAAAAACCACATAAAATGTAGGTAATACAATAAATCGACAGTTTCATGTTAAATATTCCCAACACAACGGGTGAATAAATGTATCAGAAATGTAAATGTTTACCGCCAACCTGAGAAAAAAAGACTTTTAACAGTGACCAGGTCTATTTTCTAAAAAAATTCAGGGTATTTCAAGCTTACTTTCAAACATTAAATGATAAAATTAATTATAATTAAATAATAATAAGATGTAGGCCCTGATTGATCGTATAACTAAATCGTAGTTGGTCGCATTCACTAGTTTGAGTCAAAGATGATGTAGATCTAGTCATTTTTTCAAGTAAAAAAACTCAAAATAACCACGTTACAATTAAATATTAAAATATCAGCGCATGTAAATGTGCTCTTTTGGTCTGGTGTGTAGGGCTAACAGTCTGGTGTGTAGGGCTAACAGTCTGGTGTGTAGGGCTAACAGTCTGGTGTGTAGGGCTAACAGTCTGGTGTGTAGGGCTAACAGTCTGGTGTGTAGGGCTAACAGTCTGGTGTGTAGGGCTAACAGTCTGGTGTGTAGGGCTAACAGTCTGGTGTGTAGGGCTAACAGTCTGGTGTGTAGGGCTAACAGTCTGGTGTGTAGGGCTAACAGTCTGGTGTGTAGGGCTAACAGTCTGGTGTGTAGGGCTAACAGTCTGGTGTGTAGGGCTAACAGTCTGGTGTGTAGGGCTAACAGTCTGGTGTGTAGGGCTAACAGTCTGGTGTGTAGGGCTAACAGTCTGGTGTGTAGGGCTAACAGTCTGGTGTGTAGGGCTAACAGTCTGGTGTGTAGGGCTAACAGTCTGGTGTGTAGGGCTAACAGTCTGGTGTGTAGGGCTAACAGCTCGACCACAAAAAAGGGGGAGAGGCGGTTTGTTACTTGTAGTGTAAATTTGAGTAAAAGTAATATAATGGCGCCATGTTGATGAGCTGAATTTATCCTAACCCATATAGTCGTTAATAGCCTGACAGCCACAAATGACATTAAAAACTTCTGTCTACAGCATCTTCAATAAAAAATGTTATGACTGCCTGCAATCTCTGACTACCTTTAGGAAAAATAGTGAGTTAAAAAAATTAAGAGGTAAGCCTACACAGCATCCATGCGCGATCACTCTTTCAATAAATAGATAGTTTTAGCACATTCAAACGATCACAGTTAGTTTACACATAAACTTAAAGACATCGTAGAAAAGTTTTATTTTAAAATTAAATTCCCAACTTTATCTAGGCTTTTTTTTAAAACCAGCCTAAAAACTAGTGGTTTTCCAGACTTCTAAGTCTAAAAAATTTACTTTTATAGAGATTTTCCAGACTTTGCATGAACTCGGACCGCGTCTTATGCATTGAGTAATTCTTTAGTGTAAAATAAGAAATAAAGTAAACGGAGATATGAACCCTAAGAGGCTACCTCTTACAAATGATTTGACTGTTAATATTACAAGCGTCCTCTGAGTTTCTTACAAATGATTTGACTGTTAATATTACAAGCGTCCTCAGAAAAAATACTATTAAATAGAAAATCAAATGTTGAGAATTTTCATTTTTTTTGGTATTGACAGAAACATTTTAATAAATCAAGGGCTTATCACAAAGGGTCTAATTTATACAAAGTTGATTATAAAACATACTTATTTTTATTATAATTATTTAGGCCAAGTAAAAGATGTTACTGAAAATATCAAATCCTATATTTCATAATAAATAATAATATAGCAAATATGTAAATGAATTATTTTGACGCATGTTTTCAGAGGTCTACTAAATTTGTGTGGACGTTCATTTTTGTGAGTGTCATAAATGGATGACACCTTTTATGTACTACAAAATAATATGAAGTAATAATTTTTGAATAAGGAAAAGGAAACGTTTTAGAAAATGAAAAAGTGTGAAATAGATGTTTTAGCCTTAAGTGGTCATCATTTTAAATGAGACAGTGGGGCCTTAAGTGGTCATCATATTGAATGAGACAGTGAGGCCTTAAGTGGTCATCATATTGAATGAGACAGTGGCGCCTTAAGTGGTCATCATATTGAATGAGACAGTGGCGCCTTAAGTGGTCATCATATTGAATGAGACAGTGGGGCCTTAAGTGGTCATCATATTAAATGAGACAGTGAGGCCTTAAGTGGTCATCATATTGAATGGGACAGTGGCGCCTTAAGTGGTCATCATATTGAATGAGACAGTGGCGCCTTAAGTGGTCATCATATTGAATGAGACAGTGAGGCCTTAAGTGGTCATCATATTGAATGAGACAGTGGGGCCTTAAGTGGTCATCATATTGAATGAGACAGTGGGGCCTTAAGTGGTCATCATATTGAATGAGACAGTGGCGCCTTAAGTGGTCATCATATTGAATGAGACAGTGGCGCCTTAAGTGGTCATCATATTGAATGAGACAGTGGGGCCTTAAGTGGTCATCATATTGAATGAGACAGTGGCGCCTTAAGTGGTCATCATATTGTATAAGACTAGATAAATGAGCATTCTGTGTGTGTGTGTGTGTGTGTGTCTGATTGGTGTGTGTTTCTGCCTTGGTTCTCACTAAACCAAAAGAAATTATAATTAGACAAACGAAGAGATTGACTTGCTACCTGGACTGTTTATTTTTCTTCTCGTCTTCAGTGGAAAAGATGTGCACAGTTCCGTGGTCACTGGAGACACACAACATAGTGGCGTCAGCACTAAAACTGATGCTGGAACATAAGTGGAAACCAATCAGCTGGTGCTGGTGCTAAAGTATTGTGGTACATGATCTGGTGCTAAAGTATTGTGGTACATGATCTGGTGCTGGTGCTAAAGTATTGTGGTACATGATCTGGTGCTAAAGTATTGTGGTACATGATCTGGTGCTGGTGCTAAAGTATTGTCGTACATGATCTGGTGCTAAAGTATTGTGGTACATGATCTGGTGCTGGTGCTAAAGTATTGTCGTACATGATCTGGTGCTAAAGTATTGTGGTACATGATCTGGTGCTAAAGTATTGTGGTACATGATCTGGTGCTGGTGCTAAAGTATTGTGGTACATGATCTGGTGCTAAAGTATTGTGGTACATGATCTGGTGCTGGTGCTAAAGTATTGTGGTACATGATCTGGTGCTAAAGTATTGTGGTACATGATCTGGTGCTAAAGTATTGTGGTACATAATCTGGTGCTGGTGCTAAAGTATTGTGGTACATGATCTGGTGCTGGTGCTAAGGAATTGTGGTACATGATCTGGTGCTAAAGTATTGTGGTACATGATCTGGTGCTAAAGTATTGTGGTACATGATCTGGTGCTAAAGTATTGTGGTACATGATCTGGTGCTTAAGTATTGTGGTACATGATCTGGTGCTGGTGCTAAAGTATTGTGGTACATGATCTGGTGCTAAAGTATTGTGGTACATGATCTGGTGCTGGTGCTAAAGTATTGTGGTACATGATCTGTTGCTAAAGTATTGTGGTACATGATCTGGTGCTAAAGTATTGTGGTACATGATCTGGTGCTAAAGTATTGTGGTACATGATCTGGTGCTAAAGTATTGTGGTACATGATCTGGTGCTAAAGTATTGTGGTACATGATCTGGTGCTAAAGTATTGTGGTACATGATCTGGTGCTGGTGCTAAAGTATTGTGGGACATGATCTGGTGCTAAAGTATTGTGGTACATGATCTGGTGCTAAAGTATTGCGGTACAAGATCTGTTGCTACATGATGTGGTGCTAGTGGAGCACTTACCAGTAAATGTGTGCACTGTTTGCACCACGACGCAGCTCATGTATTAAGTGTCCATTGGCTGTGTCAAATACACGAATCAATGTGCCCTAGCAGAAGGAGAATAGTAAAGATAAAGTCAGGTCAAGTCAGATAAGGTCAGGTCAAGTCAGATAAGGTCAGGTCAAGTCAGATAAGGTCAGGTTAAGTCAGATAAGGTCAAGTCAAATAAGCTCAGGTCAGGTCAGATAAGGTCAAGTCAACAAAATATCTGACTTGAAAAATGTTATTGCCAACTAAACCATCTAAAAAAATTAGACCTTTTCTGAAGCTGTGGCCAACTTTGTGCCCTGGAGGTTCATGGCCATGCAGCTGAGATTGGCCTCGTGGGCCGGGATATCTAACGGGGCCTTCTCTGTGTCAGCAAGATCAATCAGCTGGACATGACCTAGTTTTCTGGCTGGGAATGACAGGTAGGAGTTGGTGCTGTTTGGACACATTACGCACAGTCCTGCAAACAATTTCAAAGCTAAGATGTACATATTAGGTAAACATTTTTAAAGCTAAGATATGTGCATTAAGTAAACATTTTTAAAGCTAAGATGTGCATATTAAGTAAACATTTTTAAAGCTAAGCCGTACACATTACGTAAAAAAATTTAAAGCTAAGATGTACATATTAGGTTAACATTTAAAGTTAGAATGTTTATACCAAGTACATATTCTCTATAAAAAATGTCATAATTGAAAGCTGCTTGACAATTACCTTTAGGATTTAAACCTGTCTCAAAGACATGTAACTGCTGTGGGTTCTGTGTGAAAGTGTACACTTTGATCATCGTGTCTAAGGCCACAACTATCCTACAAATAGTAAACCACCTTTTTTACTGTCTAAAGCAAGAATTATTCTAAAAGTAGTCAAAAATCTTTAATTCATCCTTCAATCACTGTTACTGTTCAATCATACAGTCATACAATCTAATACTGTTTAACAAGATTCAATCATACAGTCATACAATCTGATACTGTTTGACAAGGTTCAATCATACAGTCATACAATCTGATACTGTTTAACAGTGTTCAATCATACAGTCATACAATCTGATACTGTTTAACAAGATTCAATCATACAGTCATACAATCTGATACTGTTTAACAGTGTTCAATCATACAGTCATACAATCTGATACTGTTTAACAAGGTTCAATCATACAGTCATACAATTTGATATTGTTTAACAGTGTTCAATCATACAGTCATACAATTTGATACTGTTTAACAAGGTTCAATCATACAGTCATACAATCTGATACTGTTTAACAAGGTTCAATCATACAGTCATACAATCTGATACTGTTTAACAGTGTTCAATCATACAGTCATACAATCTGATACTGTTTAACAGTGTTCAATCATACAGTCATACAATCTGAATCTGATATTGTTTAACAAGGTTCAATCATACAGTCATACAATCTGATATTGTTTAAACAGTGTTCAATCATACAGTCATACAATCTAAACTACCTGTCCCTGCGAAGACGGACGCTGCGGACGTCAGAAGAAAATTCCAGTTCTATGACATGTTTCTTCTTTAAGTCATCCCACACCATCACTAGCAAATTCAGAAGGGAAAAGTCACATAAGTTTTAGGGTCAATATGATGCCCTTATGTATAGCTTCTAATACTCCTAGATAACTAGGAATTAGTCAATATGATACCCTTATGTATAGCTTCTAATACTCCTAGATAACTAGGAATTAGTCAATATGATACCCTTATGTATAGCTTCTAATACTCCTAGATAACTAGGAATTAGTCAATATGATACCCTTATGTATAGCTTCTAATACTCCTAGATAACTAGGAATTAGTCAATATGATACCCTTATGTATAGCTTCTAATACTCCTAGATTACTAGGAATTAGTCAATATGATACCCTTATGTATAGCTTCTAATACTCCTAGATAACTAGGAATTAGTCAATATGATACCCTTATTTATAGCTTCTAATACTCCTAGATAACTAGGAATTAGTCAATATGATACCCTTATTTATAGCTTCTAATACTCCTAGATAACTAGGAATTAGTCAATATGATACCCTTATGTATAGCTTCTAATAATCCTAGATAACTAGGAATTAGTCAATAGGATACAATTATGTATAGCTTCTAATACTCCTAGATAACTAGGAATTAGTCAATATGATACCCTTATGTATAGCTTCTAATACTCCTAGATAATCTCTACTAATTCTGGGGATTATGAAAGCAAGGACTACTAAAACTTGTGGTCAAAACTAGATCAGCTACTACTAAACTATTGGCCAAAACTAGATCAGTTGAAGGGTTTACCTTTGTTTGGTGGGTATTTGGGGTTTTTCCCTCCTCCCACTAAAGCTAAATAATTGCAACGAAACAACATCTCTACATGTCCAATACCGCCATCAGAGAAATCTGGAATGAAATCATAAAGATATAAAATATTTGTTTTGTTTCCACAACACAATTTATTTTCCTTTAGTTATCTTACAAAACGGAAAAGAATAGCCAATAGCTGAAGTGGGCCTACTGTGTGTGTAACAGAGGCGTAGCGAGGGGGGGGGGGGACACATGTCCCCGGGCGCCGACCTTAGGGGGGGGGGGGGGCACCAAATTGAAAGTTTGAGGGGGGGGGGGGCTACAAATCAAAAGTTTGTCCCCGCCGCCATGAAGGGTCGCTACGCCTCTGGTGTGTAACAAACCTTGTCTCTCCTTTTCCTTCAGTGGATCTGTGTTATACACTCGAAACCCAGTCTCCATGCCACAGGAGAAACAGCCTAAACAATTGGAAAATGTGTACAATGGAAAAATCACTGGCAAAATGGGACATAATAAAGTAAGTCAAGTAGTCGAGTCAAGTGGCATTCTTGCTGTCAGTAGTAAAGCACAAGATAGCATACAGCAAAATATGCTATACATTATACATGGAAAAATGAATCCTGTTTAGTACTGTTTCGTTGTTTAGTTACTTAATGACATAAATAGTAGAATGTTTCATGAGTTAGATGGTGCAATGGTCTTAAACAACATGGGAGCTTCCTTATTCAGGAATCCTCAATGGCATGGAGAACTTCAAGTCTGAATGACCTCTGCTACATATAATTATCACTGTAACTGAAATTTAGTGTGAAACTATGAGGAAATGGATGCTGTTATCTATGCCAGAAACATTTGCAAATTATTGCTTTAAATTATGAAATACAGGTTTTGACATGAATTATTATTAACAATACTTGGGGTGATTCAAACTAGAAAAAACTAGCCTGCTATAATCAACAATCTCCCAATAGTCACAAATATATCTAATGAAAGAATTCATTTACTGAAAAGTTTATGCAATTTTTTTTAACAAAAAATACTCAGCAAATTTTGAGATAAATCCACCTTTGTTGCAGATCTGTTTTAGCTTGTTTAAGCTTTTTTCTTGGTTTATTATATACGAGCTGACCCGCACCGTAAGCATATGCCGCTAATTAGTTGTTTTATTTTCTACTTTTCAGTAATTCATAATTTGTGAATTCAACACTAACAATGTTGCGACTGAAAATATTTTGCTTTAAAACACTATCAGTAGCTCGTGAAGGACGGCATTTCACATTTACAGTGTCACTTTATCACAATTCTCAACAGCCATGGAAAGAGTAATCAATTTCCCAAATCATGTTTTTTTTTTCCTCACCATATACCCCACTATACGCCCTAACCTAGGAACCCCCCCCCCCCCCTGATGAACACAGACAATAAGACATACCAACACACACACACACACCACTTTAAAACCAGCTCAGTGGGTCAAGCATCTCAACTGCCCTATGCACCCCCCTTCCGCCCCAAATATTTGGAGTCATACACTCTACAAACATAAACACTGTCATACTAAGATACAAAGAACTGCTTGGACCCAACCTCCCCCACCCATTCAATGTCTTTGCCCTCAAGACTCCTCTTCTTGCTCGGTAGACACCACCCCCACCCCCTTCCTCCATTTGCAATGATACTTCTTCTTCTTCTTCTTCTTCGTTCTTAATTTTTGAATATGGGGGAGGATTCAGACAACAAGACCAACTTCGTGGACAAACCGGACTGTGGTTTCCAGTTTGTCAGGTGTCCCATATAATTTTTCCCTGAGTGGGGTGGGCTGGGGCCAGTGTCTGCCTCTTGCCTGTCTATACAGAGTACAATCCTGGAGTACGTGCTCAGTGTTTTCCGGGGCCTTGCCACAAGGGCACATTTCGCTACACCCAACCTTCAGTTTTTTGTGCATGTGTTGATTTAGTCTGTTGTGGCCTGTTCTGAGTCGAAAGATTATGTATTGTTGTTTTCGTGTTAAATTGTAATAGCCGTCGTCTTTAATGTAGTGAGGGTGTGTGACAGACCACATTTGCGTTTGTTTGTTTTTAATTATTCTTTTTATTTCTTTTGGGTGTAGCGAAATTTCCGGTTGTGGTTTCTTTCCCCCAATTTTTGCCAGCTGGTCTGCGATCTCGTTACCCTGGATCTGGCAGTGGCCCGGGATCCACTGCAGCACAATTCTGCTGCAGGTATTTTTAAGCCTCTCTAGTGCTGTCATAAGTGTTTGGATATAGGACTCCGGATTTTGAAGGGATTGTAGGACTGATTTGGCATCTGTAAGGAGGCAATGATACAATACTATATTTCTAAGAAAATACAAACTTCGTCACAATGTCTAGTTCTACAGACTGCAACCTTTACAACCGTACATGTACTCGTATGTCTAGTTTTACAGACTGCAACTTTTATAACTGTATATGTACTCATTCTGTACACATATCATGGTTTTGATGTGTACTCTTTCTTCACTATAAATACCCCACCATTTGCCCTCCATCCTAGAACTGATTGGCACAGACAGTAGCACACCCACCTCACCTAAACACAACTAACCACTCCATAACAAATACATCTCACTGCCCCTCATTCACACTTCATTCACATCTCACTGCCCCTCATTCACATCTCACTGCCCCTCATTCACATCTCACTGCCCCTCATTCACATCTCACTGCCCCTCATTCACATCTCACTGCCCCTCATTCACATCTCACTGCCCCTCATTCACATCTCACTGCCCCTCATTCACCAGACATCTCACTGCCCCTCATTCACATCTCACTGCCCCTCATTCACCAGACATCTCACTGCCCCTCATTCACATCTCACTGCCCCTCATTCACATCTCACTGCCCCTCATTCACCAGACATCTCACTGCCCCTCATTCACATCTCACTGCCCCTCATTCACATCTCACTGCCCCTCATTCACATCTCACTGCCCCTCATTCACATCTCACTGCCCCTCATTCACATCTCACTGCCCCTCATTCACATCTCTCTGCCCCTCATTCACATCTCACCTCCCCCCTCTACTGGCCACTTCACTACAACCTCCCCCTCTACTGGCCACTGCACTACAACCTCCCACCTCCCACCTTATCGCAGAATCATAACAACATTAATTTTTGCACTTGCATTGTGCTTGGTAATGTCGTACTTTCCTCCATATTTTATTTTAAACTCACAATTCCAAATCTCACAATGAGCATTTGTTTCGCAATTCTTTCCTTTTTTGATAAAAGGAAATTCTTCCGAATATTCCGTTTTGAAGCACTGAACACGTTTTTTTGAGGTTGAAGGGGATTCCCCGATCTCAGATACTGAACGTTTCGGCATTTTTCAACAAGGAAACGGAAGTAAACAGGGAACGCCGTTCACTTCCGTTTCCTAGTTTTCTGGGGGGATATTCGCATTTTTGCTAATAATTTTCTTTTTCCTTTTTTTAAATAACTTTTTTGATTATTTTCGAAAAAAATTCGGAACAAAACGAGTCCAAGTCGGAACGACGGAACAAATTACTTTTGAGGGTAAAAAAGCGGAACGGTTCCGCTTTTGGCGGGACGGTAGGCATGTCTGCAAGATGGCAATCCTACTTTCAGAAGAGACTGTGATGCATGCAAATATTTTCCTTTAGTTAACATAGATACACACAAATAAATAACTAATCAATAAGAAGTTCTTTTCCAGCGTCTTTCCCCTTAAATTGGGTGTGAACATTGTGATGAAATAAATTATAGGCCTATTAGGCCTAAGAAATAATTTAATTAAAAATTTTGTAAAACATCCTACACTAAACATTATAAATTATTAAATAGGCCTAGCTACGTAGCTAGATCTAGGCCTTTATTTTTATTTTTTTAACTATTTGTAATGTTGTATTTACTAAATAAGTAAATTTAGGCCTATTCTATGTATAAGTAATTATTAGCATTAGGGGTCATCCATAAATGACCATCACGCTTTTTTAGATGATTTTTACCCCCTCCCCCTCCCCTCCGTCACAAGGTCAGGACCCCTCCCCCCCCCCCCTAAAATGACATCACATCTCAGCCTACAACGCTAAATAACTTCTAAAATTCGTTTTTTAACATTGCTTTTTTATAATGCAAAAGTGTGATGTCGCACCATCTGAACCCCCTCCCTCCCCCTCATCACACACCGTCACAAAATTATGGACCCCCCCCTCCCCCCTACGTAAAATAATCCATGTTTTATTCAATCCAGGTTGCATTATGCTTCTGTAGTGTGGAGCGGCAGCTTTATAACTAAGCAGCGTCCTCTTCTTTCTTTACAAAAAAAGGCCTATAAAACTGGTTACTGGCTTGTCTAGTAGTCTGGATTCTTTTCTTACAACTAAAATACTTCCATTAAATAAAAAGATAATATATACTAAATCAATTTTCTTATATAAAATATTCCACGAAACAGCCCCCTCTTACTTATCAGATCTATTTTCTTTTAACATAAAATTAAATCGTCGTCTTAATTTACCATTCCCTTATTCAACCTTTTTCCAAAAACATAGCTTCGCCTACTCTGGTTCTAATTTGTGGAACAATCTTCCTAATAAAATAAAGCTATCTAGATCTGAAAATATATTCAAATCTAAACTAAAACTAAAATTATTTAATGACCTAACTGACTCATTGTAACATTTCTCATTCATCTATTATATTCTCTTTTTTATCTCATTATGTATGATAGCTATGTACCATTGTTTCTTTATTCCACATTTTTAGTGCTATGTGTTACTGCTATGTGTTATTGAATTGTTTTATTTGTTTAAACGGCCAATGTGAAAAAAGGCCTTTGTGCCTACAATTGTAACCGTTGTTTGAATAAATTTGAATGAATAAATTTGTTGACACAATTACCATGGCAGCATTTTAAAACCTGAGTACACAAGTTCAGGATGTCCTGCTCCTGGGAGGAAAAATGTGGTTTTTGGCTTTCATGTTTATTATTGTTTATTGTTTAAACTTAAACTCTGGATAATTTTTAAACCCTTTTTTTCTTGGCATCTGAGTAAGCTAGATAATTAAATGTGGTCTCTAATGATCTGTTATGGTATGGCTTGTCGTGGTTTATGTGAAATAATAAAATATTTGATTTTAAAATTTTATAATTAAAGCTAATATAAAAGGGGGTGGTAATCTATCGTTTTGGGTACGTAAAATCGCCCGCGATTTGTAATGTGAAAAACAGGTGACTCCTTAAATTTTAATAATTATTTCACATTTTGAGGAGAATTTATGTTTTAAAAAATTCAAAAATGTTTCCTTGATTCATTTATGTACCTGTTTTTAAACAATTGAATTAAAACTTTTCCGTAATAAATGAAGACTAGCGATGTTTCCAACAGATGCAACCATGCTCATTTACTATAGCAGCCATCTTGTCTAAGTTTTATTTTTATAAGCTTTTAGCGCCAGATTCAGGGGGAAGTCACTCTATTTTACAAATGGCTGCTGTTTATATAGCAAATCTTGCTCTCAGACACTGCTGTTTAAAGTTAATTTCTGGCCTATATCGATATATTTAGCCATTGATTTAGGTTTATTATTCATTTATCTATAATATTTGACACAAAAGTATGACAATATACTTCTATTAAAGCCTTGACAATGAGGTAACGTTTTCGTACATAAATAGCCGCGGGCGATTTTACGTACCCAAAAAGATAGATTACCAAGGGGGTGGAGCTTGGAGCTAGATCTAGAACTAGAGTTCATCCAAACTATTCTTTGATTTACCGTGATCTTGATTCCATCCAGCAAAAAGCAGCCCATTCGTGTAAGGGTTACTTGGTCCTAAATTCATTGTAATGATTTTACTAACTAAACCAAGACATCTAAAATATTTTGATAATATAGATCTAGTATAGATTTAGATCTAGATCTAGATCTTGTACATCCTGAGTTTGTTTTTCACGGAAATAGAAGTTATCTTACCCCGTCAATCTTCAAGTTGTTTCCCCTTCCGGTTCTTAGTCAAAAAAGTATCTTGAAAAAGTTTCTGTTTTTTACTTTCTGGTATATAGATCTACAGAGTATAGAGAAAGTACTGTAATCGTGCAAAAAAAAATCGTATTTTTACACCCCCCTGAGTCGGAAAAACATAATTTTGCAATCTTGTCCGTATGTCTGTGTGTGTGCATGTGTTTCTGTAAACACGATAACTTGAGTACTGTTACAGCAAGGTCTAGGTTGATGAAATTTAATATATAAGTATGATATCAAATTTGTAGATCCGTATCAACTTTTCAGCGATTTCCGATAACCGGAAGTGGAACTTTTTCTACTATAACTTGAGTACTATTTCAGATAGATAAATGAAATTTCATATGTAATTAAAAAATACAATCCCCTGCCTTCTAACAAATTTTGAGTAATTTCCGTTGACCGGAAGTAGTAATTTACGCTATTTCCGATTTCTCAAAAAACGCATTTGAATTTATAAAGTACTAATAATATTCCGCACTGTTATGCACATTTTATTTGGAGGTTCAATTGGTGTGCAATTCTTTTTTCTACGAGATTTTATCCTATTTTAAAAAGTTAAAGTAATTAAAAATCATGTCTATATCCCGAGTTACCATACTACGTAGTGTTATATAAGAATATTCGAGAAAGTTTAGAGGCGATCACTCCAGGTTTATATTTTACATTCTCATTGACGAAGTATAGATCTAGAAGAAGTACTCTAATCTTGCAAAAATTCGAATTCGAGATTTATGATCACTGAGTCGAAAAAAAATTAGTTTTGCAATTGTGTCCGTATGTCTGTTTGTGTGTGTGTGTCTCTGTTTGCTACAGCTGGGTTGGTGAAATTTCATAGATATATTATATCAAATGTGTAGTTCTGTATAAACTTTTTTTGCGATTTCCGTTAACCGGAAGTGGAACTTATTATACTTTTGGTTTTTCAAAAGTCAATAACTGTTTCCAATAGATATCTATATATATATAATTCTCTTCTGGGATACCCTAGAAAACACCAAGCTGTAAGCGCGCCTAGCTGCCCCCTCTCTTCCTCTCTAAGCATATCCCTACCACCTCCACCACCCACATGGTCTGGTGAGCTGTGGTTCTCGCTAAATGTTTACAATAGTACGAAGAGTCGGGTTTAGTGACGGCTATTAGGGGCAGATAATTTAGTTTGAAACGATTTTAAACTTAGGGGAAGTAATTAAGAGGAGGCTGCTTTCACGGGTGGGGGGGGGGGGGGTAAGGGTTGGGGGAAAGGAAGGTGGGGGGGGGGTATCGTCCTTAACGACCTACTGATAGTGTTTTAAAGCAAATATTTTCAGTGGCAGCATTGGTACTGTCGAATTCACAAATTATGAATTACTGAAAAGTAGAAAATAAAACAACTGAATATAGCGGCGTATGATACGCCGCGGGTCGGCTCGTATACAATATTTCACATATAAGTAAAAGATCTAATTTCTCTGTTTTCTGTCATAATTGTGAGTCATTTCCCGGGCCGCTTTTTCTGATTCTTCAAAAAACGCACATGAATTTATTTTTAACTTGATTCCTCTGTGTATCGTTCATCACGGTCGGAAAATTGCGAACCAAATTCCGAACATTTATTCTACAAGGACCATTTTTTTAAATTTTAAACTTTTCATGTATTGTGAAATAAAATGTTACTTAATTAGATGATTAATTAACTCTATGAAAATTAAGTTTTTCTTCACAAAGTACTTTATTCCGCATTACTATACACACGTTGTTTTTTCATTTTGTGCGCAATTATTTTTTTATAAGATTCTATGCTATTTTTACAAGGTTTTTTAAAACTTGCTTTCTCTGTCTGTCGAAAGTTTGACAGTCGAAAGTTTGTCTGTCGACAGTCTGTCTGTCGTCAGTATGTCAAAATTTTATACGCGCGTTATCATGTTTAGGGGGGTCATCCATAAATGACATCACGCTTTTTTGGACGATTTTTACCTCCCCCCCCCTCCCTTCCGTCACACGTCGTCACAAAAAAGTCTTCCAGACTTTTTTCTCCGGGGGGGGGGGGGGCACTTGAAATTTTCGGGGGGGGGGGGGCGGTAAACTTTCTTCGGTGGGGGGGGCGGACACTGTTAAAAGTATATATTTTCTATATAAATTATATAAATTTCATTTCGTTCGGGGGGCGGTAGAAGCCCCTCCCCCCCCCCCCCGAAGAGATGCCTGGAAGAAACTCTGGGGGGGGGGGGGCGGAATAAACCGGGGATGCACACAATTAAAAGTATATATTTTTTAATATAAATTCCATTTCTTTCGGGGAGGGGCGGTAGCAGGGGCGGATTAAGCTTGGGCGGGGCCCCGGGCTGAAACATTTTTCGGGGCCCTTGATATATATATATATATATATATATATATATATATATATATATATATATATATATATATATATATATATATATATATATATATATCAGCATACTATTCAAGATATTAATGGATTATTTATAACTTATAGGAACATTCGACACCGATATTTACAAAACTGCTAATTTTAAAAAGAAGTCTATTGTGTTCAATGAGCGGTAATTTGGATGCAAACATTTAACCTTCTTCTTCTTCTCTTCTTCTTCGTTCTTAATTTTAGTGTTGGAAGGGATCCCCTCCAACACAATTAAGTATAAGTGTCAACTGGTCATGCGCTTTTGAGACCATTGACTCCGATTTCAGCCTGCTTTTCTTTTTTAATTTGTTTCCAAATTTGTCCAACCAAGAACAAACTACAGCAGCTGTTTGATTTTGGAGTTGTCTCTCCTTAAAGAGTTGCTGTCCCCAGCTAACGAGCCATATCTGTCCGAGGGCTTGAACTCGAGACATTTCGGTTAAGCATCCACGAACTTTACTGATTCAACCACGCTGATCCCCTGCCATCAATATGTATTCATTTTTAGCATGATTATATGAATTGTTGCCCCCACCCACTGCCACGACACACACTAACAAAATACAGATAGCCTAAATTCATCCGCTAAGTGAGCAGTAATAAATATATGACTGTTTACTTTAGGCCTGTAGAAGCTTTAGACCTCTGACCATCGACCTAGCCGGGTACCAGACGGTAGGACGATGTCCCACGTCTGTTGGTTGGGAAGGTAAAGCCTGGTGCAAGCCTACGGATGAATAAGCGACCATCATGTAGTGTTTCAAACCATCATCTTCGTGAGACTGATTTTGTCCACAGTTTGCCATTTAGTTGAAGTTCACTACGTCGAGACCTCCCTGGCTAATGGGAGTCAAACTCCTGAGCCTGTATATCCGTGTCACGATAGTTATTGAACTGTAATTCAAGTTTTTATATTGGGCGTGAGAAAGCTGGAAATGCAGACTAACATTGAATAAACATAAATATCCATGCGAATATTATTATATTGTCGTTATAGAGCAGACGATAAAGGCTGTTGGCGCGTGTTTGCTTGCAGACGCGAAGAGAAAAAAGAGAATTTCAAACCACTCTATGTAGGAAATTATTAATAACATACAGAGGTTAAACTAGTAAAGTAAAGTAAAGTTTCCCTTTCAAACCTGACGGCCTATGGGGCAAGTGAAGTAGAGTTCACTTGTTTCTGTGACCTCGGCATATGAAGAGATAGTATGGTCAGCACTATGCCCAGCCGCCTTTACTTTCCCTAACGTGAGTTAGGTACCCATCAGAGTTGGGTGGATTCAGGGACGGTCTACGAGGTTAAACTAGGCCCAACTAAAACAGTAAGCACGGTATAAGCATAAAAAATAAATTAAAAAAACACACCTCCATCCCTTAGGTGTCATCCATTTATGAGGCCCACAATAAAATGGATTTTCACAGGCGTCCATTTAAAGAACGTCATCCCTGGCCTGTAAACCCGATATTAACGTTCACTAAAAGTAAAGGCCCATAAATGTTTTTAAAAGTTTAAATCATAGAATGTTCACACCAGATGCATGTCATTTATGTGTCAGAATTCGAACGCTGTTTATGTTTTTAACTCTAAAATTAACCCAATTTATTGTCATAAGCAAACGCTGTCCGGGCTGGTATTTATACTAAAGTGTGTGCTCGAGTTTGATATTTTGATAAAAAAAAGTGAAATAAACTTGTGATTCAATTATTAAAACATTGGCTTTTATAGTAAAAAAAATCACTTTAAAGTGAAATTTACTATGATTGAAAAAGGAAATTTTGGGGCCCCTAAAAATCGGGGGCCCCTGGCTGCAGCCCCCTCAGCACCCCCCTTAATCCGCCACTGGGCGGTAGACTCTCTTCGCCCCCCCCCCCCCCGAAGAGATGCCTGAAAGAAACACTGTATTTAGGCATACATCTAGGCCTCTGGCGGTAATTATTAGCGCCAGTTATCATGCTACGATTGGATACAATTCAGAAAAAGTCAAATCTTTGAGTTATTGGCTCAATTTACATGCATTATTCCAACGCGTGTAAAATGTTACGGTTAGGGTGGTTTTATTTGATCTGAAAATTACTACAGCTAGATTAAAGAAAATTGTCCTCTTAAAATTAAACAATGCAAAAATTACAGTCTACTTTTTAAATTATTTTTTATGCTGGTTTTGTTTTACACCACCTTTAACCTCACCCTAGCAAGCAGTTCCGGGTCAAGTCGTCAGTTACCCTTAGCATTTGTAGAATGCATGAAATCATGTTTAAAGAATCAATTGCAAAATTGTAGTTCTAAGAGTTAGAACATGTTGAAATGTGATTATTATATTTAGCAAACGACATTATGGAAAGGCATAGTGGAGATTGCTGCTGGAGAACTTTGGTCGTGGTTTGTCGCGTCCTCGGTATAATAACAGCCCTTGGTAAGCCCTCGTTTGAGATCTACTTCATAAGTTCATTCATATTGTTTCAATATTACCACCATTGGCATTATGTCAATATGATACTGATAGCAGTCGAGCGAATTTATCTTGACCTCGTGTTCGCAAACTAAACAGGCCCCTAAATGCGGTGTGTGTGTGGGGGGGGGGGGGGAGAGATATTACCATAGTTGCAGTAAATTAATATTCAAATATTGTTAAGGTCTATGGAAAAATTCAGAATACACTATAGTCACTATAGGCCTACTGTCTATACACTCACAATTTCTCACAATGCCATCTTTAAAAAATGTTTAATTTCATAGGTCTATTTCTGTTTCTTTTGGTGAAAATTTTGTTGTTTTTCATATTGATCTAATAAATATGAATTGTATTCAGACTCAGACTGCCAGCTGATTTTTAACTATTTTATTAAACAAGACATCAAAATTAGCTCTATTATAACTATGGCCTATATAATTTTTACTTTCAGTTTTGTGGGGTGTAGGAGTGGAGTATGTGTTCTATGGACATACATTTGGAATCTACTACCTGTAAGTGATTGCTTCATTCACTCTGGTCTAACTAGTGAACTGTCAGGCACACAGAAGCGTAGCGACCCTTCCTGGCGCCTGGGGACAAACTTTTCATTTGCACCCCCCCCCATCGAACTTTCAATTTGCACCCCCCTCAAACTTTTGATTTGCACCCCCCCCCTCATACTTTTCATTTCCACCGCCCCTCAAACTTTCAATTTGTTTTGTTTTTCCAACTCATTTATTTAAATGAAAGTTTGTGAAAACTAACACAAAAGTAAAATTAAAATTTGTGAAAATATAAAAACACAAACATTAACATAAGTGCTAACATAAACAAAAAACAAACATAAACGCAAACTCAAACATAACACATCCACAAACTTAATTGGAAACTTAAAGGGAAACACAAACCCTAAAGTTAATATAAACATAAACTTAAGTGCAAATGCAAGCAATAACGCAAAAACAACCCAAATATAAATTCAAACATAAATGTAAATGCAAGGATAATTGCAAACAATATAGCAAATTATTAGTTTTTAAAATACATTTTTTTAACCTACCACATTGCACTTTATCAATCCATGTTAATTATACAAAAAAAAAATTCCAACTTGAAAACAAACTTTAAAAAAGTAATATTTTCTGATGTAATTTTTAAAAATTTTGTATTCTTCTATGAAGGGAAGAGACTGGCACAAGGGGATGTGATTTGCATAATATTTTCAGACTAAATTAACATTTTTGTTAAGGGTAATACATTTAATTTGATTTTGTTTTTTACACATTACGTCAATCAAATGAAAATTCAGTTTAAAATCAATCTTTATTTACTTTTTCAAACATCAATATAAATTGAATAAAAAAATTAACACTATTAAAATATCACACAATGGCGATCAAGTTGAGCTTTTTCCTATATGCATGTCTTCCATAAACTTACATACATACAAAGATTCAGAATCCATTTGAGCTTTTATATTTTATAATAATTAATATATCTATATATATCTATAATATTCTATAATATAAGACTAGTGGTAGTGTGTCAATCAGTCAGTCATTGCCATAGATTTTAGAACCATAAAAGTAAACATCAATCTTTTACAATGCTTTTAAATTGCATCGCATTGTTTTATTATAAGTATTAGAGAAGGGTTTGTTTTTACAATGACTTAATTTATTTTATAGTTGCCACAATTTTTATTCTTTCGCCTAACGTGAAGAATATATTAAATTCGCACACATTACTAAAACATATTAAACAGATCAATGTCAAAAAATGTTATTGCTTGCATTCCTACAAAAAGTGGATGCATTTTAATACCAGTTGGGTCGAAAAAACTAATTAATTAAAATGTTTAATAGTACTGCCAGGGGAGGTAATAAAAAAAATTCAACTAATTTAAAAAATGTGAATGCAAATTCTGCAGACGTCCAAGAGGACATTATTGTTGGAATAGTATAACTAGCATGGATTGATAAAGAGCAATATGGTAGGTAAAAACAATAATTCCCTCTTGGAGATTTTGCATTCACATTTTTTAAAATTACCTCCCCTGGCAAAAATACAAAACAGTTTAATTAATTAGTTTTTTTCTACCCTACTGTTATTAATATGTATCCACTTTTCCTAGGAATCTTAAGCGAAAATGAAATTTGACATTGATCCATTTAATATGTTTTAGCAATTTGTGTGTATTTAATATTTTCTTCACGTTTTGGGAAAGACACTGCAATGTAAGTAAAAAAGTAAAAAGCACAACATGTAATGTTTACTTTTATTGTTCCAAAATGTATAGCGATGACTGACACACTACCTAGCTGCTTATATTATAGATATCAGAAAGCATATGGTGTTAGTTGTGCCAAAATTAAAGATAACTACATCAACAAATGAAATGTGATTTAGATTAAAATGAGAAGAAAAACATTGAAAAATTTTGTAATTAGTTTGACTCAAAAAAAAAAAAAGAACTCAGTTGTTATTTTATCCAAAAAATAAAAGACTAAAAAATGTCTTAAATGCCCAATAGGTTGGTGAGGGGGAGACAGGGAGGAGAGGTATCTGGGGGTGCGATGAGGAAAACTTCCCATTCAGGTCAAGTATTAAAGGGCGCATTTAAATCTGCATGTGCTGAATGTCATCTTACACAAGGGTGCCCATTTTTTGGGATATTCAGGATTTCCGGATTCGAGAATAGTATTTTTACACTTTCCAGATTCACAAAATTTGAGTTTAAAATTTCCGGTTTTGCAGTTAAAAAAAAATAACATTTTAAACTTGATAATTGTTTTAATTAGCTTATGGCCCTTAACGCCTTTGGCGCATGCGTAGATAGTCCAATGTCCACTGCCTTGGGGGAGATCCCACTTTATTTCAATTATTTCTATAACAGAAAAGAAATTGGATTTTTTTTTTTTTTACATTATTTATATAAAACAAATATTAAATTTCAAATGTAAAATTTTACTTTAGTCATAGAGGAAAAAGGGCCCTAAGCTCCCAGGGCCTTTATACATTGCTTATGCTTGCAATGAAATAGCTAGACTTCTGAGCACAAGACTAGATCTATAACTGAAGGCCTTTCATTTGCTACTTTGTCTAGACCAAGTGATTTTACCACTAGACTTTTGCTGACCTGCATTTACACCAAATGATTTTACCACTAGACTTTTGCTGACCTGCATTTACACCAAATGATTTTACCACTAGACTTTT